>NC_049170.1:146608261-146908261 GCF_009769625.2 Cygnus olor | reverse complement strand
TCTACCCAGAGAAAGCAAGACCTGACTGTCACCTTCTGCATGGACAGGCTTTCCAAGGGAACACAAGATGCAGTCTGCAAGCAAACTTCACAGAAATATTTTCGATGCAGGCAAATGGCAGCTGGGTACAATGTCAAGCCTTGATGGTCACGGATCATACGTATTGATTCACTAGTCTCTCTCTCTTTTTTTTTTCTTCTCTCTCTCTTTTCTTTTTTTTTCCCTCACATGTTCCTGAGCTTTTTTTGCCTTATTTCCTCTAGTTCTTTCTTGTCTCAAAGCTTCTCTTTCCTGTTTGTTTGCCTACGAATTCCCATACTGCAACATTATTCAACATAACTTATACTTTCTGTTCCCATTCCACATCTTCCCTGTTTCTGCTCTTTGTCTTCAGTTTCCTTTTTGTTCTTTTCTGCCATGTACATGATCCTTGCTCTGCTCTCATCCTCTCAAAATCAGCTCTGGATCCAGCAAGCCTACATTTCATCATCTTTCTCATCTTGGGGTCTTGTTTCTCCTTCCTCAGTTTTTCTTCTTCCAGACTGACTTCTCATCCAATCTATTCTCTTTTATAATTAACTCCTCATCCCAACAGTGTCTAAAGGTCACTTTAGATCTCAAGATCTATGTCCTTACCCTCATTCTTCCTTGTGACTTTTCATCTAGCAAATATGGGTTTCTTCATCCCTGATTTTGTTTTACCCTGATCTTGCCGGTCTCACTTTTTTTTTTTTTTCATATTGCCATTGTTCTTCTTTACCAATTTTAGGTTCATGTCTCCTTGTCCAAACAGTTTCTCTCTCCTATTTTCTTTTTGATAAAATCCACCAGCTTCCATGCTTTTTCAGCTCAGCTTCTTGGTTCTCTCTGGCCACACATCCAAGACCTTGGTCTTCTCTTGCCCGGATTCAAGTTAAATGGTTTCTTGCTCTCTGTTGATCTGGCAGTGTGTAGGCTAGGATGCAAAAGTCATGTGCCAGCTTGATGCTACTTTTAAAAGCATCTGCAATTAAACCCTTGGTCGGTAAGGCTGCAGAAAACTCAAGATAATGCATTTGGCATGCAAAAGGTAGCACATGCTCAGGACAGACAGGAATTTTGAATAATTTATCTGCCAAAGTCTACCATACTAATAATGAATAGGGCTTAAAACCCACCCAAATATGGGCAAATGCTTATGTGTCTGGCACCAGGATGCCTCCAGCCTGCCAACCTTCAAGTCAAAGCATGGAGAAGCTAGCATTTCCAAAAAAGAATTCTTACAACCAATTCATTAACATTGGCAAAACAATGTCTTTTTTTCATAATCTTTTTTCTGGGAAATAGCATAACCATTTTTGCTGAAACTTTCCAAAAAAAATTTAAGCAGCGGCAGACACCCAGCATAAAAATTTACAAAGTTATAAATAACTAGAATAGGGATTTATAATTAGAAGCATCAGGCAAACTTACACTATGGAGTAGCATAGTATTGATAACAACCATTTTTATTACTGTAGCCCCAAAAATGCTACTCAGGGACCACAACTCCATGTGTAAGAACATGGGATAAGGATATGTCTAAAATATTGTTGTCCCAAAGAACTTATAACTCAAATTTCAGACAACAGAAAACAGATGGGTCCAGACAGATGGGGAATGCGAGGAAACAAAACAAAAACACTGGACAGCATGACTGGCAAATCATCTCAAGGAACCGTCAGTCTAGGTATTGTCACACCTTTTATAGTTCTTTGGAAAAGCAAGAACTTTAGGGGAAATGGGAATTGATCAGAGGATAATGAGGTAGTTTTGCAGATGCTTGCAGAAGCATGGGGTCAGAATAAAAAAAAAAAAAAAAAAAAAAGCATGGATGCATATAAATGAAACTAATCAGCCGTACTGTGGACACCTGGGCAGATGTCATTCAGCAGTGAGAAAGGGCCAACACGTAGATGGTGCGCAGACTGGAAAGCAAGCATCCAAGATGTTACCCTAACTGTTGGGATTGTCATGTATGCCCATCTCTGTGCTCAGAGGGGACTGTGTGACTTCAGGACCCCTATACCTCTTTCCTTTTACATTTTTGCTACCACAAAAAGGAGAAAACACAGACAGTCGGCTTCACTGCTACCTGCATGTCAAGGTTATTATCTTCTGAGGACCCTGTTTCTTTGTCCCACGGGGGATTGGTTGGAGGTAAAATAAAGCTATGAAGAATGTTTTTTATTGATGTGGGATAGAAGTGACTTTGTCGGCTTGCTTTTGAAGCCTGAAACACTCCACCACCCCTAGTATTGTGCTTCAGCCTCCTCCTCTGCAGCATGGAAGGTGGCTGCAGCCCTGGGCTGTTCTGTGAAGGTGAGTGGGGTGTTCAAGGCCCTGAAGGTGTGCTCCCCTTTCCCAGAAAGAAAGCTCCCCTTTCCCATCACCCACAATGGGGGGGGTACTCCCTTGAGACAACCCTCCTGGAGCCTGTCCTGCCAGGTTGGCCATACCTACACCCAGGTGTTGCAGCCATGGGTGTAGCTCAGGCTGTCCTATGGGGCTCTGAGTGCAGAGACTGATATTTCTGAGTGCAGAGACTGATACTTCGGCAGCTGCTGCAAGAGCTGAGATGCCTGCAAGAAGGTCGATAATCCAGGTAAAGCCGCAAACAGCCCTGTTTCTCAGCACAGGTGGATGAAAAGGACTGGAGGGCAGTCTGGCTCGCTCGCAGGCCCAGTGGAGACCAGGGTGCTTTGCTGGCCAGAGCCAGGCAGGGCGATGGGGATTTCTGTGGGATTTGTCCCATGGCGTAGGACGGTGGGCGGCGGGATCGTGCAATGTGAGTGCCATCTGCTGGGCCTGCAAACTGTGCACATAGCTGCACAGTGTCCAGCTCGCCCGCCATCGCCCCTCGCCTGGCCCTGCCATCGCCCCACATCTGCTGTAGCTTCAGCTACACCCGGGCATCTGACACGGTGGCTCCAGGCCCTGGGGGAGCAGGCGAGGGTCTGCTGAGCTCTTCTCAACATGGCCAGCGGCGTCCTCTGCTGCGAGGGCCGCCCTGGTCCCCCTGGCAGTGCCCTCGGGCCTAGCTCAGTATTCCCTTCCCACCCACTGGTGTGCCTGGCGTTTATCCTGTTCAGGGCTTTCAGGTGGCTTCAAGCTGGTTGCAGAGCTTTGCCTGCAAACCTGCAGCATCTTAAGCACCAGTAATTTAGATATGAGTGAGATATCTGTAGTGGACACTGAAGTTTGCCTCTCCTCACATAAAGCATCCCTTGCTCTTTCTGTTGGGTTTATCATTTTTGGCAAGAGGGTAAGTTCTTCCAGAAGCCTAAATCTCCTCTTCAGCAGTGAGGGAGTTTATTGTCCCAAAGCGGTCATTCAGCAGTCCCTGGATTGTGATATTCGGTCTCTCGCTAGCCCTACAAAGTTGTTTCAGTGGGTTATATATATTCCCTCTTAACAGCAACCAGCATCTGGGACCCAAGAGGCTGGCCAAGGCAAGCATGGATCATTGGAGGGGATGGAGCAGTATGAGATAATCTCAGCATTTTGTTCGCATCGGAAAACTGCTGAAGAAATAACATCACCATTCCACTGCCAGTGGCCTGGTGTGACCTGCTTAGCTGCAAATGCTCATCTTTGGCTCGTACTTTCAGCTTCTCTCCACCACACATTCATAAAGTTTCAGCAGAAAAAGATTCAGACCATTTTCTGATGGATTTTACCATTATCCTCATACTGAGTTCACTGGGACAAAAAAGCCCTTCAAGAAAGATTGAGGTGAATAATCCATAACTTTCCTTGGCAATTTGTTCCGAAGACTAATTGCCCTTCCAGTTAAAATTTTATTACTGATTTCTAATTTGCATATGTCTGGCTTTATCTGCAATTCTGCCTTTCTTTCTTTTCTTTTTTTCCTTTTTTTTTTTTTTTTTATAGTAGTTGGTAGAAACTCAATCATATTTTCCCAGTCTTCTTTTTGATTAGCTAAACCGCTTGAGCCCATTACAGTTGTCAGGGTAAGGAATATCTCTTTGACTTTGGCAATTTTTTATTCCTTCCAATATCTTCTCTAATTTTTCAGCATCCATTCTGAAATGTGAAGAGTTGATCTGTACGGGTATTCAAGTTTCAGTCTGATCAGGAAGGCTACAAACAGAGAAAAACCCAAGACCCATGGCTCACCCATTGACATATGTATGACCCCATATCCTTTTCTTGAATAATCACAATGAAAGCTTACACTTGTCTCTTTTCTTGCTTTTCAGCAGTCTTGCTGTTTTTCTGCAAACATTGTCTACATTTCTTCTTCTTGACATATGACTTTCACTTGATTTTAATAAAAGTCAATTAATTTGAAAGGTGTGGCTTAAGAAACGATCTTTTTTTTTTGCCCTATAAGCATTACTTTTACTACAAGAAACACCCCATTTGATTGTAATTCCCAATGACAGCTACTTTATGAGATTTGTGGTGGTAATATGTGAAGTCAATATGTGTACATTCCAGGTAGACATGAGCATATCTTCTTTCCTAATTGTCAGAGGCTGAGTGCTGAGGCACAGCAGTGGTCTAACAATTTACAGCATATGAGCTTTGATGACTAGTTGTGTGAATGCCCTTAGCCCATAGCAAATATAAGACAAAGCACTTCAATGTACACCTCAGTAGAAGATGTGCACGATAGTTTGCACATGTGCTTTTAAACCATTGGGAATTTGTTCAGTATTTCCTTAACCCATGACAAGTCACTGATTTGTCTGAGTCCTGAGTTAGTGATGTGGTTTCAGAAGCTGTTCCCATAGCACCTCTCCAGGACTCTGTTTTCCCTGGAACCAACAAAGTGCAATAACTAAATGGCACAAGAGTTATTAAAATTAGAGAGAGAATATATTTGAAAAGGGGAAAAAAGAATACTTTGATAACATTCGCATCCACATTTCAAGAGAAATGAATTGCATCTGTCTCTTTGGCCATTTTTTTGGTTATGTCTGCCAATAACTCCCATTATCTAGGCAGAGAACATATCTGTATTATGGCCAGAGATCTTGCTTTTCAAATCCATCCTATCCAGGGAGGCTGCTTGTGCTTTTCAAGCCAGTTTTCGCCAATTTTTGTCTATCGGTGTATTATTTATACACTGATGGAGGTCTGAGCTTTTCTCACATGCTGGATCACACTGAAAATTTGTGACAAAGCTTAACTATTTCCAAAAGAAGTATGTAAAACTGCCGTAGACCAGTAGAGGTGACTTACTTTGTTGGAGTAATGGTGCATACCTCTGGGAATCACACTGCTTCAACTAGGTTGATTTCAGATTAAATTAATTAAAGTTGCACCAAAAAAAAAAAATAGATGAGTGCTGAAATATCCCAATGAGACTTTAAAGACTCTTAACAATGATTAACTGCTATTTTAAAACCACTTAACTACTCACCTCTGAGACCTTATCGCACAGATCCTTCTCCATACAGAAGATCCAAACCTCCAGTTTCAATCCCTCCTTTTTATTAATGTTTCTTCCAAGCACCTTTTGGACAATCCATCAATGGTTGTTTCAGACTGTCTGTAATAACTTTGCTCTTCAACAGAGTTCCCGTATGCATCTTTCCACTGTACTTCGAGACAAAAATCTGCTACAAATCACATACGAATAAATGAACCAGGGGAAGTAAAACTGAGAACTTGGTGCAAAGGATACACTCTGTTACTCACCTTGTTAGGACATTCCTTCCCAGCAATAGAAATGTACATTTATTTATTTATTTTTACTTTTCCTTTCTCTCTCTCTCTCTCTCTTTTTTTTTTTTTTTTTTAGAAATAGCTAAGTGTCAGCCATTATTATTGTTACAGCTAACACAATATTATTGTTACAGCTAACACAATAATGAGCTAGGGATGGCAGGGCATGAAGACAGTTGCTAACTAACTACATATTCCCAGTTTGCACCTTTCCAACTTTAAAAATGACTGTTTCTGGTCTATGCTCTAGTCATATCAGTCATTTCCCCACCTCCAGCAGATCTGCACAACTCAGAATATGAAAATGGGAAACTTTCCAAATAGATGTAAAAAAGATTGAAGTTAAAAGGTTATTATTCTCTCTCAAAACATATCATTCTGAAATATTAAACCCAAGTGATAAGCAGGGTGAATTAAGTTAGACTTTCTCCTTAGAGAGTACTAGATCAATTATTTCCTGTTATGAATAGTTTTTCAGCTGCTTGGCAGTTTTGTCAACTTCACTACAGGCAGCCCAAGGCTATGGACATAGGTGAGAGTAAAGGCAGCAATATATTGCTTTCTTCTGTTGAGTCTGCCCTAACTTCATTGCTAGGCACAGGAAGACTCTCAGCAGCTGCAAATAAGACTGATTTTAAGGAGAAAATACCACTCTACCTAGGAAAGTAACAAAACTGCCACTGACCTCTGGGAAACCAAGTCTTGTTTCTTGACAAGTGTGCCACCAGCTAATTCAAATTTCTTCATTTTTAAGGATCTTTTGATGTTGTCCTGCAGGGACAAGGACATTTCTGCGTTACATACTGGTTGCTTTTTTCCTCAAGAAATCATATATCTTCCTCTTCTCTTTCTTCCCTCATGTGTGTGCATTGGGTTAGATTATTGTGAATGGCTATAAACAGCAGCACTTTAACTCTTCTAAATTCTGATTACCAGGAGTCCCTGTATTTTAATCTGAGTTTAATCTAGATTGGACATACATCTTTCCATACTTTTTGATAAAGCTGACCACAAGCTGTTGTGGCCCATGTCTGGAGGTGCCACAGGTAGGGCAGTTTTGGGTGGTAATTCCTACTGGGGTGAGGGGATGATGCTGGAGGAAGGAGCCATCCTGATCTGAACAATCTGTATTTTTGACTCCTTGGAAAGCATTAAGCAATCTGACAGTTCATCCATAATTAAAAGCCTTACAAAGCCAGATCTGTGATAGAGCGACTGCAACACTGAGACATGGCAGCACTTTTTTTGCTGCTATCATTTATATTAACTCCCAGAGGAAAATCAGTTACTCTAATTAGGACTTGTGAGTTTAAATGTCAACTTGTAACTACAGAATACAAAGAAAAGCTCTTCAAGAATAACATCTTTGCTGTACAGAAGAAACCACAGCAAAAGCTTTATGCAATAGGTTAGCCTGAAGCCAGTGGAAGGGCAGGAACCAACCCTTTTAGAAATACCTTTGCTAACATCTGTCTGTTGTAGAATGAATTTGGGACATTGTCTTCTCTTGAACAAACACTCATTATTTGTTCCTAATTTCAAAATATTCTGCATTAAATCTGAGCCTGTGTTCTTCATGTCAATGGAGAAGAGAAAAAGAGAGAGGTAAAAGACATTTCCACTAATTCAACTCTTAAAGGTTAGACATTCAAGAACACAGATATTGGCCTTTTTTTTCTCCCTGAACTCTTCACCTTTCAATGCAATTGAGATATAAAATAAATTACTTAAGAATAATAAGATAAAAATAACTTCTGGTAAACTGCATTTTCATGAAGTGGATGGTTAGAAAAATATTGATGTTTAAACAACTGTAGAAAGAAAATCAATAATGAATGCAGGACTTTGGAGGAAATTCTTTTAAAACAGTATTTTTTTTAATGTCCATTGTGAGGCCAAAAAATCAGTGATATTATTACCTATCCAAAGAGCCAACCGATAGCTGATGTCTTTTGTTTGATTAAATATGATCCTGAAAAAGTTATTAGTCCTTTATTTGATCTGACACTACTTGAAATCAGTATGTGTGGAGTGTAACACTTCAGCCAAATGTGGGGCACACCTTAAAACCAGCAGCAACTAAGACTCAGGAAAGAGGGTGAACTACAATACGCATAGATCTCCCCAAAGCTCTGCAGTTCTATATTCACTTAGCTGAAAAATTGCCATAACGTGCAAATTGTTTGAAACATTTTACTGTAAAGGCTCAGGTAACTATGAGATCAAATTATCCTTTAGTGTTATGAGATTTGGGATATGGATTTCTTGAAACATGCCTCATAGCCATGAGTATGCTACTAATGTACGCCCTTCACTGCTCTCTGAATCTGGGCTCTCACCTGTGTTGACCTGAGCCATTAATTTCCTGTGGTCAAGCATACAAAAACTGCTTCCCCCAGTTTGAATTCAAGATAGATTTACCACTCTGAGACCTTCTCAGTTAACTGGGAAAATCCTAGAGTGTCTCAGCAGATAGCACACCCAGTTATTCAAGGAATGCAAACCAGAGGGTTACGGTAATATACGTTGTACTTGTCCATCCTAATCTGGGTTAACCTAGACATTCAAAACTAGCTATCTGTCACAGAAACTAAAGCTGAAGTATTGCTCACTTTTATTTTCCACCTGAAAATTGTATGCATTGTCAAACACTGTAGGAAAGGACTGCTTTAGAGGATTTGATTCTCAAGAAGAATACCATATTGAAATCTGTATTTTTTTGCAGCTGTGACCTACCAATTCTTTAACCTGGAAGACGGAAGTTTGTTATAACAATTTGGGCCTTAGCAGGGTGGGAACTTCCAGTTGGAATGGTCTAATAGCAAATACTTTCTTGGCAATATAGAAGCATTTTATGGTGAATATGACAACTTTCTTAAAAAATAGAATTGTTTTTCTACAGAAAAAAAAAGAGAAAAGAAAAAGAAAAAGAAAATGAAATATAGAGTTTCAGGTTGGCTTTGGCAAACTTGTTTTTATAACCAACAGCATGTTCCAGCATCTGTGCCCAGGACCCAGAGCTGCCGATGTGCAGGCAGCAGTTCTGGCCCAGGATGACAGCAGTCTGTCCCACGGCAGAAGGGAGGTGTTTAATTCCACAAAGAAAGTGCGGTGTCAGACATAATGTTCTCTTTGTTGTTCCTGTTGGCTAGTTTGTGGTCTGTCCACCTCCTCCCTCCTCTCTCCAATGCTTTCAATCCTATTCTGGGCTGCTGGGCTCTTCCCAGCCATGTATTCAGTGCCCAAGCAACTCCCTGGGGTTTCTGAATTCCACACTCCGAACTGGGCTTTCCTTGCCAACCTACATCCAAATCTCAAGATCTTTCCACCCTGTTTATTTACCCCAAGTTTTAACCTATAATTTTTCCTCTTGCTCAATTTCTTGCTTGTGCTACTGCTCTTCTCTTGGCTTGTAGTTTATTCAGAGCCTTCTGGGATAGTCATTTCCGTATTTGTATTGACAGTCCTGCAGCCAGCTCTGTACCATCGGAAAGCTTTATCCCCTGTGTGCACATACCTTCTTCCAGGTCATTGGTAAGCAATGGGGGCAGTTGAGCCAGCTGTACTAATCCCCAGGTAGCCGAAGCTCGTATTCAGTTTGTCAGAACTTAAAGGACAGAAGACTCTTGAGGAAAGAGCTGACAACAGCAGAAAGAGGAAGGCTGGAGAACTAAAACATCTGTTGAAAATCAGGGGAGAGAAAAATGGAAAAACAAGATTGAGAGAATCAGCAGTTTCAAAGAGACTTTGATACCATGGCATGAAAATCTAAAATAAATAATAATAATAATTAAAAAAAGAAAAAAAGAAAAAGAAAGAAAGAAAAACCAGGCTTAACCTTCCAACTTTCCTGACATGGAGGATCAAAATGGTGAGACATTTCCTACTGAGGTGGTACTCAGTCTTTTGGATATATGCCTCTTCAATCAGCTTGAGACTCCCTAGTTTAGGAACATATTAGAGGTTTCTGATGATCTTTCTAGGCTCAGACATCATCACTGTTGCCAAAATGGTCTCTCAGATTCACAAATGCTGCCAGTACACAGGCTTTCAGCCTGAAGCAAATGTGTGAAAATTTAGGTTGGTTTAACCCTCTGCAGTAAGGCTGACCCAATTCTCATGGCTTTGCATTTGCACTGGGTTAAAATGCCCACGCATCTCCTGTGGTGAGGATGACGCGGAGTGCATTACCCCATGGCATGCCATTTCTGTGGGTGTACTTGCTGTCTTTCAAAGGCTCTATAGGCACCTGGCCCTGGCTGTCTAGACCCAATGGGAACTTTTTACTTGATGTAAATGGTCCTCAGGATCAGTCTTGGAATGACAAAAGAGGCTGCCTTCTGGCTAATTATCTTCTTGCCAAAATACTTATCATCTTCCAGCTCCAAATACAAAATCACTGGGATGAGAGACTGCTTCAGATGCTAGCACGATTAATAGCACTAAACGACTTCTGCACACTTCTGCCATGCAAGCACTGTGCTGCCAATACTGGTCAATAATCACAAAATAAATAAACTATATTTGCACGTGGTAAGATCCAGGTCCAGCCTAAGGAATGTAAATAATTACAGAGGAAAAAAATTTCTCCTTCAGCTGGTTTTCAGGCACATGAGGGGCAAATCTTCTCTGGCAGCACTGAACTGGCAGAAATCTGGTGGACCTTGGTAGAGGCAGGTTTATTATCCTTCACACCTCTGGTCTGGTGGCAGAATTTTAGCAAGGGGTTCCTAAGAGACCCCTCAAAGAATATCCCTGCACGCAGTTCATTAGCTCAGCTGCACCTGAGGTCTTCAATTTTCTGGACAGGGTATGCAAAGTGACTATAAAAACCAAAGGCCATGCCCAAGCTCAGATCTCTGGAGGAAGCCCAGATGGCTCTTCTAAAAATGAAATCAAAAAAGGCCCCTGGCCTAGATGGTATGTAGGCTGATTTTAATAAGAATTACTAGAGCATTTTCTCTCTCAAATTGTGAGAGGATTTTTCAGAACTGAAATAACAATCTGTCACTCAGTTTAAATTTGTTTTTGTCACAAACCACGTGGAACTCAGATGGGAAATGATAGAAATTGACACTGACAACCCAACTTGCCAATTTTCAGGTTTGGTTTTAGTTTAACCTCATATCTTTGGTCTAACCTGTTTTTAAAATCCTGAATAAATGTTACAATTGTTGCAGGAAGGTCAGAGGGAGAATAATTTTAACTGGTTTTGAGAAAGTCAAGATCTGAGCCAAGGCTGCCTGAAGATATAATTCCAAAAAGCATAGCAGGTGTAAAGAGATGCTACATGGGGAGGCGGTTTGTTGTCTCTGCTCTGATACAATGCTGTCTAAACACTTTCTAATGAATGCAAAGGTGAAATCTGGAGAAAAGGAAGTAACAAGTGTTGGCATAAATTTTGAGAAATGGCTGCACAAGAGGTTGTTTTCTAATGTTCATGCACACTCAGGCCAGCAATGAACACTTTCAACCAAAAGAAAAATAGTAAAAATGAATGTGGTGTCTTTCATAATGTATAAGTAAGCTGTGAAACTCATTTTTAAAACATATTGAGGTCAAGAGTTTAGTGACATTAAAAGAGAGATTACATACCATAAAGATAATACTAAATCAAATGGGGTAGAAAAGAATTGCAGGTAATGCACAACCTCCCTGCTGTAGTCACTGACAATTCCTAATTACTAAGGAGAATAATTTTCCCCTCCAGCAGGTCGTTGTGCAAGCGTTCACTAAGGGGTTTCTTGAGGGTCCTGCTCTCTGCCAGGAGTGAATTCCTTGCAACAATGAAAACAAAAGTTATGGTGACTTTAAGTGAAAATGCATGACCTCCCATTCTTGTTCCACCCATTTGTCTTAAGGATTAGTATTTTCTTCTGAAAAGGGATAGGTAGGTAACCCAAACTAGGTGGGTAACCACCGGTAGGGAATGGGACAAACAGTGGAGGTGGATCCTGTCTGTATAAGGTGGATGGTAAAGGGAGAAAGAGATTATTCAGGGCTCAGAATTGTTGTCTGATGGATGCAAAAAAAAATAAATTGTTCTTTAGCTTCTTCCACTGCCTCCCATAAGCAATTCAAGGTCATTAGAAAGGACAACGCTATGCTTCCACATTATCATAAAATATGATTTCTTTCTATGGGAACACATATTAAAGCAATTATCTGCTGAATTTACATACAGAAAGAACTGTGTGGAGGTGGATTACAACAAAAAGTGGCATGGAGGAGATGAAAAGATTCTAAAAAGTAAAATAAAATTTTGTTAAAAGCATCTTCTTCCAAAAAAAAAAAAAAAAAAAAAACAAATCATAGAATCTTTAGACATGAAAAATGAAAACAATTTTTAAATAGAGAATTCCAGTGAAATATTTCCATTACCTCTGTGTACAATTATCCTTCCAGGCAGAGAGGCTAGTAATGAAGATCACAAATGGAAGAAACTGCTGAATGGGGAGCAACGATTCAGTCTGTGAGATCTGGTCTCATTCGTAACTGTTGACTTCACACAAAGATACAACCCCTTGCCAGTGCCCAGGATCCTAACAGTCACGCTTCTAATTAACTTGAACTTCAGTTTCATATTTCTCCTATGATAACAGCATTAACATAAATCCAAGAGATTATATATTTTTTTAACACAAGGCTCGCTGTAGAACTGTCTGGGAGATGAAATTGCGGTAAGTAGTTCAGGAAGTTTCAGTGAAAGATGAGACACTCTACGTGAGAATAAAAGCAAGGCCAGCAGCTCCAAGGAGGAAATTCAATGGGCCACAAAACATTATATTTGAGGGTGTTAAATTGATTGCTAAGTGGGTTAAGAGTGAAATTCCCCTCTTGCATTCAGCACAGCAGAGGTGGAAGATTGAAGCAGCTGCCTAACAAAGGCTGTACTTTTCTCTGAAGCCACCAGCACTGCCTGCAAGAAAGACAAGGGGTGGACTTGCTGCACTTGCACACACAAGGGTGTCTGGTGCCATTTTAGAAGCTCAGAGAAAACCCATCTGCCTCTGCAGTGTACAGGCTTTGGGTGACATCCAGCAACCTCATGCAGGTATCTCAGATGTCCCTAGACCCTTATGTTCAAGCACCTGAGCTGAGCCCCAGAGGTCCATTGACCAAAATGGGAGCAGATGCCTAAATTCAGATGTAGATGATATTGTATGGAGCTGAACCTGGCCCCTGTAATGTGTTATCAGCATTAACTGCTCCATAAGTAAAGGATATCCTAGTAACAGAGTAAGTCGTTGCAAAACAGATTGCGGGATCTCAAATGTCCTCAAATTTTTATGAGGAGGAGCAGTAAATATTTGTTCTGTAAATGAGGTTGTAAAAGAAATTACAGTGTGGATAAATATATCATTTGAATCTGAACCTGTGAATCTCAAAAGGCCTGAGCCTGCAACCTTTCCTCAGTCAAAATTCCTATTGCTGCACGCAGGATGGACTGTGGCTGTAAGTACCACATGGATTGTGGCTGTAAGTACGTCTCGGACTGTGGCTGTAAGTAAGAGCAGAGCTGAGCTCTTCCCGCAGGCACGGAGCAAACCCAGTGAGCACGGTGCTCCGTCTACACAAGGAGCTGGGCCACTGTGCTCCTGTCGGTCAATAAGAATCAGCTCTCACCTCCCCCACGCTGCAGAGCTGCCTCTTTTCTGTCTCCACCATTTACTGGAGCACAAGGAATTGGATTACTTAACCTCTGTGCTCATGCAAGGGAAGAGGAAAGACTTCTCATTCCTCTTCCACTGCTGCGCAGGTCCAATGACATCCTCGCCCCAGGGTGCCAGCCTTGCTTCACTAACTCCTGAATAAGCACAGCCAGATTTGACTCAAAGCTCTCACTACTTGAAACAATTTTCTGGAAGGGGTTAATAAACAGTTTCAAAATTCTATTTCAGAGATATATAACTGTATACCTGGAATAATGCAGAATGTTTTATTTTCAGATGGGTTTGCTCCATTCTCTTTCAATTCTGTAACCTTCAGGGAATAAGGTTTGTTCTAGCTTTTAGCTTATAGATTTTGCGTTTCGTATTCAAGGTTAACTTCTTGCTTGATTAGACACAAGCAAATGCTAGCAGCTGCAGTACCAATGTGGAAATGAAATCCTGCACTGTGTCTGGTCAGAAATGTCAAGCACCTGGTAGTTAATTACAAAGAACTCATTTTGTCTTCCATTAGCAGCACTAAGGTGAGTTAGGTGCTCTTTTGTTTTCATGTTGCAAAATATAAAATGTCATAATGTAGGACATATGCAATAATTTGAAGAAGACTCTTCTTACTTTAAACAGGGTGTGCTACTCTGTTTTTAATTCTTTATCAGCATCATCACAGAACCAGTAGATGAAAGTTCAAGCACTTTGGAAAAATATTTGTATGTAACACTGCAAATGCATGCTAAAAATTCAACAGGATTGGGCAATGTAAAATCTGTATTATGTGGCACACAAGGCCAAAAGAAAATAGAGTACATGCTCATGACCAAGATAAGTGCATATAGAACAACAGTGTTGTGTTTGCCCCAGATTAGGAGCATGATGTGCACTGGTACTGTTGGTACAAGTTGGTACCAACTTGCTGGTACCAATACTACCAACCAATACTACAAGTTGGTCTCCTGTCTAGCCAGCTGCTTGTGATAGTCTCTACATCCTCTTGTTTTCATAGCCCTGAGTTTTTAGAGCCTGTAGGGACATGGTGCATGCCCTGACCACCTAAAAAGTACTGTGGGTTGTGAGACTGACTGATCATTTCCTTCATACTGCACAGGAGATCACCCAACACCTGTGTGAATGGTGTGTCAGAAGCACGGAACAAGTCTGCAGCTCCTAAGAAACCTGAGGTGCTCTGGCTGTGACCTGCTGAACCTGAAGCTGGCTGGTCCCAGAGACTGCCAAAGCTGGGGGTGTTCACAGATCCAGCCCAAGGAAGACTGCTTTCAAGACTGATTTCAGGCTGCTCAGCAGCAGGCTGTCAGGGTTCTCTCTTTTAGGAGCAGGCCATGGAGGGGTGCCACGAAGCCAGGCCAGAAGGGGCAGGTGAAGGCACCAGGCCAGGCACTGGGTGCCAGCTGTCGCGCACAGGCAGGCAGGGCAACCCTTGAAGAGGCTCTAGTGTTGCCCTGGGAGGTATCGTTGGCTTGCACCAGAGACATTTCCCAAGGTCCTGCCTCTGAACTGAGCCTTCATCACATAGTCATGGCCAGCATCTCCAGGGAAATACCACAGTTATGCAGCTGTTTCATGCTCCCAGCTCCAACATAAGCATCAGCTTCAAGTCAGACCTTTGCCTTGTGATGTTTGGTTTACAAATATCGTAGACTTTATCTCCGACTGAAGAGGGACAAACTTAGACTGCAGTCAAAGTAAACACCTTTGAAATGACCTTGTCTAGTACACAGCTGTTATGCATCAGTTTGGAATGAGCTTGACAAGAGGATATACATCGGCTGTGTCTTTTGATGCATGATTCAAGTGCAGACTTGAGAGCCTGTTGGTTGGGAACATTCAGATACAGATCAGGGAAAGAATGTTTTCTCACACAGTTTCCTCCTCCACCTTTTTTCTTTTCTTCCCTTCCCTTCCCTTCCCTTCCCTTCCCTTCCCTTCCCTTCCCTTCCCTTCCCTTCCCTTCCCTTCCCTTCCCTTCCCTTCCCTTCCCTTCCCTTCCCTTCCCTTCCCTTCCCTTCCCTTCCCTTCCCTTCCCTTCCCTTCCCTTCCCTTCCCTTCCCTTCCCTTCCCGTCCCTTCGCTTCCCTTCCCTTCCCTTCCCTTCACTTCCCTTCCCGTCCCTTCCCTTCCCTTCCCTTCCCCTCCCTTCCCTTCCCCTCCCTTCCCTTCCCTTCCCTTCCCTTCCCTTCCCTTCCCTTCCCTTCCCTTCCCTTCCCTTCCCTCCCTTCCCTTCCCTTCCCTTCCCTTCCCTTCCCTTCCCTTCCCTTCCCTTCCCTTCCCTTCCCTTCCCTTCCCTTCCCTTCCCTTCCCTTCCCTTCCCTTCCCTTCCCTTCCCTTCCCTTCCCTTCCCTTCCCTTCCCTTCCCGTTATTCCTTTTTTCCTTTAATATAATTTCCAGATATTTCTGCAAGACATCAGCAATAGCAGTTGCTATGTGGCCAAGAAACTCTGTTAAGAGTCTTTACAAGTCATTCTAGACAAACAGTCAAAAAACATTTTTGGTGCAAAAGGAACATGTGGCAATTTTTTTCACTTAGTAAGTCAGAGTTCAGTTCAACATTTCTTTTTAGCAGTTACCAGTTCAAATCAGAATGAAGAAATACAAATTAATGTTCTAAGTATTTGCCTTTGTATTTGAAGAGAGCTGGTCTTTTAGCAGTTCTACTACAGCACACAGTGCCTTGACCTTTCAGTGAGATGCACAGCTATATACCTCCTCAGCTGGTTGTATAGTGAGGTCCGAAAAGCTCTCATCAGAATTACAGCAGCTCTCAGAGGTCTCCTCAGTGTTGGGAATGCTTCGGACCCCTTCTTTTCCTCGGGAAAATGATGAAGGAAAGATTTAGCTGGGATTCCACTGCAGCGTGGCTGTTCAGGATAGAATGGTAACTCAAAATTGTCTGTGTGTATCAGGGAGCCCAAAGGACAGATTTGCTTTTTGTACCAGAGCTGACATGATCAGCGGGATCGTGTGGGCTGCAGGCTCCGACACGCGGAGCACATGGCTCTCCTGAGACTTGTTCTGCTATTGTGGAGACAGCCTGGTGAAATGTTACTTCTTTTCATATTACTTTGTCCACCAACGCTTTTCCCATCTCCAGAGATCAGAATCTCTCTCCGCTGTTGTGATCCAGATGTCTTCCCCGTCCTGGGGACCAAAGGCCTGCCAGCTCAGTGCCACCTCTGCAGGAGCTGTGGTACAAATGTGTCCTGGTAGTGCTGTACCCTTGAAAGGGTTTACCATGGGTAATGGGGGACAGATGTGACTTTGTGTCACTTCTGGGCTGCTCTAACAGAATCGGCATCCTCACAACCCCCAGGAAAGATGCAACCTGCCTGTATCGCCATGCTGCTCTTGGTGAGGGAGTCAGTCGTTTGTGCTCTGTTGAAAGCAACACTGTCACCCTAACCATGAACTCACCCAAAACCTCTTACACAACCCTTCACTTCCTGATGAAAAGAAATTAAAGCCTTCTCACGCCCCAGCTGCAGATGACAGCTGCTGATGGTGATGTGGGCACCCAGCCCAGCTGGTGGCATGGCCTCCGGGGGTCCCAGGAGGGAGCGCTAGGCCCAACTCCTCTGGGGCCAGCTGGGGCCTGTGGCACTATGTTTGCTGTGCAAAATATACAGCCCTGCTGCAGGACTGATGTTCAGATGATGGTGGAAGTGTAGCACCATCATCTAGAGCTCCATGTAAACCCAGGGAAGGAAATATACAAGAAGACTGTGGTCTGGAGGCTTCTCCCACTGGCGCATGCCTTTCATTGCCCACGGTGGGGAGTTGGCTTCACCCCTGGGCAGCTGCCAGACGCAAGGAGCAGCTGCCTTCCTCCTGCCTGCCCTTTACTCCCTCCTAAAGCAGCATCATACACAGTAGTCTGCAAACAAATAAAGCAAACAACGCTTTCATTCTCATCTGAAACAACTGTGCTGAACGTGACAGCACTGCAGGTAAAGCAAAACAATGGCTTCCTTTCTTAGAGTCGTCTTCGATGACAAACAAGTTTTTTGACTTTCATTATCAGCATCCACACACACTCTTGCCATCATTCAAACCAGATGTCTATTCAGAACACGAACAATGCATGTATTGGTGGTTTCGCAGGAGAATTGTCTGAAGTAAAGTGAGGAGTGGGAGAAAAGAGAATGACCCAGCACACAAGAAGCCCAGGGCTAAATGCTTGGTTTTGTGAAAAGCCTGAAGAAGGGGGAAGATCTGGGGCTAAAAGCTGGGGCAGGGGGGAGGGGGGGGGAAGAGCAGGAGGAAAAGAAGAGCTATGCCATTTCATTTAATCCTTCTGTGCAAAAAAGATGGGATCCAATATCAACAGATGAAACGTCCTAATGAAAATATTTCATGGGACCTAGCATTGCCTAATCCATTGACCAAAACTTTTTGGAGTATCGGCTTGTGGTTGGTGACCTATCACGCGTGTTTCCTGGATGGCCTAATCTACTGGCTTTGGGCCCTGGAGTTCAACTGCATCTTGTTTAAAGCACAGCATACAGCTCTTAGATCCAAGTGATTATTGGCTGATTTATATAAATGTTAATATGAATACAGAGGTAAGGGATTTTCTTTCGCCCACAGAAGACATCAAAATAAATCATAGATGCAAATATTGATGTCTTGGAAAATAAAGCTAAAGTAAACTGTCAATGAGACTTACGTAAATGACTCTAATAATTTATTTATTTATTTATTTTTAAGAGATCTCAAACTCTCAGCATCAGCCAGCTGGCATGTTCAAAGTCTGTCTGTAAATATTAAAAGCTTTTCCCTGGCAAGAGTACCAAAATATTACTGGTATCTCTGGCATGTAATTCAAATAAAGATGAAGTAAACTGTAAATGTTACCACAAAGCTTAAATAGTCCTGATATCTACTAAATGTAGAGCTTCATTCTGCCAGGCTGACATAACCTCAAGTAGTGCTTGAACAACAAAGACTGTGTTGGGTGATTTCCTGTTAAGTACATGAAGTGTTTTCATAAGAGGCATGTTTTTGTAATGTAACTTGGTACTTTTTCTGTGTTGTTGCTGATAACCCACTCCTCTCTTGCTCTTTATGCAGCAAGCCTCAGGCTGGACTGATGTATTACCTAGTTAGGTTTTCCTAAGACTCATCCATGAAGTTTGTGACCTCCTGAGCCTTTTGCATATGAGCAAACAGCACATATGCCAAATATCCCTCGCCTTTTGGAGAAGGTTGACCTGGCAGCACACGTGCTGAAGGACACACTGAGGATTTCTGGTTATGAGGTGGACCTGGATGGACACATCCAGCCAGTGTGAGTACTTTCATTGACTGCCCAAGGCACAGGCAGGGGCGCAGACACTCAGGAGAGGACTACCGTACATTTGGAAATCCTGGAGAAATAAAGCAGCTGCCCAAAGTACATTCAGAGAAGAGTGAGGAAGATAATTCTGGGAGAAGCTGGCTGTCAGCAGCCTTAGCTGTTTCTGGTTCCTGGAAAATGTGTCTTTTACAGCCAAAGGTGAGAATGCCCTGCTTCTTACTCTTGCCGTTGTTGATTAAGCCTGGTACGTTTGCAAAGATGGCAGTTTTCTCATGAATATACTGGTGATGTAGGAAAAGGGTAGGAAAAGCTGGAAAGCTGCTGGCTGCTGGACATGCCTGTCCCCCACCAGCACCAACCCTGTCTGAACTGTGTGAACGAGAGCCTGGCTCCTCGCTGAGGCACCGCGTGTGCCTGGGCTCCTCTGCCACCCCTCGGCTCTCCCAGATCAGCCTGTGTCCGTGCCTCAAGCACAAGCATGCTTGCTTACATTTATGTGGCGAGTCTGGAACTGAGAACCATCAAATTAATCAAGGAGTGGAGTTGCCCACTCTGTTAGTCCAGTGGCTGCGGCAGTGCAGCTAATTGCACACACTCGAGCCTTGGGAGCCCCACTTGAGCAACTGCATCTGAGCAGCAACCTGGCAAACCCCAGCAGAGCTCTCCACTGTGCAGCACTCGACCTGGGTAGACTGAGGCCCGCAGGATTTGTAATTAAATTTTTACAGCTCTGTGATACGGCATAATGAATCAAGCAAAAATTACATTTTTTTTAATTGTTGAAATATCAAAAAATGGTGCCGGTGATGTGGAAAGAATACATTGCCAGGCACAATTATTTTTAGATAAAAAGCAATAGGAGTTGTTGTAAGATTCAGAAGTTTGTTTTTCCTGCCTTTCCAAGCATCGGTTTGGCAGGGTTAGGTATACTTAACACAATATTCCACGGTTAGGCAGAAGGCTAACTTGAGCAATATGGCATCATATTTTTTCAAGGCTACTCAATGAAAGAGCCCAAAAATGTGTCTAGTTTTTTTTTTTTTTTTTCTTCTGCACATCACTAATGTGGAAGATAATAAAATATTTATGTTACATAACAGGAACCCTCCGGTTATGCTTTATTTTTGGAAATGTTAAAAAAAAATGTGCAAGGGCTTCTCTGAAATGAGCGTTTGCTAACTTAATGGGAAATGCGATGTGGATTTAGCAGAAGTGATGAACAAAAGCAGCAGACTGAGGTAGCAAGTGGAGTGCTCTGGAGTTTTGATGTATCGTGCCTTCTGCAAGGCACCATCACGTGGAGGATTATGTGCTTACTGCATTTGCCAGGAGGGCAGTTTTTCTTTTTCCCCACACAAATGTGTGTCTTGTGTATGCTTCTAAGGCTTTTAACTGAGATGGAGTGTGTTTCTGAACTGAATTACCCATGGGTAGTTAATGCTCTGCCAGGGAGTGATACAAGAGATGGAAACAGAGCTCGGTCTGAGCATATTGGTGATGTCCACACTTCCCAAACGAGGCTGGAGGCTGGTTTTGCTGAACTATGGCAGACGAGGAGGTGCAGGATTACCCACTTTTGGTGGTGTTAGAGTTAAGGTGCTTGCTGGCTTTTCTCTCCTGCTGTTAATCCTCTGAGTGCAAAATAGGTGTTGAAATATTCTCTGATAACATCACACCACCGTAGGCATACTTGGCCTTTCCCAGAATGGTGCAAAAATACCACAGAAAGATAAATACAATGTTCCTTGACATTCTGCCTAGATATTTCATCATAGCATTGCTACAAAACAACATTATACTGCACCATGCCATTACCTACCTTCTGACAGGGCATTATCCCAGGTAAGGGCTCAGGTATCCTGCAGATAAATTGGATAAGTGAACAGATAAGGGAAAAAAAAAAAATGAACACTTAGTGGACAAAAGGCTGGCAGAGAGCCTGAATCTCAAAATTGCAGCTGTCAGTGCTCAGGTCAGGCAGAATAGACTCCTGCACACAGTTCTGTGCCATGGTACTGATCTTATTTATTCAATTAACAGCCCTGCAATCAAAACAGCCTCATTATTTGTTATAATTGTGCTTGTACAAAAAGACTACGCAAGACTAAGTGGTTTTTAGCACTAGCAGATTTTTTTTTTTCCTGTTTTAGCATCTGTTCATCTGAGGGCTGCTTGCAGCACACTGCAACTGGACAAACTGGCGGTGGTCAACGGGAAACTCAGATTTTGCATTTTCTCTGGCCAAGGATATCATGCTGGGTACTGATAGCCAGGCTGTGCAGAGCTGCTTTTAGGGATCAAACTGGAAAGCAATGAAGAGAAAGGGATTGTTAGTGACTGCTCTAGATCTATTTATTTATTTATTTTGCCTTCCTCGTCTGTGAAGTATGTTCCCTGAAGCTGCTGGGGCCAGTGTGGTTCCTTCCATGGTTCCTGTGTTGGGATTCAGTCAGCAAAGTATGAGGAAGGTGAGTGGGTGGAGACAGGAGGTTTAAGCTGGGCCTGCTGTTGTACATGCTTCACAGTACTTGGAGAAAATGCTGTAGATTTTCTGCTTATTATTTGAGATCCTGAAGTCTGAAAAATGCCTGCTGTATCCCAGTGTTATGCAAGCAACAAAATACAAAGCCTCAGCTCTGATCAAAGTGTTAGCTTCCCTGCGTCCATAAGGAGCAGTTAGCTCCTAGTTGTTAATATCTGCCAAATATATTAATAGAGAAAACTCAGAAAACTTGCCAAGAGCAGAGTCATCAATCACTGCCCCTGGGTATTGGCAGATGGAGGGTGCGTGGCAGCATGGGACAAGGAGAAGCCAGTGACTGCTTTGCTGCTGGAAACCACCTCCCCATGTGCACTTGCTTCTGTATGGTCATTAAACGGGCTGCCCGTGGTGGCCCTTGCAGATGGTTCAAAGGCAGGTGAAACAAAATGCACAGCTGCATTTGCCCAGCACAGAGGTACAGTGACAAAGGTGAAGTCCTTAGTAACATGCATGGATGCCACAAAGCATGCAACTATTGAAAAGTTGGGGGGCGTGCTGGAAAAGTGACTCATAAAACTGAAAGCGGGAGGATATTCAGCTGTGAATTCAGCCCCTCATACAATATGAAGGCCGCTAGGCATACACGTGGCCATGGATATGCTGTTTTCTGATGAGGATAGCAGTGTTTGAAAAAATATTAAGGAAATGTGTGATGCAAGGCCCTGCTTTGCACCTGCTACTAGAGTACTGGGCAGCAAAGGACAGAAGAGAGCCCCACTCCCCTTATACAGAGTGCACCACGTGGAAGAAATAGAGAGTTAATTGGTGCACAAGAGACAGCTTGAAAAATTCCCAGGCAGCTGAATTTGCTTCTAAAATTTCCAGATGCTGCAAAACTGGAGGAGCCCAAGCATGCTCTGCCCTCTCCCCAGCTTTCTGTCAGTCACCAGCATTTCCCATTTAAAAATATTCACCTCCCTGCTCAGCCAGTGCTATCTGCATTCCTACTATCATCAGCACGCCAGTGTGTGGCTTCAGCCTTGTATACAATTAAAACTTTAAGAAGCTTGTGATACAGAAGGCAAGTTCCTAAATCAAATAAAAATGTTCTCGATTTGCTTCAGACTCGACAATAATTTGTTCCAAATTTCATGCTCTCCATTGGTTCAATTTCCACAAACTCACACTAATTAGCTGCAGAGCTTCTTTTAAATTTACAAAAGCAATCATTCTCCGTGATAGCTCTATGCTATGCCCAACTCCCTCTGAATAGACTTTAATGACATGGTAACCATGGTTACAGTATATAAAATAGGCAGCCACGAAACGTGGAAATGTAACAGTGTAATATAATTTTCTCTGGAAAATAAAGGTTTTTGGCATATTTGCGTTAATTAGGACATCACATTAAATATTTCATATCTGCATTCTTTACGAAAATAAAAGTCACAACTGACAAAATGATTCTTTTCAAAGCAGCAAACAGCACCAATGGAAAAGCATTTCCCCTGATAAAACATTATAACTGGACATCTATAAGTGCCATTCTGGTAATTCGGAGTTAGAGCGTGTTGGAACCGAGCCCAGAGAGCCGCTGCGAGTGGAGCTGCCATATGTCACCGAGCTCAGGCTTTTCATCGAGGAGTGGGGATGGGGAGGAAACAGCAAAATCTCTCGTCTGCAGGATTGAGCGGATAACGGGGGAGGTCTGTGAGCCAGCACAGCAAACCAAGACTCTCACCTTTGCGTTTTCAGGGTTTTTATTTTTTATTTTTTTGCTGTTTTTTATAGCAACTGTTTAACAGGTATAAAACAACTTATTGCACGTAAATCAAGAATTCTGATAAGCGACACTCAGCATCTTTTGTGAATGTTGCTGTCCCCTTCATCAAAGTTTCATACATCACAAAACTCTTTTGGGTGAGGGTTGACGATCCTCAGATCTATCCTCACTTGATCTGCCTCTCCGTGGCAGATCTACTTATGCTGGTGGGCTGGGACATGAACTAGAGCATTTTATCCCTCCAACTTACACCTTTAGCACCTCCGCTCTGGCAATTTGTTGGGAGAAGGGAGGAGGGCAGCCATCCCAGGGGAAAGGAGAGGCAAAATGCAACCCTGCTGTAACTTTTGCCCTAACTGTATCACGTGCTGCCATATAGATGCAAATACAACATGTTGGGTGTATTGTCCACAGCTAGTTTGGAGCTGTAGAGAGAACCTGAACCAGTTTGTCTGCAGTGACCAAACTCAAAAGCTTACTTCCATATGAGATGCTGCTTGCTGCTCTGTCCCGTCCAGGGGACAGCTGCAGAGTGGTCCTGACAAACCTCTCTGCTTATCCTTATTTGCAGCAGTGATGCCATAACGACTGACAAGCATCCTCGGAGTGACAGTTTTCAAGCAATACAAAGGCGGTTACTTTATTTTCTCTTAAAGCATTCATCAAATGACATTAGATAAGGAATGCATTTATATAAACTGGTCTCTCCATGACGAACTGATGCACAAGAGAAAAGATTAAATTAATTGAAAAAATGTTTATTATGAATAGGTCATTTAGCTCTAGCCTCAAGCAAACCGCCTCCTTATCGACTGGACATGGACGGATACTCCGAGTTCAGCTGTACCTCTTGTTCCCTCATCTGTAGCCCAGTGAGAGCAACACAAAGGAAGGAAGATTAACCTTAGAGAATACAAAAGGATGAAAGGTTGGAGAAAATCCTTCAGTTCCATTTAGGTCAGGCTGGCATTCAGCAACAACTCTGTCCAATTAGACAACTGGAGCGGATTTGTGCTTTGTCCCTGTGTCTTGGGCACTCTTGTTGCAGAACCAGAAGTGAAGGATAACATTTTTTCTTCCAGCTCCAAAGCACAGATATAACAATATTGCATTTAGGGAAAAGATACTGGAGTTCGTCTTATTCCTCTTTTTTAATTTCCTGGAGACTGATCCTTGTTTTTTTGTTTTTGACTTTTTTCCACCATGCGACAAGATCAGATTTGGAATCTCAGTTTTGCTTAGCTAGATCTTGTTTTCCTTAATACAATCCTCTGATAAGGACTTTCAAATCCAGGAAAAGATAACAGAGAAAATGTAATTAAGATTGTCATGCATGTGTTCTTGATGACCTTGGATTCAATTTCTGAGATATATTCTGTTTGTGCAGAAGGGACAAAAAGAGCAGGACTCCTTTCTGAATCTTGTGCATTTTGAAACTATTTCTCCTCACAGCACAGAGCATCTCTCTCAGATATTTACAAAGCACCTGTCACCATGGGAACAAAATTAAATAACAGAAAAGCAAAGGTAAAAAAAAAAAAAAAATATTTTCTACTCTTCTATGTGCTTTCAAAGAAAAATGGGACTGAGTAGAGCACCAGCTCCAAACTGCAGTCCCGGTTTGAGTTCAGCCTAAGGGTTTCCAGCAAAAGTATCAATGACAACACGATCTCCCCTTGTCCCTTCCTTTGAAGAGCATACCACCACCCAAGAAATGAAGAAACATATTTGAGAAGGCAATGACATGTCCCAGACTACAAAGTGTCATTCAGAAAAAAAACATGGGGTAAAATCCTAGTCCTTGTAGTCAATGCAAAAGCTAGCATGGATTTATTTATTTATTTTTCCTTTAAAATGAAGTGCAGGCTCAACGTGCTCTCCAATACTCAGACATGAAGTAGATACATGGTGACTGCCAGCTAGCAGCTGGGATTTTCTGGCCCAGCATCACCCCGCTGAAGTCCCAAGGACTGACTGATGTCGGTCCCTGCCCTGTCAGTACGGCTGTGCCCACCTGGCCCAGCTCTGCAGCCCACTGAGAGAGATGGCAAAGGTGTCTCTTACCCAGACGCCCAGCACTGACATGCCTGCTCACTGAATAATGTGTGTCCTCAAACCATTCTGGTGCTCTGAATAATTCAAACCTACTAAAAATATGTCACTTTTAAGCATAATTAGACTGCTATTATCCTTTGAAACTGAGTAACTATATCCAAATTATAATAAAAAAGGACAAAGATATAGAACTGTGATATCCTTCCTAGTTTTTACTGCTGTGTTTTTGAGCTATACACTTCCACAAGCAGTGTGTTCTGCACTCAGTATCATATACTGTGATTTCTTCTCCACTCCCACTGGCAGAAGTGTCAGCAAGGCACATCGTTGGGGCTGGCTGTCTAAAGGTTAATACACATTATTCAATATTATTAACACACAATACTTGTGCTTTATGGTCAAAACCTGTGCTGACCTGATCAGGAGCATTTCCTGAGTGAGGACAACACCGCAGAATTTGATCCACAGAATTTCTGAGGAGACCTTGAGAAGTTCAGTCCACACGGTAAACATCACATCCAGGTCTGTAGTTGTGTTTAAGTTCTCTCTCTTCCCCTGCCAATGTAAAGCTGTATTTTTTATTTTATTTATTTATTTATTTATTTTAAGTAGCTCTGCTGGCAGATATTTTGCAGTTGCTTGGAAAGAAGAAAGATCTTTTTTTAAAAACTGCTGCATTGCAACATTGCTCCTCTCTGGTATTCAACATCCCATGACATGACACAGAAAGCCGTGTCAACAGACCTACCTTAGCGAGCAACCTAGCTAAGCACAACGTGAGTCATCTTCTGAGCTCCAGCTGGCTGATTTGGGAAGAATTTGCAGGTGTGTGTTTGTTTGGATTAAAAGGAGACTATTTCAAGTGAGGACAATGTTTCGTTCCTGCTCCTTACTCCCATATGCACATTTTATTTGTCACTCCTGTCAACAAACATTTGTAAACTAAAAATAATGTGTTAACTATACACACTACATTGCAGTGCTCTGGAAGACATTGAGCTCTCTCTGCTTGCAGCATGAATTTCGTCTCTTGGCTGCCTCCCTCCTTTGGTAGACAGCTCTCTTGCTGCGCCAGTTGGAAAGGAAGACACGTCTCACCCCTCACCCCTTCTCCGTTACTCACCATTACTTTCGTAGTTAGCATTCAGAGAAGAGCAACAGCTTCTGAAAGCCCAAATGTTTTGGAGACAGCCTTGGGAAACCTGGCTTGAATCATCTTTCAGGGCAAATTTGTGAGACCCCATTTTTCACCAACGGAAGTTATGTGCAAGCAAACAACAGCCTAACTGGGAGCCCCTCGGGTTAAACAAACTTGGTCTTCATTTCCAGCACAGGTTTTCTGTGTCAGTTCTGCCGGATAGCTCAGACTCTTCTGGAATAATGGCTTCATTACATATACAGGATACAAATTGTAAACTGCATTTTGTCATCTCAAGAATAAATTACACCCAAAGAGCTACAAAACAGTGAGTGAGAATAAAGTCCAGCACATGTATTTTGTATGGCTTTAGAACGAGCAATATATATATGAAATCATAACCATCCAGGCAGTAAGGTCAAGGTCAACTCTTTCGCATTGTTTGAGCTCTTGAGGTCATGTGAAAAGAAGCGTGATCATTATCCAGCATCACCTCATATTGCATCCAAATATTTTAGTAAAAATCTGATCCGATTATTCACAACGTCTTCCCACTGATCTTCCACAGGCATATGTGAGACGAGCAAAAACAGAGGAGGAAGGAGGAGAGAAAGAAAAGTCTAAAAAAAAACAAGGGAAAATGAATGGGAAAAAAAAAAAAAAGAGAGAAAACTATATTGATGCCAAATTATAATTAAAATGGGATAAATAAAGAAAAATCAGGACAAAAAAAAAGAGAAAGAAAAAACTAAGCAAACAGGAGTGCAAAAATTGTAAACATAATAATAAGAGATGATCATTATTATAGACAGCTGTCTTCTGTTCAGCACAGACACTAAAAATCCTCACTTCTGAAATTGTCTGACCTCTATTTAATTGTACTTTAAGCTTCCAACAAGGTGTCCAAAGTGGAATTAGAATACACAATTATATTCATTTTTCATAATTAGAGCAAAATGACATTCCATTTATATTCTGTTTCTTTTTCTATTAACAAAAGAAAAATAATAATAATAAATAATAATAATAATAATAATAAAGATAACCAAAATGATTGGACCTCTTTGTCCTTGATTGCATCTTCCTTTCTCAAATATAATTTGTTCTTAGGTGGTTTAAGTGCTTGATTAGTTGGGGACCCCAGATGTAGAAACACACAGGATCCTCATTAGCAGAACAGAAAGAGAATTAAGGAATTTAGCAAAGGTTTGCCTGAAATGGGCAGTGCTAGCAAAAGCATCATTGGCTGTAACAGGAATGCTGCATCTTTAATAAGCGAGTAGTGTTGGCAGTTGCAGGACTCGTACAGTGAGAGATACATCGTTGTGCTCTGAGCACTGCTTCCACCTATCCCATTTCCTTAATGGTTCTGATAAGCCATTAGGACCTTCTCTGCTATTCCTGCTTGTCCAAAAATGTCCCTGAGCTCCAACGGGGTTAAGTCACACACTAAGACACAGGGAGATGGGTGGGCACACTCAGCTCTCCTCTCACGGTGCCTAAGACAACTGTACCCTGACTCTGTGACTTGCCACCAGCTCAATGTACGTGTTACACTGGCCTAATAGCAACATTTTCCCATTAAACTAGAGCAGAGATGTCACTTGCTTATTTTCCCAAGGGAAAGAATTTGTTTGTTTGTTTGTTTCCTCTTGACTTTTCACTTGCTCTTTTAACACCTTTTTTTTGGTGGGATATGTTATTTTGGGACAGCGCTAATGGGTCCTTGATTGCAGTTATGCCACTGCTGTTGAAGATAGTGCCCCAAGGTTTTTTTAAAGGCACGTAAAACTGGCACTAATTTTTAAGGCTTCGTAAAATCATACTTGGATGCTAATGTAGTTTCCTGATCTTGTAATTGGATATATGTTGGCAAACCCAAAGGATGGGATGAAGCTCCCCCAATACTTTGAAGGGTGTGCACATTGCAAAGACAGGGTTAGAGTGGTCTGGCTCCTACAAGTAGTGTCAATGAGAGCAACATGCAGTTTCAGAGATGCTTACGTGATGCTCTTCATGTGAGCTTAATTGCACAAGAGCCTGTACACCAAAATCTGGGCTCCTGTTGTTGAATCTATTGGCCATGGAGCTATTATGCTTAATGATAAGGGGGATTTTCCCTCTGGCTGATATCTTTTCACCTTCCTAAGATTTTTCTCATTGAGGATGACATGTGGGAGAAGTCTGGAGGAGAAGGCTCACGAAATCCATCTGAAACCCAAACATTAGAAAAACACTTGCAAAAGATCATTTATTCCAGTAGATGATGCATAATTTAGAAATAATGATTTACAATGCAGACAGCTCACATAGTTACACAGAAAGAAAGAGAATTTTGCAAATGAAAGGAATGAAACTGTACTGCTGTGGGATTAATGGAAAGCACTAAGGAAACATTAACACTGCCTGCAAGAGATAGCAGACAGTTATCATGCTGAAAAGCATTTCTATATTATTTTAAAGGTGCAGCAAAGCATATCAAAAAAAATAAGCAAAGAGGATTGAAGATTATCTTTCACATGTAACATTTAGAGCCGGAGAAAATAGCTATTATTATTTATGTAGCAAAGATAGACATTACAAGATACTTGTGGACATCCAGCAATATTGTTTAATAATAAGAAGTAATTTCAATCTTGCTCCACTCACAGACAAATTAATTTCAAGTATTTCTAGCACTCAGATAAAAAATAATGAACAAACTAACAACAGAATAACCTAACATCCCCTACCCCCCAAACATACACACACGCACTCCTTCATCCTAATCTCCAAGGACTGAAAAGGTGTTGGTTTGTGGCCCAGTGCTCCAGCTGTATTTGGAGATGGTCCTGGACACAGGCTGAGCATGCAGGGGCCTGGGCTGAGTGCTCCCTCCTGCCAGCGTCCCCAAATGTGCTACGGGGCTCAGTGGGAAGATCACTGCCAGAGGGCAAACACAGTTTAGCCAAGGAGCCTGGCTCACAGGGAAGCATCAGAAAGAAGATGGAGGATTAGCTCCTTGGGCGACCATGTTTTGTTTTGTTTTCTTCTCTTTTCTTAAAGAATTTGGAGTTGATTCTTGGCCAAAAACATTCATTTTTGTCTTTTTTTTTTTTTTTTTTCCTTTACGTAAAGTCAGTATTTTCATTCAGAGAGATTTTTAATATTTTTTTTTCTGGTGAGCTCTAATTATATGAAATAGTTACTTTAGGTGAATGAGAAATCAATATTGATACCACTGTAAGAATGTGGTAAAGTTGCGGGTGTCCATACCATGAGGCAACTTCAATAACACCAACCATTCTGGATGATGCAATTTTAGACTAGAGCTTACCTTGTGATCAGCATTTCAAACCTTTGTGCAATTCTTGTGTTTCCAGAAGTAAATATTGTCCTTCCCTTTTTCCTTGAGGTAGAAAAGCTTGGTAGATGGTCAAAAGGCCAGGAGGTGTAGGGTGGTTTGCAGCTGGTGAGTGGACATGATGTATGAGTTCAGTATTTGGTTGAGCAAAAATATGTCAAAGGGGCAAAAAGCAAGGGCTGGATGAATTCCTACAGGAGAGGTGAGTAGTACCTGCAATAATGTTTCCCACTTTTCCAATGAAACATTCAATGACAATCATGCTTAGGACAGCAGATGGAATTCATAACGTCAAGAGAACAGAGACCTATCAATAGCTAAATATATGTGTCATATACCATGAACTGAAGTCCACTGGAACTGGAATGTGAAATGGGAGGTCCAGTAGAAAGGACTCCAGTGAAACCATAAATGTTATCTGGAAAGCTGCAAATGTAGGACCTGTCTTCAGAGGATGAGGAATACATAATTCATAGAATCATAGAATGGCTTGAGTTGGAAAGGACCTCAAAGATCTCCCAGTTTCAACCCCCCTGCCATAGGCAGGGACACCTCCCACCAGACCAGGCTGCCCAAAGCCCCATCCAGCCTGGCCTTAAGCACCTCCAGGGACGGGGCATCCACAGCTTCTCTGGGCAGCCTGTGCCAGCACCTCACCACCCTCTGAGTGAAAAATTTCCTCCTAACCTGTAAGCAGCACTAGGCTTTTAAACTTGACTTCGACCCTCTGCAAAAATGTAGAACAAATTTTGTAGGAATGCATAAATAAGAGTAGAAAGGCAGTAGAAGGTAGGCTAAATTGTAGCATGGTTTTATCAAAGATATATCATGCCAGACTAATCTAATATATTTTTTTGATAAAAACAGTGATTTCCTACAGAGAGGTAATGGAGCAAATATAACCTGGATAGATTATAGTTAAGCATTTTTTACAGCACTTTATAGGGAATTAGTATTTAAGTTGAAGATATTAGGGATTAATGTAAAGTGGATAAAGAGCTGTTTAAGGGAAAATTTGCCCTATGTCATATTTAAAGGAGTATGAGGATGGCAGATGTTCCTGCCTCAACCATCAGTATTGGGATCTATGCTGGTTAATATATTAAGTGGCCAAGGAGGTAGAATCAAATTATTTACTAATGAAATTTGCATATGACATGAAGCTGAGGATTTTATCAACAGCAAGAAAGTAGAGGGTCACCACAAGAACATTTTGCACAAGACACTGAAGTAATTTGGAATATCTTGTTCCCTTCTGCTCAACTATGCTCAAGAAAAAGAAAAAAAAAAAGAAAAGAAAAAGAACCTAAATACCTAAATTGTAATAAGAACACAGAGGGCTTCAAGAAATTGAGTAGCCATTTTATGAAGAAAAATTAAAAGATTATGGTTTATGAAGGTTCAGAGGGGATTCACCGTTCCTGGTTTTCAGGGGCAATTGTTAAAAAGGAAGAAGAATCATTTAGTTGAAATGACAATACTGGCCTAATATCAAACTCTATAAATCACTAATGGGTATTTATTTATTAGACTAAAAGTTCTGGGGAAAAAAGAAAGAAAAAGAAAAAGAAAAAGAAAAAGAAAAAGAAAAAGAAAAAGAAAAAGAAAAAGAAAAAGAAAAAGAAAAAGAAAGAAAAAAGAAAAAGAAAGAAAAAAGAAAAAAGAAAAGAAGAAAAAGAAGAAAAAGAAAAAAAAAAAGAAAGAAAAAGAAAAATAAAAAGAAAAAGAAAAATAAAAAGAAAAAGAAAAAGAAAAAGAAAAAGAAAAAGAAAAAGAAAAAGAAAAAGAAAGAAAAAGAAAAAAAAGAAAGAAAAAGAAGAAAAAAAAGAAAAAGAAAAAGAAAAAGAAAAAGAAGAAAAAGAAAAAGAAAAAGAAAAAGAAAAAGAAAAAGAAAAAGAAAAATAAAAAGAAAAAGAAAAAGAAAGAAAAAGAAAAAGAAAAAAAAGAAAAAGAAAAAGAAAGAAAAAGAAAAAGAAAAAGAAAAAGAAAAAGAAAAAGAAAAAGAAAAGAAAAAAGAAAAAGAAAAAGAAAAAAGAAAAAGAAAAAGAAAAAGAAAAAGAAAAAGAAAGAAAAAGAAAAAGAAAAAAAGAAAAAAAAAGAAAAGGAAAAGGAAAAGGAAAAGAAAAAGAAAAAAAGAAAAAAGGAAAAGGGAAAAGGAAAAGGAATAGGAAAAGGAAAAGGAAAAGGAAAAAAGAAAAAGAAAAAGAAAAAGAAAAAGAAAAAGAAACAGAAAAAGAAAAAGAAAAAGAAAAAAAAAAAGAAAAAGAAAAAGAAAAAGAAAGAAAAAGAAAAAGAAAACTTAAGCATCTCAGGAATTAAATTTAGGAACAGAGATTTAAAAAAAAAAAAAGTGATGAGATTCAGAGTCTGAGCTTACTTTAAGATGGAACCTGGTAAGTTCAGGGAACTGAACTTTTAGTTTTGCAAACTAAAATGCCACAAGCTGGAAAATGAAACCTGTGATACTAGTCTTTGGTACTTGATATTTTGGGATCTCCAAGAAACTGACAGATGAATTGCTGTTTGTTTGCAGCATATTTATATTATATATTTGTACAAGATATAAATAATAATGCATATATCATATTTAATTTTATACTATATTTGAGAATTATTCTTAGTAGGAGACTGGAAAATGTTGCTATCTTCGATAAATACAATTTAATACAAAATAAATACAATTTAAAAAATTGTACAATTTAAAAAATTTACAATTTAAAAAATAAATACAATTTAAATACAAAGCTTCTGAGGTGGAGTAAGTGAAAAAGGAGAATATTTCATATTTCATGAAATTCTGGAGGTTGCCCAGCCTAAGAGAATGTAAATGGAAAACACTGGTGGTTCTAGGATCATTGTAGTATCATTATAGTCTTGGGTGATTGATTGGTATACTCTGTCTTAATGCTCATGGTAGAACAACTAACTGATTTGGTATCACATCGGTGGTTTGGGGAAACTGGGATATTGTTCTTCTGTCCTCTCTGTAACATGAGGTGGTAGACCCCTTCCTAGCATAACTTAAGAGTTTTATTTAATAAACTTCCAGATACATGGAGGAGGTCTTTGAATTCTTCTACTTTTCCTATAGCCCATTATAATATAACTTTACTTTTATCTAATGCAGACCTTAAGTTGGTTCTAAGATGCTGGAATGCATACTTATACTTCAGGATAAAGCCTGGTGTAGATTCAAAACTTTACAAATTGTCTGCAGTTGCATGGTTTCTCAAATTGGAGGAAACAGAACTGAGCAACCCATGTAGGTCTTTATGATTCTTTATTTCTTTGTTCCTAACTTCTGCAATTGCACTGATGTACAGTCATTAGCAAGGAGAATGGGTGGGTGGCTTGGCTGCCATCCCAGAAATTGCTCAGGTTGTCTTTCTGAAATACCTTTTCTTTTCACATAACTGTTCAAGAGCCATTTGACAATGAGAGCTTCTAAGAGACATTGTGTGAAAGACATTTAATACTTGTCCTAAGCTCAGAACTGATCCTACAAGGCCAAAGCAACTCATCAGGGAGGATCTACATTCTTGAAGAATGCCAAAGACATCATGGAAGAACTTCATATGGACAGAAGCCTCCTTCCTTAGAAAGAGCACTAGTCCCATCCACTTCTATAGACAACCCACACACATGTATAGAAGACTTTTTTGTTCTGTTTTTGTTTGTTTGTTTGTTTTTAGGAGAAACATAATTTGTGGCAGTGCTGGAGTATGTAGGAATGACATTAGATTTTCCAAACCTCATGTTCTCTTCTACAGGCTTTGAGACTTTGTAGGATAAGGAATACATCCTAAAGCAGTAGTAATTCCTGATCTCAGAAAAATCGGATGTGACAAAGAAAGAAGCTAAGATACCGCATTCAGACTCCCCTCTTACTGGCACGTGGAGAAAGAACAGACTGGTCAGTCATGTCAAACCATGCAGATGGCTTTTGTATCCTGAAAAGCTACTCATATTTTAATATGGAAGTTTTTGCTTGGTGGATGGTAGCCAACCTTTTTTATACTATGAAGATAAATAAAGAATAGCCAAAAGAGATTATAGTGCATCGTAAGAGGATATAGTAGAAGCACTTGCTTCTTCCATTCTGCATTTTTGGATAAACTCCAGTTGTTCTTTGTTCCCAAACCTGTAATTATCAATACTCTTAGCATGAACCCCACAGTCGTATGCCAGATGGGTGTTTTGAGGTAGGTACCGGTTAGGCTAGTTGCATGCCAAGCGGCTTCACAGCTGTAATTACTACTGTAGGCTATATCTATGCACATACTTGATGATATGATTAGTGAGAGAAACAATATTAGAAAGGTTAACAAAGCTGGTCACAAGGCTCAGAGAATTATTCCTGAGGTGGACAATTGAAGGGACAGATGTCCCAGTCTACTTATCTTAGAAATTGCTAATATGTGTTGGCAATATTTCAGGACCAACCAGCTGGACAAAATTTTGTATCTTTGCCCTGTAATACTTTATACTCATAAATATTCCTTCCAGTAAATGAATGCTTGGGTTTGAATGTCCTTACAAACACCTGGTCTATTGTATAGGTCTTCTTCTACCCACAGTGGAAGGAGGTGAACTCCCATTTCCCTAACAGTCCAGGCGTATTTCAGCTACAGAATTCAGGAGCACAGAGTTTCTCTGAATCATGCATTCCTGTTATCAGCAGGAGGTCTTATGCTCTGCCAATCCCATATTCACGTAAATCCATAAGCCTAAAGGGGGAGATTTACAGAGGAGTCCGTGGAAGCAACTTTGCAATACTTGCCTGGTTCTGTATCTTATTAGCTTCTGCAGGCAATGGGCCAACACAGCTCATAGTTACTGCAGTATTAAACTAAATAACGGTCTTAATAACATACTGAAATATATTCAGAGCCCTATGGTGTAAAATATATTAGATTATTTCAAAGACAGGACAATCTGGGTCTCTGGGGAAAAGCAAATGTAATTAAAATTATTTCTACTCCAAAAATTCGCTTCTCATTACAAACGTTGCCACGGAGTATTCCCAATGCAATTTTTATTCAGAGTTATAGAAAGAGATATTAGCCTTCCTGAAAACTGTGTTATCTTGAATAAGATACTGTATACCTTGCCTTGAGTGAAAGAGGAATGGAGATTAGATGCTAGATTGTGTCAGGTGACTTTCAGTCTTAAATTTATATGGTCGAGGCAGGAAAACGTAGTATTTGCTGAGGCAGAGATGGAAGACTTAATCACATGTGACTTCAGAGTACAATTATATGGTATAAAATGCGGTTATTAAACAGTTGTTCAAAACACTGTGTAGGACACAAAGAAGTATAGACATGAGAAATAATGAACATTAAATAAAATCCTCAGGTTACTTACCTAACTGAGACTACCTTATTATGTGGAATCAGGGCCATCAGCAGCAGGTCATCTCATCTGACTTATCTTTAATTCATTTACATTTTACTTTCTTAATTGAAATGTTCAGGGAAAACTAGAATGAATTAACTAGATTCACACAGACTGTGAATGCAAAACGTATGCTTTTCACTGAGTTATAACAAAGGAGAGTTTGCTGAGGAAGAAATGTGTTTATGCCTTTTACTTGGGCAGGATATTTTTACAGCAGTAGAGAGAAGCACCACTTGAAAAAAACAGCTTTGCAAACACTTGGGTTTGCTCCTCAGCAAATAATACATGGAGAGTTCTTCCTCTGGGTGACAGGAATGAGATCATGATTTCTCTAAAAAGAAACTAGAAAAGGGGACGTTGATACAGCAGGGAAAAGCTACAGGGCAGTAATTACAGAACAGTTGATACAACCATAATTGAAATAGTTAAAAATACTTTGCCTGTGGGAACTCTGAACAGGCTTGAGATAGACAGATGGCTGTCTTTAAAAAAGCAAAACAAAAAAGGCAATTCTGTCATTTCTAGATAAGGCCAACAAGCTTATATTTTTGATGCATAACTGAAACAGTGAACTATATGCAAACATGCTAAAAATAGCATATAATGATGCAGTGATGTCATACAGCTTCTGGATGGCAGCTTGCTGAGGGACTGTAGACAATCCAGTGATAAACATAAATATAGACATTAGCAAAAAGAATTGCCAGAGGTCAAACAGTGGATTTATATTTTCCTGTTCCCCAGACAATGTTCTCCAGTCAATCACACTTGCTTTCAAATTCTACAGTCCTATCTCTGCATTTCTTGACCTTTACCATCTCTCTGCTAAGCAATAAGTCAGCATTTGCTTCACTCTCCCATATAAATGTTCAAGGAAATCCATCCCCATTTTCCACTTCTCCCTCCTTCAAGTAGCAAGGTGAAAGGACACCCCATCACAGAATGGTTTGAATTGAAAGGGATGTCTGGAGATCATCTGGTCCAAACCCCAGCTCAAGGAGGGTCACCTAGAGCCACCATGTCCAGACAGCTTTTGAGTGTATCCGAGGAGGGAGACTCCACAACCTCCCTGGGCAACCTGTGCCAGTGCTCGCACAGCTGCGTAGCACAGGAGTGCTTCCCAATGTTCAGAGGGAACCTCCTGTGTTCCTGTTTGTGCACATTGCCTTTTGTCCTGGCACTGGACATCACCAACAAGAGACTGGCTCCAGCCTCTTTGCACCCTCACTTCAGGTATTTATACACACTGATGAGATCCCCGCTGAGCCTCCTCTTCTCCAGGCTGAATAGTCCCAGCTCTCCTCATATGAGAGATGCTCCAGTTCCTTGATCATCTTGGTAGATGATACATCCATTGGACTCTCCAGTATGTCCATGTCTCTCCTGTACTAGGCAGCCCAGAACTGGATGCACTACTCCAGGTGTGGCCTCACCAGTGCTGGGTAGATGGGAAGGATCACCTCCCTCAACCTGCTGGCAATACTTTGCCTAATGCAGCCAAGCACTCTTAGCAGCAAGGACATGCTGCTGGCTTATGGTCAACTTGGTGTCCACCAGTACCCCCAGATCCTTTTCTGCCCCCCAGCATGTACTGGTGCCTGGGGTTGTTCCTCCCCAGTTGCAGGACTTTGCACTTCACCTTGTTGAACCACATGAGACTGAAACTCTTGGAAAACGCCTCTCACAGATATTGCAGCCTAGGAAGTGCTCTGCAGTTCTACACTCACAGTATTCTCATCCTCTCTTCCTTTCTGGATGAAAAGACTGGATGTGACAGAACAGCAAATGAGAGCCTTGCACTGTGGTTAGAAAAAGCTGTCTTCACTAATGAGCAGTGCCTTCAGATCAATAGGATGGAAGGAAACATAGCACAGGCTCATCCAGCTTCTCTGTCTCCCCTTGCAAGAGGATTAAATCCTACGTTACCTCATGTTTTGCTGCAACTTTCTAATTGCTGCCATTGGACACATAAATATACAAGAAGATAGCCCAGAAGTTCCTATTTTATGTGATAGAAGATACTCATCTAGCATCCCTTGAAAAGTTGCACTTGGTGCTTTTGCCCTGCTGTGGAGGGCACTGATCTGGCACTCCTGGGCAGAGGAGTAGGGGCCTTTTCTCCCAACTGCCCTCCTATTGTGTGCTTGGTGTCAAATGCTTTCTGTCTTGTGAGGAGAGTTGGATGGGGACACTGCAGAAAAAAAAATATATATACATTTTGCTGACGTGTCACAGGTGCTCCACCCGAGCAATAGTTCCCCGAAGTGCTCACAGTTACTGTTTGGAGTTTAGATAGAAACAACCTCAAATACAACGAAGGTACAACCACGTTGTTGGTTGACAATGTTTTTGTTGTGTCATCAGAGAGACAAACATTTTATTTAACTAATGTTGGATGCAGATTTTTTACACTCCATAACATGAGGCTCAGTTTTAAGACTTGCCCAGCTTATGTGCAGTTTGCTACCTGAAGATGAAACTCCTGACAGTGTCTGCAGGTTGTTTGCATGTAGGTATGACTATGTGTATGGCCTGTGTAGCTGCTGAATTCTCTACCAGGAAAGCAAAGGTCCAGTACTGATACAATAAACACACAAATAAGTAATGAGGCTTGGGCTTCAGTGCCATGCAGAGTCCAGACTCATTTATTATGACAGTCACTGATGGAGGAAATTCTGCCGAAGGAAATTTGTTCACAGAGATAAAATTCGGCTTAATCTGATCCCATGTAGCAGAATTTATTCCAGCTAGCATTTATAGCAAGAAATGATGAATCACAGAAACATAAAAATTAGGCTTGAGTGATGTGAAAGGAGAAAATGAATCTTGTGAATGGCAAATTATGAACTGCAGTGACAATGTTCACAAACCCAATGGCAACAAAGTCATAGAGCACCAGATAAGGCCATTGTGACCAACAAGATTCAAGTCCATAGGACTCATAGGAATAGAGCTAGCAGGACTAGGAGGAGTATTTGTGAAATAGTATGGTGCAAAAATATGTCCTAGACTGGATGAGTAACACCAATTTATATTTCCTGGGGATAAGAGAGCTCTCTCAGCATTTATTATAGTGGATAAACTTTTCTATTTTTAAATATGTCTATATGAGTGTGCATTAACACAGCCTCACAGAGCTATTTGGGCTGGAAAAGACCTTGGGGGTTCCTATTCTGACCTCCTGCACAAAGCAGAGTCAGCAATGAAGACAGACCACGTTGTTCAGGGTCTTGTAGGTTCCTGAAAACCTCCAAGGATGGAACTTTATAACTCCAGAGAGAAGTAATACAGCATTACTGTTGCTAGCAACAGGCTTCAGGCTTTCTACAAAATTTGCAGGACTTCAGGAGAGAGGCTTGTCAGACCTGCCCTGCCTGATCTTGTCTTGCTGTGCCTGGAGCTTTGTTTTCACCTGGTTAAGCTGCAACAGCAATTTTTCTTCTAACCAGATGGCTACTTGAGATTTGTTTTACTTTTCCTTATCTCTGTGTGGTACAGCAATAATTTCATACAGACAGTTGTAACAAGCAGTAATTCTGTGTAGAACAAGATATTTATGACTAACATAATGATGTAGTTCAGAGAAATACAGGCCTGGAATGGCAGCAGATGCCTTGAGCAGTGGGGAAACAGGGTGCTATGATGTGGAGACAGGTAGGGGATGAGAAGGGATGGGGCACAGGCTGGTGTTGGAGATCCGAATGCTATGAACAATTTGCCCTTAGCCCTTCATTAAAGAAATGTGGACCTGGATCTGGACAAGAGCAGTTTTAGGGGACGTAACAGACGTAACAAAAGAGCAAGTATCCAACATACATACAGCACAAACTTGGACTTAAGATGGACTTGCAAACCAATGAGAAAGAGCATATATATAATTGTGTTAGAAAACACATACAGATGATCCCCAAGCAGATCCTAGAGTGAGAAAGAAAAATAAATCAATATCATACTCCTCCTGGCAAAGTATTGCAGATGCTGACGTTTCACCCTAACACTTCCACAAGCCCCAGACTGAGCCCAGGGATGTGAGGACCCAGAGGGACAGTGGAAGGGTGAGCATAACACCAGGGGAAGGGGTAGGAACTGGGAAATGTCTAAATAACAATTTTCTCCGTATTATTATTACCACTGAGACTTTTTTCTATATAAGATATTCAATTTTTACTGTTCTTTCTTTCTTTCTGTCTTTCTTTCTTTCTTTTTCTGCAATACTTACATCTGGACCAAAAATGATTTTTGGAATAATCTATTAAGATTTCAGTCATAAAAATGATAAATTCTTGACTTTAAATATAAAGTGTGTTTCCTCTTTGTCCACAGAGAAGATTTTGAATCTGACTAATTGCACAGCCTTTTGGAGCAACCGTTTGAATGCTTCTCAGAACTGTTGTCTGTGATTCCCAATAATCACTCCAAAATTCAGTATTACTTGGATGATATTTTATTTATTTTATTATTTTACTTTATTTAATTTTACTGCTTTATTTTGTTCAAAAAGAATACAAAAGCACAACCAGTAGAGACACAGGTCATCTTATACTGCATCAACTCTGCAGGACAGAAGCTGAACTTTGTGAGATGACACTTCAGATTGAATCATGTTTTTCTTAGGAATATAATTTTTCCAGCAGGACTGGAATCTACTCCTGACATAACAAAGAAGTAGCTTGCAGGTATCAAAGTTTAGCACTGCTAGAAAAAAGGCAGGCATAATGCTTGTTTCATAGGCTTATTTCTTGCATGTTGTTAAAGAAACTTTATCCTTGTCTCTGCTTGAGGTGTAGATAAGCATCACTTCAGAGAATCTCAAGCCTGCCCTGGGCAGACCTTGCAGAAACCTGCCCTGAAACAGCGAAATTCTGGATCATAAGTTGCTCAACACCTACCTCATTTCATCTTGTGCTACTGCAGCTTTGATTCCCAATGCCTCAGACTATGAAGTTAGAGCGCTGCTTACCTAAGCCCTCTGGGATAATAGTAAGGCCACTACATTTGAGGCAAGAACACTTAATAAAACCCAGAGAAAGTATTTCACTATTGAAATATTCTTGTACATAAAAATAGAGAAACTACCCTTCAAGCCATAAATGCAAACAGCATACAGATTATTTTGCTATCAAAGGATTGTGAACAATGGAAGGATTCATATGAGCAAGATATAAAATGCCTAATAGACAGTGAGATAACTTGAACTTGCAGGCACAAATTCAGATTTTTTACTGACATAAAAAGCAGATCAGAAGCTGAACACAGGACACTCTACCTTCACTAGGTTTTTGCACAATAACGAGTAATTGTAGGGAATACTAGAATGGTTAGTGCAATTATTTGAATCTGATTCAACACAAATTAACTGGCTTTCTGGCAACAAGGTGGCCTAGTCATCCTAAGCATCTTAATCTGAGAGTGCAAATGAATTTTCCCAAATGCAGCTGCATGGTGTAAGTTACTCACTACCTTGTTATTGCATTAAAGCTATATGCAAAATATACACAACTGATTCATACTAAAACAGAACTGTTTTTCAGAAGAAAATCCTGACAGGTGAGTGTGTATTGGATGCTCTAGTCCAAACGTGTGTGAAATACTGCTTTACTTACAGAATTCCTGAGAAGATAACAGTGATCAATACGCTGCTCTCTCAGCCTGACTTACATGGTTCAGCATGGCACAGTTGATGTGACAGGCCTGTCGGCTCACGCACCACTTAGCTGCTGCTCTGCTCTGCTCTTCTCCTGATAAGAAATGGCCAGAAATAGCACTTATGTCAGAAGCTGCACTTGCTACTATGGCTCATGTTTCTTTCTACTGTTTTCAGCCAAGAAGAAAACCTGAGAGAATCAATACCTGACCAAGGATCACCATTTGCAACCTTGGATTTGGGAACTTCTTATGGGTGAAAAGCATGATACAGGAACATCACTGACAGCTTACCTTCAGGCAAACCAGACAACCTTAAAACACCAGCAGAATTTTGAAAGAAACTGTAAACTGAAGGAAAGCAGGAAAATCCTCACTGGCAACTTTCTATAAAGTCTTTTATGGCATAACAGTAAGAGGCATGTTAAGATGTGGCTTGCCAAACATTTCTGAAAGGCCTATTCAGCCCTCAGCCCGTCAGAGATTCCTTGCTTCTGACACGGGGTGAATTCACCACTGGACAGAAGGCCACCACAAAGCAGTATTGATGGCTCATTTAGAGGCCTTGATTAAAGGCATGACTTTGTGCAGGCCCTCAGCAAAGGGGTAAACTTCACGTTGCAGAAGATATCATGTATTTCCTTGTTTGTGAGATTTGTATTACTTTTCTCACATAATATTGCTGCGTACTGCTTTGCCTTTCTGGTATAGTGTCATCGGATAACAGAAGATATGATTATAAAACACACTGGCAAGCAATGTCAGTGCTGTGGTAGGAAGCTTGTGTCTGAATTCTGCAGCTAATATGTATTTAGCTCTAAAGGCTAGCATAGTTCTCAAATAGTCAAAGGTGAAACAGAATAAAGAACTAAAAACTTATGCTAGGAAGACTTAAGGATTCACTCAGGGCACAAACAGCAGCAGCGACAGCAGAGCAGTTCAGAGCACAAAGGAAAAATGCAGCAGTCTTAAGAGAAACTGAAGGAGGCACATGGCAATTAGGTGTCAGTAAGTTCTCATTAAAAGTGGATGATTTCCAGACTCAATTAGAAGAAAACTCTTTGAAAAGATCTTCTGGAGCAGTAGAGAGGGAAAAGAAGCATTAAAACCTTTACAAGGCTGTTGTATATTACAAAATGTTGTCTTTTCACTGCTGTTTGGGAAAAGTGTGGAAAAGTCATATTTGGGGTCTGTAGTTCTGTCACATAATAATTGAGATTTCTGATGTTAAACGCTTGCAAAACAGATGTGATCAAACTCACAGAGAAAAGGGAATACAAGTGGAAAAATAGAACCGTAACTAAAAGATAGTGCTTTGTTTTCTTTGTGTGTTAAAAAAAATGAAAACTCATTTCAACTTACTTTCGCAAAAATAATCTGAGGTAGGAATCTTAGAAGAACGTACAGCTTTCTTACATGCAAGTCACACAGTGAAAGAACATACTTGCCTATTGTCTTGGAGAAATAATGCTCTGAAAGGCTCCGAGTATGGTTGCTCACTGCATTCAGTAGTCACACCAGCCTGGGCTACAGCTCCGAGGGTCGAGTGGGCTGAACGCCCCAGTCCCAGGGCTGACCTCAGCCCACTTCTGGTCTTCACACCTGAGCTCCTAATGTTTTTATCAAGGCTGAAGGCGGGTCAGAGTTGTGCAGGACCATGCTGGGTGAATGCGTTGCATTGCCTCGGTGCTGGGGACGAGCACGGCCCGCAGCTGCCCCATGGTGTATGTGGTGCACGCAGACTAACAAGGAGATGGTTACCGGCACCCTCCCCAGCAGGAGGAGCAGGCCGAGCTGTTCCCGGGGCTCTGTTACTCCTGGCAGGCATTTCCGTGCAGCTGGGACAACAAACGATAAGTACACAACTGCTGAGCACGGCCTCTGTCCCAGGGCCCAAGAGGACGGTCACACCAGCTCCTGCTGCTCTGAAGGAAGCCCGACTGTGGTGGGAAAGGCCACCACTGGGTCTGTCAGAAATGTCACTGAAAGCACCAGGAACTTCCACTCAGTTCCTATAGGAACACAAAATTAGGCTTAGAGATTAAGACACCCAAACGTTTGTTCCTGTGTGCTGTTTAAGCACTTACTGCACTCAGCAGTTACTAAACATCATCCCTCTCTGATATCTGAGCTGCAATAAGACATCCAGGACATCCATATACAGTTTGCAGACAAAACACAGAGCCTCTAAGAACCCCTTAGCTTTCTGTAGCAGCAGTTATATGCTAGAGGGGAGACCCTTGGACATCTCAAAGGGCACCAAACACTTGTGTTTAGACAGCCGAACTGACTCTGGAACATCTATACACCAGGGTCACAAACACCGCTTGCATCTCTGGGCTTCCTGCACATTTCAGAACTTCTCCATTGCAATTTCTGAGAACAGGGCACTTGGAGATGCCTTCATCCAGTTTGGTACAGCTCCATAATGTCAGTAGGGCATCTAAGTAACGTATTCAGCCTGCAGGGCTGTCTGGCATTGCTGTCTTCCAACATTTCCTTCTTCTCTCATCTCTTCTTTTTCCCAAGGCTTCTCAACAGCTCAAGCAAAGCTACTTGCAAAAATGACCCTAAAATAACTTATAACTTATTTTGTACTTATCTTTCAGGTGGCAAAATCCAACTTTCCAGCGGAGAGGGGTTTTGGGTTAAGAAAGCAAAATGTCAAGTGGTCAGAGGAGGTTTCACAGTCATGCAGATGGAAAGGGAAGAATTTCATGTTCTTCTCTTACTATCATTACTCCATCTGACCGAGAATCAATTTAAAAACCTCCCCCCATCCCCAGATAGATCACATTCATCTCATGGGGAGGGAGAGACAGCAGGCTGCTTTGGCCACAGGAAATGAAGAAGAGGCCAGAGAGGCAGCGTGACAGCTCAGAAGAACCTTGGTGAGCTGGGGTTGTTCCTTCTGCTGCTGGGTGACACTAGGAAAGGTGCACTTCCTCCCTCCAAAACCAGGACCTCTCGCATCCCGATCCCCTCCTGTGCAGCAGTAGTGACTAAGCTGTCCATGTATCTACTTGATGCTCCCCAAACTGGACTTTTCTCCTGCTAGGACAGGCAGGTAAGTATCACAGGCCACTTGGGGGTTATTTACTTGCCCCCAGCAGTCTGTAACCTACCCCTGGTCCTGACAGCAAGACCTTTGTACAGTCACTTCAGCGAGTGCAGAGATTTCTGCTGTTCCAATCTGTAGGCCAACTGAACCACGCTAAATATTGCAGCCAGATCCTCCTTGTGCTTCAACCCCAACATAACCCAAAATAACTCCATCCACTTTCCTGGAATGACGCTTGTGGGTGTGAGAAAGGAGGAAATAACTTGGCAATCCTAGAGCTTGTCTTCATTAGAAGACAATCATTAGTTTAAGTTAATACACCTGAATGATTTCATTTGTACTTAGATTCGTTTTAATGAGCACTGGCATTCAGGGGAACACCACTCCAGCTACTGGAGTGATTTGATTAGCAGAGCTGAGTGATTAGATTAGCAGAGTGGCTGGACAGAGCTGTTGATTACTTGCAGCCATTCCAGCTGATGTATCCCTGTTGCAGAAGTAGCTTGAGCTACGCATTTGCATAGATAAAACCTGTGCATGCTTATATCCTGTTTTTTATTTGCAGTTTGCAACCTTGCCTCCTGTCAGCGCTTCTAGTCCCTTAGCTTACTTAGTGGAGGTCTATAATGGCTGTGAACTGCTGTTAGCCTGTACTGGAGATCATTATATGTTACTGAAAATGTCAGGGAGAGAAAATATTGGTTCTTTGTCATAACTCCAGCAGAGAGATATTTCAGGTGCTCTGGGTAATGCTCTTTCTGGAGTGGTGTTTCTTGGCATACAACAGTTCCTCATTGCAGAAATACTGTAGTTTGGTGATGCTGTTGCAAATAGCAGTAGTTTTCACTCTCTCTTAATATCTCCAGAGTTCCACATAGTGGTAAGAGCTTCCTAGGAAATAACCCTAGCTTTAAGGCTGAAGCTCCAGAGGTAGATGCCCACTTGCTGTTTGTGAGCAGTTCTGCCTGAGAACAAATGAAAATAAAGCAAGTAGACAGTGAGAGTAGAATTTCTCTTTATAAACATAGTCTTCTCTGGGTTACACATTAAGCTAGCTGGTCATCCAGACTACAGCTGTTGTCAGGAGAGAAGATGACAAGCACCTTCAGTAAATGCTGCTTTTTCTCCCCTTGGTGACTTCGAGGAAATGCAGTGTTACTGAGTGTTTGATGCTTCGATAGATAAAGTTCAGAGAGATGAATCCTACCCTTCCTGCTCCCTGCCAAGAGGAAGCAGACCTGTGCTGCTGCTTCTCTGCCAAGAAACAGCAGACATTATGCTTGCCCATATGGAGCAGTGCTCTGAATTCCTGTGCTTGGAATACAAGTGGAATTCCCTTCTTATTAAAAAGCAAAACAAAGCAACCTCCTCAGAAATAAGTGAAATGTTCTTAGGAATGTGGAATAGGTGATCTTTTCTGGATTGTAAGGACAATTTCACATTCTGTTAGATCATTGTACATTTCTTTGTCTTTCTAGGTAGCAAAAGCATGCAAAGTAGTAACTCTATATACATGATCTCAAAATATAACACTGATTAAGAAAAGTAGCATAAGAAATAGTATAGGGCGGTGATATTTTGCATGGCTGTTAACAGTTGGTATTTGCATAGTAACAGTGATAAATCCTTCTATACTGGGCCTACGTCTCCTCTGCACTGGAAATTTCACTATATGAGGTGTGAGGTAATGAAAAATCAGGGCTATAATATCCCACTGAGTTTCTGAGTCATCTTATTGCACTGAAATAAAAGCACTTTAGAAAATAAAAGCCATCTGTGATGTTAAATGCAGTTATCTGATTTGCCTTAATAAATGCTCACAAATCACACCAACTGCTTGAATTTTTCAACACTACTGAGCCATTCCTGAGCAGGTAAAGGTCATCATGCTAAGACGTTATCAGCTCTGATCATTATCAAGTTATTATTATCTCCAATAACACAACTGCTTCCACCCAAATCCAGCACATAAAAGAATTTTAAAGAAAGAGGCAGGTCATTTTTCTTTAGCTCTGACCTTCAGAGGATCACATGAGTTATGTTACTATACTGAAGTCTATGCAGTATTGATTATTACTTATCACTGTATTCTACGGGTGCTGAGGAAAGTGACAAACATTACTAGTTTTTAAAGGTCATCTCCCAAGCTCTATGTTACAGGTTCCCCGTGGTAAGACTTCTGTATATTGGGAATTCCCCATATATGTCCTTTTTTCTCATTGTCTAGTAATTTTGCCCAAGTGTAAGTGGGCCACTGTGATTGTAGGCATTAAATATTCTGGTTGTAAGTGCACTATGCTTAGGATGTATCAGCCCTCATGCACATGCTTTTCTCACTCTATATGGGCTGTGTATAGATGTCCCACAGTGCACAGGTTCAGGTATTTCTCTATGGGGAGACCTAGGAGAGGTATGCTAATGCTACCTAAAACTTTGTTTCTAAGATGTTGTTTACACCTGTGCTAAAACCTACCAATATGAATTTAAAATCTGTTTTGCATAAGTGTAAATGTTTCCAGATGTCTGTTAGGAAGAGCTGCATGTGTGTGTTGTACCCAAACGTGAGCATGGAGAGGCTCCACAGCAAAAACATCAGTGTACACACCAACCAATGTCTAACATGATTGTAATAGGACTGGTCTGAATGCTCAGCCAGTAAAAATCAACATAGAGTCAGCAAAATAAGGACCTTACAGAAGCAGAACTGACTTAGCTCCACAGCAGACATGGCTCAGCATCCTCAAATCAGTGAAAAGCAAGATACAGAGACACGGTCCAAGCATGCAGGAATGGTGTTAGGAAAGCCAAAGCCCACCTGAAGATGTATCTGGTGAGGGACAGGAAGGGGAACAAGAATTTCTACAGGTAAGGAAGACTAGGGAAAATGCAGGTCTGCTGCTGAATGGGACAGGGGCCCTAGTGACAAAGGAAATGGAAAAGGCCAAGGTACTCAATGCTTTCTTCACTTCATCTTTGCTGGTAAGACCAGCCTTCAGGAATCTCAGGCCCCTGCGAGTAGTGGAGAAGTCTGAATGGAGCAAGGAAGACATCCCCTTGGTGGATGAGCATCAGGTTAGGGAACATTTAAACAAACTGGGCGAATATAAGCCCACAGGACCTGATGGGATGCACACAAAAAGTGATAAGGGAGCTGCCTGATGTCATTGCAAGGCCACTCTCAATTGCCTTTAAAAGGTCATTGTAATTTGGGAAATTTCCTGATGACTGGAACAGAACAAATGCCACTCCTATCCTCAAGAGGGCCAAGCGTGATCTAGAAACTACAGGCCGGTCACCTCTGCCTCGATCCCTGAGAAGGTGATGGAGCAACTAATGCTAGAAACCATTTCCAACCATATTTAGGATGGGAATGCCATTGGGATGGAATCCATGGTAAAATTGGATTTTCACAGGGGAAATCATACCTGACTAATCTGATAGCCTTCTATGATGAATTGACTAACCTGACGGACAAGGAGAGAGAGAGTTTATCTCGAATTTAGCAAGGTTTTCAACCCTGTGTCCTGTAACACCTTCTTAGAAAAATTGATGAAGTACAGACTGCACAAGTAGATGAGGAGGAGGACTGAAAACTGGCTGATCTGCTGGGCTCAAAAGGTTGTGATCAGCAAAACAAAGTCCAATTAGAAGCCAGTCTCTCATGGTATACCCCAGCAGTTGACACTGTTCTGTTATCTTCATTAATGACCTACTGGGAATGATGGGATGGTGTGCATCCTCAGCAATGTGCTGGTGATACAAAACCAAGATGAGTGGCTGACGTACCAGATGGTTGTGCTGCCATTCAGAGGAACCTGGACAAGCTGGAGAATATGGATGTAATGGAGAATATGTCCATCAAAGGGCCACAAAGATGATTAAAGGATTGGAATGTCTCTCACACAAGGAGAGGCTGAGAGATCTGGGCCTCTTCACCTTGGAGAAGAGAAGGCTCGGGGAGGATCTCATTAATGTGTATAAACACCTGATGGTGGGCAGTAAAGAAGATGCAGCCAGACTCTTCTCAGCAGTGCTCAGTGAAAAGATACAGGCCAATGGCCGCAAACTGAAATACACATAATTCTGTTTATACTTAAAAAGAAACCGTGAGGAGTGATCAAGCACTAAAGCAGGTTGCCCAAAGAGGATGTGGAGTCTTCAGCCTTGGAGATACTCAAACCTGACTGGACGTGACCCTGAACAACCTACTCTGAGCAGCGGGTTGGACTGGACGATCTCCAGAGCTGCCATCCAGCCCCAGGGACTGCATGGTTCTGTGACTGCAGGTTACAGAGAGCACCGAATTGTTCCTGCCCACATCGAGTTGCAATCTGTCAAATAATAGCAGAACCTGGGGTTGTTTAAACAAGTTATCCAGCTGTATTGACTCAGTCTGCCAGTCAGTCATGTGGACCTGCTACGGTAGACTGTTTTCCTATTAGGTTTGGCTCTTTCATCTTCTTTGAGGAATGTTGATGTGGTAAGGCTCAGCAATTCACACTCTCCAACAGAGAGCAAGGAGGACACTCAATGTTTTATTTTTCTCTGAAGAAAATGGACACAAGCATTTTTTCTAGAAACCGTAAATCTCCATCAGTACTCTCACATCTCCAGTACAAACCCAGCTGTGGCTATCTCTGAAACTGCCCAGTTCTGTGTTGGTGTGAGGAGCATTCCTTTGCCTTGTCTCTGATGGAGAACGCTAGAGATGCAATATAGTCTTCTAGTCCTTAAATGCCTAGTAGAGAAACCTGCTTCTGTTCTTGCTGAATATTAAACTTTCTTTGGGCCAGCTGCCATTTATGCAGAGAAGGTAAAGAAAAGGAGATATGGATGATGCTTCTTGTCTGGAGCCCCAAAGTAAGCAGGTCATAAATCCCAGAAGATAGAAATAAGTCTCAATATGTGCATACAGCTCCTCTTCACAGCTTTTTCATTCTTATCTGTGATGTTTGCAATCCCAGACATGAGGACAGACTGGGAGAAGAACTCATTGGGAGCAGCCCTGCAGAGAAGGACTTGGGGGTCCTGGTGGACAAAAAGCTCGACATGAGCCAGCAGTGTGTGCTTGCAGCCCAAAAGGCCAACTGCGTCCTGGGCTGCATCACCAGAGGGGTGGCCAGCAGAGGAGGGAGGTGATTGTGCCCCTCTGCTCTGCCCCTGTGAGGCCCCACCTGGAGTGCTGCGTCCTGGTCTGGGGCCCCCAGCACAAGAAAGATGTGGGGCTGTTAGAGCAGGTCCAGAGGAGGGCCACGAAGTTGATCAGAGGGCTGGAGCGCCTCTCCTATGGAGACAGGCTGAGAGAGCTGGGGCTGTTCAGCCTGGAGAAGAGAAGGCTCTGGGGAGACCTCATTGCAGCTTTTCAATGCTTAAAGGGGTCTTATAAAAAGGATGGAGAAGGACTCTTTACACCACTATTTGTCTTCAGCCATTTTGTATCTTCTCTTGAAAATATAGGCACGAGTGATTTACATAGGTCTTTGTAAGGGTTGCACACTCAGGTCAGCCAGAATATAGCTATAATGTGTGCCCTGTTGAAAGGGAAGAGCAGTTTATGAATATATCTTCCTCCAGCTGTAGCTCTCCCATCCAAAAACATCACTCTGCTCAGCTCCTCATCACTAGCACTGCTAGTGATTGCTGACCCTCAGTACATGCAGTCAAACTCTCATCTGCTTCAGTCAAAATGAGCTGGGTTGGCCACAGTCTTTTGTAGAAGCTGCACAAGTTGACACAGCTCCTTTCAACCAAAGAGATTAGGAAGCAGTGAATGCACAGTAAGGAAAGAGAGTGGCAATGTCTAAGTGGATGGTGACAAGCAGATCTGGGCAGAAGTGGCTGACAACTTGTTCCACAAGCACAGCTGTCGATAGAACGTGTAAATCAGCTGGGTTCAGTCACGGCAGTATGCTCTGCACTTCTCGAAAGGCTGGAGCTGGGATAGCAGATGTGACAACCTTACACTGAGCCTCTCACGACATCAATGAGAGGATGACCACCTGCCCCTGATGATGCAAAGTTCGTTTAAAATGGGTTGCACCTCTAAAAGCATACAGGCCCATCAAGCCAGTAGCAGCAGAAACTACCCTCACTTTCTTGTTGCCACACCATGCTGCCCAATTCCTTGTGCTCGCACACGGATTGGGGCAGTCACGCAGTGAATGACAGAAGGTAACTAATGGGGATGACACTCAACAGGTTTTGTACCAGGTTAGTTTTCAAGTAGAGAGGAAGGCTATTGCAGGCTGAAGTTAGCAACAGAGGGCAGGAAGGTAAATCGCTGCTTTTGATAGCAATGCTAGATCAGCGTAGCTACAAGTGTTGATAAGATCACAGGATACTTCTGAGTGGAAGGGACCTCTGGAGGTTTCTAGTCCAAAATTCTGCTCCAAGCAGGGTCAGCTGTGAGATCAGAGCAGGTTGCTCAGGGCTTCATCCAGCTGGGGCTTGGATATCTCCAAGGATGGAGAATGGAGCAGGTTGCTCAGAGAATTTTTGCAATGCATGACTCTCTCAAGGTTTTCATTATACTCAGCCCGAACCCGATGTATTTCAATTCATGCATTATTTATCCCACCCACCCACCATACAACACTGTGGAAAGCCTGACTCAAAATGCTGTTGTTCCTTGTAGCCACAGCTGGGATCCAAATATGAAGCCTCACTGCTGATTTTGGTCTGTCCTGCTGGGCAAATTGTCACAAATTTGCTTCAGGATGAAAATGGTGTAGCATGTTTCCATGTTAGCATAAAATTTCACTTTATTTGACCACGAAACAATGAATGAATTAAGCAGAACATCAGATCATTTGATGATGGCAACAGTCAGTACCACTCTCCGTGCATGACGTAAAACATAGATGTTACTGGTGGGTGGAAGTAACCATGTGCTTATAACAGGATAGACCCTCTGCGTACAAATACTACTGTTACCCCAGACATAAAAAGGTCGTATTAACCCATACATTTCCCTTCCCCAGTTTTCTATCATAAGTGATAAAACATAATAAATTCAACAGATCTTCAGAGCATTTTAACAATCAAATTCCATTTTTTCCTTGCAAATAAAAGAAGACATTAGTTATTCACAAATCTCATTTTTGTCTATATTTTTAAAAAGAAATCAATTACTTTACAGATAAAATAATAGAAAACACCAGAAACAGCAAAAATAAGGATAAAATATGCTCTGAAGACATCCAGGGATCTTTTCTGAGTCTCCCACAGACTTCCAAACGCACTTCCTGTAGCATTATAGATCACAGATTATCGTGCAAGGTATTTTTGAGAATAAGGGAATATAGGTGTGCAATACAAACAACACTAAGAATATGTTTCAACAATAGAAAATACAAAGAATATTAATTATACAATTACACTCCTACACTATTAAAACCTGCTTTACAGAGTCTTAATGACATAAAATTGAAATAATACTACAAATATTTTAAACTTCTTTATTATATTTTGGGCAGCTCCCAAAAATACAATCCTACAGTGATTAAAGAGTTAATAGTGCCTCCAAAGTCATTTTCAGACCCCATAAAACTGCTTCTGAATATTGCTGTTTACATTTTAACTTGGTTCATTCTATGATGGTAGGATTGGATCCATGCAAGCATAAAAATCTGTTTCCCACAGATTATAGAATGGGAGTTCAGTCTTTAGTTCAGTACTAAAGTTCATGCTTTAGTTCAGCAACAGCCTTTGAATAGTTTTTATTTCACCACTGCAGCCTAGGCCCATTCAGCTAAGAAAATCTTGGCTATAAGCATTCACTCGTGGCTGTGAAGCTGTTCACTGCTGGAGATACATGGTGTCTGACTTGAGGTCCTTGATTTTCAGATGTTTGTTCAGCTGTTCATGAACAATGGCTCTGTGGCTTTGGATGTTTGGGCCCCCAAAATAATTAATCACACTTAAAAATCCTGGATCATACATACCTATATGGCAGAAGTACCTCACTAACAAGGTCATCAGATGAAGATGATAAAATCATGGAATGGTTTGGGTTGGAAGGGACCCTTAAAGACCACCCAGTGAAACTCCCCTGCCATGGGCAGGGACACCTCCCACCAGACCAAGCTGCCCAAAGCCCCATCCAGCCTGGCCTTGAACACATCCGTGGATGGGGCATCCACAGCTTCTCTGGGCAACCTGGTCCAGCACCTCACCACCCTCCGAGTGAAGAATTTCCTCCTAATATCTAATCTAAATCTCCCCTCTTTTAGTTTAAAACCATTCCCCCTTGTCCTGTCATTATCTGCCCAATTAAAGAGTCATTCTCCATCTTTTTTATAAGACCCCTTTAAGTATTGACAGGCTGCAATGAGGTCACCCCTGAGCCTTCTCTTCTCCAGCCTGAACATCCCCAGTTCTCTCAGCCTTCCTTCACAGGAGAGGTGCTCCAGCCCTCTGATCATCTTTGTGGCCTTCCTCTGGACCTGCTCTAACAGCCCCACGTCCTTTTTGTGCTGGGGGCCCCAGACCAGGACGCAGCACTCCAGGTGGAGCCTCACGAGAGCAGAGCAGAGGGGCACAATCACCTCCCTCCTCTGCTGGCCTCCCCTCTGGTGATGCAGCCCAGGATGCAGTTGGCCTTCTGGGCTGCAAGCACACACTGCTGGCTCATGTCGAGCTTTTCATCCACCAGAACCCCCAAGTCTTTCTCCACAGGGCTGCTCCCAGTGAGTTCTTCTCCCAGTCTGTCCTTATGTCTGGGATTGCCCCAACCCAGGTGCAGCACCTTGCACTTGGACTTGTTGAACCTCATTAGGTTCACATGGTCCCATTTATTTAGCTTGTCCAGGCCCCTTTGGATAGCATCCCTTCCTTCTGTTGTATCGACTGCACCACTCAGCTTGGTGTCATCTGCAAACTTGCTGAGGGTGCACTTGATCCCACTGTCTATGTCAGTGATAAACATATGAAACAGTGCCAGTCCCAAAACTGACCCCTGAGGGACACCAGCCATCACCAGCCTCCACCTGGACATTGAGCCATTGAACACCACTCTGGGTGCAGCCTTCAAGCCAATTTCTTATCCACTGAATGGTCCACCCTTCAAATCCATCTTTCTCCAATTTGGAGATCAGGATGTCATGTGGGATTGTGTTTAAGGCCTTACAGAATCACCTCCCTCGACCTGCTGACCACACTTCTTTTGATGCAGTCCAGGATACGGTTGGCTTTCTGGGCTGCAAGTGCACATTGTTGGCTCAGGTTGAGCCTGTCAAGGTCCCTCTGGATGGCATCCCTTCCATCCAGCGTGTCAACTGCAGCAACCAGCTTAGTGTCATTGACAAACTCACTGAGGATGTATTTAATCTCACTGTCCATGTCACCAACAGAGATGTTAAACAGCACCGGTCCGCATACTTATTTTTTTTAAGGTGAAAGGGGGAAAAAAGGGGGAAAATGATGATTGATGATAGTGTAGTGATGTATTCAAGCCCTGCATGTAGGTTAGCCCTCTTCTTCTAGGAGAGCTGTGTTGTTGATGGATGTACTTTCATCTAATTTTAGCTGGCACAAGTCCTGCCTAGAAATGTTTTGAATGGCTAAGGAGATTTTGGTCAGTACTGCTTACTTCATCTGGAGACCTAGAGCAAAGTACACAGGAAGTGGACTTCTGCTGCATCAAACCAAGTGTGTTTTAAGGAAGTTTGCTATACTTTTAAGAGAAAGTTTAGAAGAAATATATCTGGAGACAGACAAGGTAAAAAAAGAAGCAAGGAAGAGTGATGAGATAGCTCTCTGAGCTGAGAAAGCTGGTCTTTTTCTACTCTATAATTTAGTAGGGTGTTTTTAGAAAGTTAGCTAGCTCTCACTGATGTTTTTGAAAGCTACGCTCAAAACAGATTGTGCTTTACCCATATATTAATTGAATCAATTTGCAGCCTCTTTTCTCTAATGAGTGACATACATTAAATTACAATTTGCCTAGTCTTGACCAGAATTGTAGATGTTTTTGATGCTTTTAGATTTTGTTAAATACTAGGTTTCACTAGCTATCATGTAACATTAAATATAAAAAAACTATACCTTTTAACATCTGTCATGCCCTATTTGCTGTCTAGTCACAGCCATAATTTTGCTGTTCTTCATCAGGCAAAAAGCTGTAATTAAAAATTACAGGGCTTTTAAAGGGCTTAGTAAAATTGTACTCACTTGGGATGTCCTCAGGGCCCACAGCTGAAAAGTCAGAAATTCAGCATACTAATGGAGATAGGCTCCAGCTCTCCACATCCATACCGTCCGAACTCTGAGCCTTGATTTATTCACGCCATGGCTTCTAACTCATTCTAACCGAGAAAGCAATGCTTCACATGTACACCAGTCAGATAATTGCACTAACTTACCTCCAAATACTCTCATGATTAAATAAATAAAGAATGATGAGTCGAATACATAAGCTTAACACAAAACGTCATTAAAATCACAAAAGTTTATGTAGCGAAGAAGAAATTTCTGAAGGTTGTGTGTGTTACGTATTTGAAAACAATGAAACCTAGGAACACCGCATTATCTTGACAGAAAGTATGGGAGTATCAGCCCATTTCACACAACAGCTGGGATCAGGTGTGTGGTTGTGTCGTCTTCTGTAGTCTCTGCATATCCTCTCAATTATAATCACTTATAATGCATTGTGAGTATGCCTACTGCTTTGCAGATACATGAAAGACAAGGCTGCTGCTCGAGGGAGCTTGTATCTTGATTCATATACAACACAAAGGCTAATAGTTCAAATGCATATGAGAGCAAAGAACAAGTGAGATCTTCAGGGCAAAGTTGGTAATAGAAGGCTTCAGGCCAGACTGGAGCTTTTAGGCTGTCCTGTATAGGCTCTGGTTTCTTCATAAAATAAATAATGAAGACCCAGTATTATTTTAATCACTTCAGATACTTCAGGAATGTCAAAATTCCTGGCATTTATGAACACCTTACTCATTTGCACACGTTATATTCTTGTACTCTAATTTGAACTCGTGGAGGTTTGTTTTGCAAAAACAACCTGTCCTGAATAATGCTCATTAGTTGCAATAACCAGTGCTAAAAAATAAAAAGAACATGTGCAAATGTTTTCATGCCCCACCTGTACATGCCCTTGAATACTCTGTCCCTCTGCTCTTGTCCTCTCAATTTCATTAATGACTTAACTTGGGTGGGTGAAGGAACTCAAAGACTCTTTCCCTGTTGGTTACTATTTGCTGATACATTTAAAACCAAAGAAGACAGGTACTTTTGAGAGAGAAAAATCTTTCAAAACCTTTTTGATATCTCAAAATGAAACTTAAAAAGGGTATAAATGCATCGGTTTTCAGACAGCAAACATCTCAGGGCAGGTCATGAGGGTGAGAAATGTTTGGTGTAAGACTTGCGAGGAGTCAAAGTAAAGACTTGGTTAGGATGTTGCTAATCTCCTTCCATTTTTGGATTTTTTGGCTGACCTGTCAGAGTGGGACAGGATGCACTCTACAGATACCTTAAAGGAGGCTGTAGAGAGGTGGGGGTTGGTCTGTTCTCCCACATGCCTGGTGACAGGACGAGGGGGAATGGGCTAAAGTTGCGCCAGGGGAGGTTTAGGTTGGATATTAGGAAGAACTTCTTTACTGAAAGGGTTGTTAGGCATTGGAATGGGCTGCCCAGGGAAGTGGTTGAGTCACCATCCCTGGAGGTCTTTAAACAACGTTTAGATGTAGAGCTTAGTGATATGGTTTAGTGGAGGACTTGTTAGTGTTAGGTCAGAGGTTGGACTCGGTGATCTTGGAGGTCTCTTCCAACCTAGATGATTCTGTGATTCTGGATAAAGATGGTGAACAGAGGAAGACTGAGGACCTCACGCTGTGGCGTGACTGTACCCAGAGGTGACGACGGCACGCTCCTGATGCTTTTTGTGCTTTTCTCCCATGGAAAACCCCCTTTGGCCAGTTAGGGATAGCAATGCGATGGAGGTCGACACCTAAAGGTCTGCACCCTCCAGCAGCACCCCCACCAAACCAAGCTACCGCAAGCACCCCGTGCTCCCCTCCTCATTCTGGGGCCAACAACCCCCCAGGGGCCAAGGGGGGCGGCCATTTCGCCACCAGACGGCGGCGGCAGGGGCTCTGCCGGGGACTACATTTCCCATGAAGCCGCGGGGGAGGCGCGGCCCCGCCCGGCTGTCAGCGGCCGCGCTGCAGGTTGATCGCGGCGGCTGCAGATGAGCCGAGCCCGTGCGCGGGCGGGGCGGGGGGGGGCGGCCGGGGCAGCGCCGCCGGGACCGGGACCGGGGCCGGGGCCGGGGCCGGGGCCGGGGCCGGGGTCGGGACCGGGACCGGGACCGGGCTCGGCGCACTATGCGAGGCCGGGAGGATGGCGGTGGAAGGTAAGGAGGGCTCCGCGTCCCTTCGCCCGCCGCCCCCGGGGGCCCTCCCGTGTCTCCTCCCCTCCGGGCTCTCACCTGCGGCGGGGACGGAGCGGGTTTGGGGGGCGGCACCGGGGTTGCGCGGCCATGCCCGGCCCCGAAACGGGGGTCTAGGAGGGGGGCAGGTGAGGGGGAGGGGGCGGGCTGCGGGCGGCCCGGGGTATGCAGAGCCCTGGGGGTCGGCCCCGAGGTGCCGCCCCGTCGGGTGGGGGCGGCGGGTCTGCGCCTCCCTCCCTCCCTCTCTCCTTCCCTCCCTCTCTCCATTTCCTTCCCTCCTTCCCAAATGCCCCCCAAGGCCCTGAGCTCCCCCCCGGGCTTCTGCCCCCCGCTGCCGACCCTCGGTGCCTCCCCCACCGCCGAGGTCGTGAGCCCCAGACAGCCCCTGGCCCGGGGATGTGTGCCCCTTTTCCCCCCTTGCCCCCCTGCCTTCCCCCCTTGCCCCCTCTTCCTTCCCCAAGCAGGAGGTGCCCAAATTCAAGGGGAGAAAGCTCGGTGAGCAGCCCGGCTCCTGGGGCAGGTGGCTGCTTCATGGAGGTCTTCTGGTAGGTGCCACGCTGGTGGGTGCGTGGTCCCTCTCCGTGGAGCTTTTTGGGGGGTTAAGGGAGAGATGTGGGTCGGTGTGTGGGGAAAGGTGCATCTTCCTGCTTGCTGTCTGCCTCTGAACTTCGTTGTTTTCTAGCACTTAAGAGCAAGGCGTTGGGAATTCCTGCTTTCAGGGCCCATCTTGCTCTCCTCTGTGCCCACAGGAGAGCTGTAGGAGTCCACGGTATGAAAACCAGCCCCACGGCCTCCCCCTGTGCCTAGCTTGGGGTATGTCGCTGTTTTGGGGGATGCTCAGCTTCAGGCAGCCCTCGTTCAGCTCTTGTTTCTCAGGTATGCTGAGATCTGTGGGTCCGTCTGAGGCCACCTGTGTCCATGAGGATCATGCTGAAGCTCTTTTAAGTACCCGAGTGAGCAGCACAAATTAGTGCCAAGCCAAAATTTGGCCAGTGGACACCTTAGCATCCCTGCGAACCAACTTCCCAGGTAAACTTACATTAAGGTAAATAAAACCACTATGTGTCAAAAGGTGTCTGTCCTGAGCTTTCAGCCTTTCCTTAAGTCAAACAGATGCTTTATGCCCAGGCTGCTTTGTTGAATAGCGGTTTTGGAGACTGTAACAGTGGAAGGAAGGTAGTGGTCCTGGATAAAAGCATTCCTTCTGTGGCAAAAACTTAGCAATGTGAACTGCGCATGCGTGCCTGGTCGTGGGTAAGTAAATGAAATGGACTGCCATGCACCAGATGGTTCATACGCCAGCAGCAACCCCTCTTTCTGTGTGTCATCCTCCTTTATTCACTTGAAGTCCTTCTCAGTCTGTTTGCTAGATTTTTTCAGGTCTGTAATAATTCCTGTCATATCTGCAGTGCCTTCCATCTGAGAATCCCTAAAAGCTTTGTAAATATTAATGAAGGCAAGCTCTGCTAAACCTTTGGGAAGCAGTGCCTCTCCTTTCTCTCGAGCTGATTTGGGATTTGTTTCCTCTTTAACCCCTTCTTCCCATTTCCTCTCCCCAGGATGCACCCCTGCTGTGGGCTCTCAAAACAGGCCTTCTTGTCTGTATGTCCCACTTTCCCCTCGCTTTGTTTTCTTCCTCCCTCGACTTCTCTTGCCTTTGTGCTGCTGCACAATTCCGTCCCCCTCCCTAGCACAGCGAGGTGACTCTTTACTTCTCCAGCACAAGGAGCCTTGTGGCTGTGACTACTTTCTGTCAATGCAGTGCGTGCACGTTTAAGCCCTTTTCTTACCCTTAATTTTCTTTTGGGACTGGGCTTCTTTGTGCGAATGCGCTTAAAAGCGTGCTTTTATCTTAATGCATGTTCCACAATATTGGAGCCCTGGGTGTGGGCCGTGTGCTTTTCATGACCTGTGCCTCTTGGCAGGTAACACATGGCCCTTTTGTTAGGGAAGCTGAGCTTACCCTGTGTCCCTCATGGCTCCTGTCACCACAGCATGTGGATTGTACTCTAGTCAAAAGTGAAGCTGCTGTGGAATTTTCCAAATTCAAAGAGTTTTGGAGAAAAAATGCCAATTTGCTGAACTCAATGTCTTGGACTTAGGAAGCACAAACTGCTTTTTTTTTTTTTTGTAGTTGATTTGTTTGTTTTTTTTGGAAAAAAAATGTTTTCCTGCTTTGCTGCTTGGGATCTTGAGAGCGTAACCTTCTGTACGTCAGCTCTGGAAGCTTGGTAATAAGGAAAGCCCTGAAAACCTGGCTTAAGTGGAATTTGTCTGGCCTCTCAGGCTCAGCTGGGAGCTTGGCTAGCGTGGACTTCCTGGGCCTTCAGAGCTTTTTTTTTTAATTTTTTTTTTAGTGTCACGAGGCTTCTGGACTGCCGGGCCTGCTAGCTTCTCATGCGGGCTCACAAGCGGCTGGCTCTAGGACACAAGTGGCAGGGAGTGGGGGGGTCCCTGGGGGCACGAGGGAACCACAGGTCCTGGAGCATGGGAGTTCCTGGCGGGAGCCAACATCCGCTGCCTGACCAGCTCTGCCACTGCTATTGTTCTGGGGAAAACGCCTGGTCGGCAGCCTCAGCCACGAACCCAGAGACTTTTTTTTTTAATTTTTTTAACCCTCTTTTATTTCAGAAATGCTCCATGTGGCCGAAATGAAAGCGTTTTGTAACATATAGTTTGCGGAGAATCTTTGGGGGAAAAAAAAAATCTGACTTTATTTTAACAACCTGTTGAAATCTTCCCTGGCCTTGATTATTTCTAATGCTGTCTTAGGATGGATTGCTGGAGTTTAGTTATGGTAACAAATGTCCAGCAGTTTACTTAAAGAAAACATCCCAATTTTTTTACCGGAATAGCTGACAGAGATGGATTTGCAAATATGAAATAGGAATTTGGAGGATACCAGAGTTCTTTGGCAGTTGCATAACACATACCTGAGCAGGGGTTCAGAGGGACTCAGCCAGAATAGAGTTGGATCTTGGTTCACTCTACTTGTCCCGAAAGAGATCTCGTGGACTGGGTGGTCCTTCAGGCTCGTAGTATCGGTGCTTGGGATGGATGAACATATCGGTGTCTGTGTGGGGAGAGAGAGTTTGCTCTCCTTAACACGAGCCCATCTAGATGGGAGCACTGCCAAGGTAAGTCTAATTTTAGACCTAGCAGTTTTGACAATGTTCCTTTAAGTGTTTTCCTCCTCCCTCTAGTAAGAATGAAAGAACTAGGTCAGAGCCAGTCGAAAAAGGCTTTTGATCCCTGCAACAGTGTTCTCAAAAATATGTTATTTTTTTTGCTCTTGTGCAGCAGAGGAAAAGGGGAAGAGAGAATGGTGACTTCCCCCCACAATGCTTCTTGCACAGGGAAGCAAGAGACTGATAACAGCCAGCAGATAATGTATGTGTGCAGGTAATCCCACACAGTTCTGTCAGCTCCCCTGCAGCTCTGACCTGCAGTATCTTGCAGATTTCTGAGCAAAAAAAAAAAAAAAAAAAAAGTGCTAATTATGTCATGGAATTATTTCCTAGCAAGTGTTTAGTGAACCTTGGTCTAATGCCTTCTCTTCCATGCGTGTGCTTTGGAAAGTATATGCGTATGTTCATTGCTAGTCTCCTGAAAGCTGATGGAAAAATAAATTCTTTCCTGTCCTATGGCTCTTCTGCAGTGGTGGATCTGCCTGCTGGAGAACATTTTTCACTAAGAAGCAGAGACTTGCTGACATAAAATGACAGAAAGGCTCTGGCCTTGCCCCTTGGCAGTCCTGAAGGAGACTGGAGGCTCGGAGGAGTTGGGAGCGTTATGGGGTCTGGAGCCAAGGCTAACTGCTGCAAGACTTGAAGTTTTTTGTAGCCTGTAACTGATCTCTGTCAAAGCAGTCCTGAATTTCAGCAGTGTGATACACCTGGGTGGAAAGCTTGCAGTGCTCAGCCAGCTCTGGCGGATATTGAGTGCTGCCACGTGTTTCCTCAGAGCCTTGAGATACGGTGAGCTCGTAACTTGTAGTGCCACCTCTGCCAAGAATGTTAAAGCAAGTTCAGGACCATCAGAAAGAGAGCTTTTAGTGAGTTTTAGTGTAGGTACCCATCGCGCTGTTCCACAGTGCGCTCAGAAGTACAACTGTCTTAACAAGTTCTCAGTTATTTAGCATTTCCTTGCACCTAAACCCACTCCAGGCTCAGACTAGATGTCTACACACCTAGGATTTAATGGAATCTGATCTAATGCATGTTTTTTCAGCACACTTAATTCCTTGCCTAGCAAAGAAGTCACAAACCCTGCCATTCAAAAATAGTCTGTGCTTCCCTCAGTGCTCTTGTTTTCTTTAATAGTTTCCAACCACTCCTTAGCTTGAGGGGCTCAGGCACGTGGCTTGGAAGGAGCTGCCAGAGCCGATGTGTGTGTCTGCCTCTCCAGCTCAAAGGGTCCCATCAGATTATAGCAGAGGAGATTGATAGGACCAGTGGTGGCAAGGCAAGAGGAAGACCTGAACTGCAGCCTTTGATCTTCGTGCTGCTTCTGTATGTTACTTGGTGACCATTTATTGTAAAAATGCCTCAGCAGTTATGGGATTCCAGGCTGGAACATAGCTCTTCTTCCACCCCCTTTCACGTGGCAGTCTTCCTGTTGGGCAGTAACATCTGTGCTCCTCTTTCTTGCTCAGCAGCAGCCTGACTTTGGAGGATAAGGCTTCCCTTCGTGCCCCCACCTCAGTATGCACACAGCTTGGTGGCAGCGTGCTCCTCGGTGCTGAACCACTCCTTAGCAACTCAGAGAGGAAGGATCTACCTTTGAAAAGTCAGCTCTGTTGCAGTTCCTTGCATCTTTCAAAAGATAGATAGTTAACGATCCCTCTCCAGGGGAATACTGTAACTATCTAAAGCCAGAAGTCTGTTTTGGACTGCAGGCTCTCATTTTCAACAGGTACGCTGCTCTTCTCAGGCATCGTAGAGGGAAGCTGCAAGCTGAAGTTCAGGAGGTGCATTGTGGCAATCAGACACCCCAAAATTAAGCTGGTTCAATAAAGAACGGCACTACGCTGAAGTTTCCTTGGGTGAGTTTAGACTGAATGGCAAGGGGATATGATTTCAGGTTGTGTGGTCATTTTCCTCCACCTGCTTTTAGAAATGAACTCGCATTAGGCAGGAATCAGACAGTTTAGGCTTGGCATATCACTGCATTTTCCTTGGAGGAGATTTTGTTGTAGCACAAGAGTGTACCTGAAAACTCAGAAGTGTTTTCAGGTCAACCAATTCCATGACTGTTTGTTCTTACCCTTTAAAACACCTGGAAGACTCCAAAGCTCCAGGAGGACATTGACTGATATAAATTGGCTGTTCTGATGCAATGGAATCCCATCCCAAGGATCAAACTTGTCTGGTGGTGGCGGTGATGTATGGGCAAAGGAAAGAATGGTGCTTTGAAAGTTCATGTACTTTCTCTACCAAGAAGAGAAAGCGAGAGTGCGAATGACAGAAGATAGATGTTATTTGCATTTCCTAACATGCTGCTGGAAAGCCCTGGCAAAGCCTGTAGTGACACCGTAGGATCCCAAAATTCTTGCTTAAATGGAAGTTATGAAACAGAATTTTTCTTTTTTTTTTTTTCCCCAGATGTCCAAGCAAGGTAGGTAACGTAAAGGAGACTGTGTAGCTTTGTTCCTCCCACAGCTCAGTTTATGAGGGCAGGGCAGGCTGTTTGGAGCCAGTCTTTTGGACTTTGCAGGACTGCTTTGTCGCAAGGTTACGACAGGAGAGCAGCAGTGGGAAGCACTGTGGGTGAGGCGCTGCAGCCAGGTGGTAAGTGTCAGAGTTGCAGATTGGTGCAGGGTTTTCGGCTGATAGCCCTGGGGAGGATTCTGTCCAAAATATCTTCTCAAGGCTAGCCAGTGAGTGCAGATGTAGGTGTCTGGGTAGCACTGGGAGTCGCTGTTTTGCCAGCTGGACTTTCAAAGTGCTACAGCTAGCTAGTAGAGCTGTTGGAGGGCTACTGCTCAGTGCCCAATTGAGTTTTGGGGTTAGGGGTGCTGTGTTTGGTTCTGGTGCTAACTTTCTCTGCTGTCATGGCTGAGACAGCTTTAGCCTCCGAGCTTGTGCCCTGTCCCATCTCTCTGGTCTCTCTCTTTTTGCTCAGAGGATATGATCTTTGAGGCAAGGACTCCTGTTTCTGTGAACAAGAGGTACTCAAAGGTTGGGCTGAGCAATCCTATGGTGAGTTATTTCTCGTGAAAGCCGTTGCCTTTGACTGGATACAGGTGTTTAGCCTTGAAGATTGAGAGTTGAACTACTCATCGCTAAATTATGTGCTCAAAGCATGCAGAGAATGTAGAGGGAGTAGTTCTGGAAGGTGCCAAAGGCAAAGGTGGAGAAAAGGGCCAGAAAATGGAGTAATTTTGAAGTCTTCTGGAACCGTCTGGTTGGTCATGGTCAAAATAGCAAATAGAATTTAGGAACTATGAGGAAGAGCTCAAAAAAAAGAAGCAAGGAACATTTTTTACTATTTCTTTGGATATTGCTCTTCTATTCTCAATGCTCCATTCGATTTTTCTTGCCACACCCCAAAAAAGACACAGGGCTGGAAGGACTACAGAAAAGGGCGATCAGCTGGTTAGCGATACGGTCTGTTTTCTGAGGGAAGGTTCTGGTTCTTTAACCTGGAAAAGAGATGACCATGAAGAGAATCCTTAGACATTGAGCGGTTTGGAGAAGGTGAAAAAGGAACTGGTTCACAAGGCAGAACAATGAAGGTATAGGCTTTTGTGCTTAAAAAAAATAATAGTTTTTCAAATTACATGATTTCTAAGTTCAACCTTGGGTCATTCCTAACATGCGAAGGCAAGTTTAATTCATGTACGTGCTGTTCTCGCACTGTTCCCTTAAGTGGTGGCATATGGGGCTGGACTTTGTCAGACCCATCCTGATGACTTCTATGAGAAAATCTGACTTGTGTGCATTTGGAACAACCCCACCCACCACAAAAGCCCGATTTGGATCGAGGCTGTACAGTCCCTCCCCTTTGCTCAGGGTCCTTGTTCTCTCTCCAGAAGTGTCCTGTGGCAGAAGGACAACAGAGAGGATGGTGAAGGAGGTGCTCTCGGTAGCTGCATGTTACCCGTCCGTGAGCTCAACCTGGCTTAAAAGAGCAGGTTCATCACGCTGGACAGCAGGAGAGCGCTGTAACGTGTGCTGCTCCTGGGTGAGGCAAGCAGGTGGGCAGCAGGACTGAATGTGGGCTGAAGTGAGCTCTGCGCTCACCTATGGGATCTAAAATGTTTGCAGGGAATATGTGGCTGAGTAGGAAAAGGGCTTGAGGATGAAATTTGGGGTGGATTGTAGCCTGTCTTCAGTGCAGTCCTATCCACCTCTGTCTACCTTGCTTGGTTTTCTTTTGGTAGAGGGCATTTTAGCTGAGCTGATTTGCTTCTCTGCAAATATCCTAGTAAAAGCAAGAAACAGACTTTAATAATGCTGTTTCAGAAATAAAAGGACTTTTAATGTGGGTAAATAGAAGCTTTCTCCTGGATTTTCCTCCAGCAAAATAATTGCGTGCTCTCAGCTAATGGTTTGTCACTACAAGAGTCAGCTGTGGTACTGGAGGGAGTGGGACGCAGTGGTATGAGTAAGCTGTAGGAGGAAAAGAATTTTGCCGGGGGAAGGCACGAAGGCATTTCCAGGCTCCTTCGTTAAATGCGCAAGGGAAGGGATAGTCTTGAGGACCGACAAGAGGTAACTTAACAGGCGGTTGAGAGAAAGCCAGGACTGGAAACAGAAGTCAGCTGCCAGATTGCGACTAGTTACGCTAGTGGGAATGGGTAACTGTTTCTTCCTTTGCATTTTGATGACTTTGTGCATCGTACGTGGGACAGGGAATAAAGCCTGGGTTCACAGCTGAATTGCAGCCGTTTCTGTTGCACGTGCTCAGCAGACACCAGCTTTCATTCGGTGCAGTAGGGCAAAGGCAAGAGATCTGTGGTGCGTGTGGGACAGCGCACCGCCGATGCTGTAATGCCTGTGTGCATCTGGGCTGGGCTTGGTACGTGCCGATGGGCTCGCTGGGCTGTACCACTGGTTGGCTGTAGAATTGAGTAGTAGTGCGGTTAGGATTGGAAGCTTTCTTAGAAATACAGGCCGTGGTTGACCATGACTGGCTAATCTCTACAGCAAAAATATTTAGGAGCTCATCTGATGACCACAAGACAAGTTTGCTCCAGGAGTAGTGGAACCAATGAAGACTTGTTTCTCACCCAGTTGAATCATAGCATCATTAAGGTTGGAAGAGACCTCCAAGATCCTCTGGTCCAACCACCCCCCTACCACCAATGCCACCCACTAAACCCTGTCCCTAAGCACCACGTCCAACCTTCCCTTGAACACCCCCAGGGACGGTGACTCCACCACCTCCCTGGGCAACCCGTCCCAATGCCTGACTGCTCTTTCTGAGAATAAATGTCTCCTCATTTCCAACCTGACCCTCCCCTGGCACAACTTGAGGCCATTCCCTCTAGTCCTATCACCAGTTCCCTGTGAGAAGAGGCCGACCCCCAGCTCCCCACACCTTCCTTTCAGGCAGTTGCAGAGAGCAATGAGGTCTCCCCTGAGCCGCCTCCTCTCCAGACTAAATAACCCCAGTGCCCTCAGCCGCTCCTCACAGGACTTGTGCTCCAGGCCCTTTTCTATCTAATTCTCTGTGTTCACTCTGAAATCCTCAGTGGGCAGCAACCAGTGGTAGCTAGTCGGGAGTTTGCACAGGTTGTTTGGTATTGACTGCAATGTGTGGTGGATTCTTTTCCTCCGGTGAGAGCATTAATTCAGCTCTCTTCCGCTCTGTCTACCTCCTGATTTGTGTTTTTCATACTCAGGCCTCTTACCTCCTGTAACATCCTCTTCGACTGCACGGCTGTGCATCTCACAAACCTGTCTGAAATCCAGAGGAATTACTCAATTTTCAGGAGTTACTTTGCAGTACTGACATAAGCCTTCTTATTAACAAAGGATAAAATCACTTTGCAAAACATTCTTCAAACAACAGATTACAGCACAAAAGAGTTGGTAGTGTGTTCTTGTATATATGTGATGCATGTTACTTATTGACCTTTATTACTTTTTGTCCCCACTGAGATCCATTTTACTGTGAGCTAATTGCATAGCTCGCTAGTTCCCTTTGTCACCATCTTCTTCCTGTATACCTGCACAGGATTTGTGGTAGACTTGCCTTACTCACTGAACTGGCCCATTTTTCAATGATCCTCTCTGTTGCCAATGTGAATTCAAGAGCTGCTTGCACCAATTGTACATTTATTAAAATAGAACGAAAAAATGCTTCAGAAATAATTTGGCTACCCAGCCCTTGTCTCTGCTTTTCATCACGCGATCCTGTTGCTGTTACAGAAGGCAGATCTTGCATTGCCGAGGCTCCAGGGCCTGTCTAGCCCAGCGATAGCCAGTGCAGGCTGTGTCCTGAAGAGCAGGTGGAACAGAAACCTTTTGGTTTACAGCATTACTACAGTCTGTGAAATAAGAGATGGAAAGTGGGTATTGCCTTACATAAAATAAATGGGTAGTTTCCAGTAGGAGAATTGTCAAAAATGCAAGAGTAAATTTAACCGAGTAGACGTAAGTGAATACAAATCCTGGTGGGACAAGGGTTTTTAAAGGCAAACTTGACATATACAAAAAGAAGATTTCTCATTTTGGACTTGGCGTTTCTGTTCAGTGGACAAGTAGGGAGTATTTCTCCTCTTTATACACCTAAGATTTGCATGGGCTTCAACCAAATTACAGAATTATTTGCTCAGTTTGATTAAGACTGAAACTCTGAAGATACTTGTTCTGGTTGTGTGATACATTTCTGATGCTATACACGACTCGTTGCTATCAGCTGCCTCTTACAACTGAGGTGTAAGAGAGGTATGTGGAGTGTAGGCAGCCCTTTTTGCGTTCGGCTTTCATTTTGGGCATTCTTTCTTTGTTTTTTGGAGAGAGTGAATGGCTTGTAGTATTAATTTCCTTGGCACCGTGGTGTAACCACTCAGTTGCCCAGCTAGAGAGGTTCAGAGCTAGCTGCATCAGGAGCGTGGGTACTGTAGGCTTTGTCTTGCTGTCCCTGCCTGAGCTCTGAACCCAAACTGCCTGGTGCAGCTCGTCGGTAGGACTGCTTTGCAAAACTCCCCGCAGCTCAGCCCTGGGTTTTGGCACAGCCTGTTTGTATTTGTTTAACGCTCGTTTCTGATGCTGACCAGCAGAAACAGGTAACTTGGCAGCGGTATTACTTCAGCAAAGTACTATAGGGCTTCACCCTTCAAGGAGGTTTCTGGGAAGTCCCCGTTGTCTGTACTGAGCAGAAGAGATCCTGATGGGCTTGGGGCTTCTTGGCCTGTGTGAATGCTGCTGAGCCCATTAGACAGGCAGGTTGCAGAAACAGATCTAGGCGAGATCTTGAAGGTTGCCGGCAACCTGGATGGCAACATAAGCAGTAGGATGGATTCATGTGAGGCTTTGACGACCGCTTCAGCTGGCCCAAAGTGAAGAATTGGTGGGACTGTGTGGGTTTACGTTAGCTGGAGGTTGCACTGCATGGAGAGGTAATTCCTGCAGGCAAAAGCCAGACGGTTTCTCAAACTAGGAACAGACTGATGAGGTGGATGGACCGACCAGGAGTTACAGAAACAGATTACTGTGGGAAAACTTCCTGCTGGATAAAATAGTCAAAATATTCCTATATTTTACGGCACTAATTAAGGTCATTAGTGGTATTAGTGGTTTTAGTAATTTTTTTTTCTTTTAAAAAACTCAGGTTTGACAATCTTGGGAATAATCCCATGTTTTCTAGGGATGTTCAGAATTACTAATGCACTACAAGCTTCTGGAAGTTTGGGAAGGGCTTTGTGATGCAGCTCCTTCTTGCTTGTTTGGTCAATGCGAGCAGCCATCTGTCTGGAACAAGATCTGTTCTCTACGTCAATGTCTCCCTGATTCTGATCAATGCAATCGAAGTGGATTGTGAATGATACCAACCAAAAAGCCCAGTGGAAGCTGTTTGACCACTCAGTATTGAAATGCAGCACCTGGAAGTGTGCAGGAGCCTGGCTGAAAGAGCTGTCTGCAGAATTTTGTATGGCTGGGGATTTGATCGGCCTTTGATGAAGAACCAAGCCAAGATGGAAAGGTGGACTGTATGGACACAGCTCCTAGCATTTCAGAGCTAAGTCTGTGGCATGAATACATGAAAGGGAGCTTGCATGTTAGCAAGTATTTTACATTTGAAAGTTTTCTAACAGTTTAGAGGTTGGATGGGTGTCTCCTGTACGCGCTTTTTGTCTCCAAAGAGCAAAAGCTAGCACATGACTGTGATGCACGCAGAACAGGGCAGATGAGTAAGAAGATGCTATTTTTACTCGATTGCTTTTCAGAATAGAGCAATTGTTATTGCATGCAACTCAAGCGCTTGCCAAGTATGCTTTAATGCAGTCTTAATTGATCTCCTTAAAATTTTGAGCAGCCAGCAGTGTTCCCACTGAAACAAGTAGCTCAGAAACGTTTGACGCGGTAGGCAGTGGAGCGCACAGAGGTAGCGATTGATCCTGGGTTTGATCTGCTATGCCTTGAGCCCCCAGATGGAGAGACTGACTCCCCATCTGGCCACGCAAAACTTTGGATGTATCAAGGCTGACTTCTGAAGAGTGCCTTCAGGCTCGTCTCAAGATTTTCAGAGTATCCTCTAGTCAAATGCCGGGCCTCCTCCCAGATGCCAGTAGCTTGCTGTGGCTCTTGGTGACTGCTGTGCGCCATCAGGCGTGCTCAGACAAGCTGTTTCCTGGCCGTTTGCTGTCCGTGAGGCAGACATGGATGGGAGGAAGGCAGCTAGGGGAGCAGAGCCTTCGCATTGCCCTGCGAGCTCCTTCGGAGCTGTGTACACGTGCCGGAGGGGAGCTGCGTGGCTGCAGGGCTCTGCTCCCCATCAGCTTCTGGAGGGTAACAAATTCTCCTGCTCTGTCTGCTCAGAAAGGAGCTGGGTTTGCATTCTAGCGTATGGGAAAAATACCCTGCGTTGCATTAGTTTTTTTTTCCTTCCCTAGTCTTTTAGGGCAGATGTGGTCATTTTTCCATTTTGGGTGCTCATTTTACTATTTTCTCACGGTTTCTGACTCTCCTAACTTGGCAGATCTAAGCAGCCTTTCCTTTAAAGTTCCGGAGAAGGGGATATTTTCCTGTAGATTCAGCTCTGCCATTGAGGTAGGAGTACAAGAGCACTCGAGTACCTTTGTTTTTAAATAATGGTTGGTTTTCTAAATGTAATCTGTGGATCTCTGTCATCGTGTCTGCCAGCACCATTTGTCACGCGCTTGTTGCTCCGTGGTCGGTGCTGTACAGAGCACCCAGCCTCCCTCCCCAAAAGGAGAACGTTCCCACCGCAGAAAGCTTTCAATCCAAGCAAAATAACAATTGTTGGGAAGCACGAAGACAGACACGGCATTAATCAGCTGTTAGGTGGGGTTTTCAGCACGCCGTCCAGCTGGTAGGCATGAGGGGAAAGGAGAATTTCAGCAGTCTGGAACGGGATGGAGACTTGTTACTGCGATATAGGGATGATGTATGGAATAAGATTAGGAGAGGTTCTGCTTCAAAATCTAACGATGCTACTGATATGTGTGTCATTAGGCTCGTACTGTCAACTGGTATGAAGCGGGGTTTGGAGGCCTGATGAGCTTTTAAAGTCTACGAGTGCTGAGATGGAGTCGATCTGGCAGAACGGAGAAGTGCTGGGACTGTTGTCAAAACAGTGGCATGGGGAAATGGCAGAGGGTGGGGGAAGGTAGTGGTAGCCAAGGGCAGGGTAGAGAGAGGTAGGAGCCTGGACGAGTATTTTAGCAAGAAGCTCCTGTGTCTGTAGTTAGAGAGAAGAACCTTTGTCAGACATCCTGGAAGTCCTGGAAGAGATGAGCTTTGCAATTCAGAGTCAGCTGGGAGGATCAGAGAAGTTGGGCTGTGATAAAGTCGGTGATTTGAGATCTCTTGGAAGAGCTGCTTAGATCAGTTCTAGAGAACTTCGATCCTGGAAGCTGTCAGCCCCTTGGCCCCTTGAGCTTTGCATAGTCAGTCCTGAAGTTTTGAGCTGGTCTTATCTGGCTGAAATTATGCAAGGTGCTGATTTGAGAAGAGGGTATGCTGTTACTGAGCAGACCTTCACCTTTTATCAAATCTTGAAAGGGAGCACTTATGGTTTGTAATGACACTTTTTAAAAAAGCGAGAGCTCTGCCTGCTCTAGAAATGAAAATAAGGGATTTCTGTCTGCTAACCGAAAGTAACAGAGAACGCAGGAGAATGCTTTTTCCTTCTTTGTCTCTGTGTAGCTGAGAGCTGGAGGCAGCACTGGAGAAAGGCAATAGAGCTGGCCACCTGACAGAGATATTAGCTTTGCCGATTGACCGAGGTGATACTTATTCTCACTTCTGCATATTTTCCTCCAGTCTGCCTTCTCCCCGTGCTGAGGCTCTTGCTCTGGGTTTGCCTTCCTGAAGGAATGCTGACAGTCCCAAGCTTAGTGGTAAGCCAAGACCATGATTGGGGGGGAAGGAGGAGAGATGAACTCTTTCCTTCTCCCTCTCCTCCTAGAAAATAAATTAAAAAGTTGTTTCTTTCTCCCACCCTAACACTGGCAACTTCAGAGAAGTCTTTTCTGAGGCAGTCCCTGTTTCTCTTGAACAGTCACATCTTTTCAATGAAGAGGTAATGGGAGCGTATGTTGTTGCCAGCAGCCTCTCCAATTTATTTTTCCTTCTGTATCCTAAAGGAGCCCTAAATAAAGCATTGCTGAAGCAGCGCTACCATTCTTTACTCTTGAAAGAATGATGGGCTAAGAGTCGAGCAGCGCCTTGCCACGTGATTCATCTTTTTCTTAAGCCATTCAGGTGATGATTATGCTACCACCTTACCAGAAAGCTGGGTCGCTTGCTCCCTGTGCTGCACAGCAGATTGGTGCTGTAGCCTAGAAGGCTTTCCTTGTCGGCTTTTGTTGTGCATCCCATCCTCCTCCCGAATCTGTATTGTTCGGGGCCACTGGGAAGGGAGGGGTTGCAATCCACAGGAAGCTTGCTGCTGGCAGCCTTCTTCCAGCCAGCTCGAGTCCCACCGGGCTTTGTGATTTCTCTCTGGTGAGCACTGAGAGGAGGCTGGCAGCCACAAGCTGCACGTTTCTGGATGCTGCTGTGGTGTGTTAGTGTTTGGAAGGTGTGCTCAGGAGTCCTCCTGTTGGGCTAGGCGAGATACTTGCAGGAAAGACAGTCTGAGAGGTATTTTATGGCCCCCATTCCTTACCAGGCGGCTTTCACTGCTAGTTTCCAGCCTCTGCTTGAGCAGGGTGTGCTGGAAGGGAGTGCTTTTACAGGGTGGTTAGGGTATCTCCTTTTTTTGTGTGTGTGAAGGAGGGGAATTGCAGTCTTAAATCTGGCTGCTAACAGAACAGTTTCCATATGTATACTTTCATATGTATTGGGATGTGGAAGCCTGTCTTGGTGCATCACATCTATTTTTTTCTGTTGTCTGGAGGGTAAAGTAGTCATTAGTAATTACTTTTTTTTCTTTCAGGTAGGCAAATATGATCTAGAAGAGAGAGATCATGACAGGTGAGTATGATCTAGGAGACAGGGATTTTTTTGGTGTCCTTACACACGCACTGGAATGTAAATATAAACCACACAACAGTCTTCGAAACCTCCCTTGGGAGCTTAAAAGTGTTAAAGACTCCATCGTAACAGCTCGGCAGGTTCGTGGTATGGGAACATAATGGCCACGCAGCCAGAGCAGGTGAAGCCTGTAAGCTTTGCTGCAGAAGTAAAAGGGTTTTGATATTTTTTTCTGTTGCAGAAAGAGGTTCTCTAAGGGAGAAATCAAGCAGCTGTGTTCAAGTTTAGCTCCACTGTGGTCTTGTAGTCATGATAAAAGCAAAATCCAGGAAGAGGTAGGCATGGTGTATATCCAGAAATAAAGGACTCAAAAGTTAGGAAGTGCTCCTACTGAGATTAAGGTTTAAGCATTTATGTTTTGGGCTGACACAGTGGTGTGGCTGGGAGAAGCAGTAGGAGGAGAGGAGTGCCTTGCAGACAGTCGTCTGTTTTCCCTCCTCAGCGGTGAGAGGCAACGTCAGCACGAGGAGACTTGGGTTTTGCTTTGCCCGCAGCCAAGCTCCAGAATTGGTTTGAATGAAGGAAGAGAGACTTTCAAATCAAAGAGCTGCAGCTAGGCTTGGGGAAGAACTCTTTAGAGCTGGCTTGGTGAAACTGGGCTCTGTAACAGCTCTCTAGGAAGGAATTGCGGATGCCTGGCCTGCTAAAATGAGACAAGAAGATGGCAGATAGGAGCAACAGCCATGCAGACTGCTGCAGACCTCCTTTCCTTTACATGCCTTTAGGTACCCTTACGGCCGCTCACAGTAAGAGTGAAATTTAGTTCCCTTCCAATTTTGACTTTTACTGGTTTTGCGTGGGCCAGTGACGGATTTTTTCATTCTTCTGTAGGTAATGGGGAGAGAATGCAATTTGTAATAAAACGTGGCAATTCTGTACTTCTTTCCATCGCTCAGTGTTGTTAATGAATTACCCTTCATAATGTTCTCTTGACTTGAACATAGAATAAGTTTCCATCCCTAACTTGCAGATGTAGTTGTTGTAGTCCTTGTACAAATCACTCATTGTTCACAGGTATTTGGGTGTTTTTGAAATCCCAAGGGGAAAAGGCAAAATTTTTGTCTTCTGCGTTTGCTTTAATTCTTCACCAAGGAATTTCTGTCATTTAGGCTCAAAGTTTTCAGTTGGATTTCAGGTGTATGGGTATTCAAAAGGTGCTGCAGCCGAAGGACCCTTTGCTTTCTGAGCCTGCTGGGGCCTGTTTTCCGTGAGAGGCTTTTGGGGCCGTTCACGTAGCTGCTAAAACTGGCAGTTCTCATTCCTTCCCCTGCTCCCCACCCTTCGCATCTAAGCCAAGCACGAGTAAAAGGGCAGCTTTTATTTCGGTTTCACATTGTTTTTTGGGTTTCTATTTGGGGCTGTCAAAAATTGCACCACAGCACAAGCACAAGGAAGCTCGGGCCATTAACTGAGCTGCGCTAGAGGTAGCACAGTTACCCGTGAGCAGGAATACAAAAACCTGATCCTTGCACCAAGGGAAGTCGCCTCAGGATCCATACGTTTTAAAATCTCTGTGTGTGCCAAGAAGGTTGTTAAGGCTGCTTCTCTGAGCGCTGGAACTGTGAAATTTCAGGCAGAAAACAATAAACCACCACCATAGTTCTAAATGTGCGTTTCTGTGGGATGGTTTGCATTTGTTTCCTTTTTTTTTTTTTCCCCTCTGGCTGCTTTCCTTATTCTGCTATCATTAGTCCACACCTCATTATATGCTCCTAGAGAGTACATCCCTCTTGCTTGTTAGGATGCTGTGGGTGGTGATTTGCAGCGGCACAAAATGCTGAAGGGAGATAAGCAGCTGGGTGAGGCATTACTCTATGCAAAGACCGACTTGCTGTGCACAGCTTACTTATCCCACGTTGTTTAGAACCTTACATGTTATAGGTAATGGAAAATGCAATAGAAAAACTTCAGCTAACTTGCCTGGAAAGGAGAAAAAAGGTATGACTGAAGGATAAATACATGGGATAGATTGTCGTACGCTAGTAAAAGTTGTAAGCTGGGGGACTCTGTAGTGATGCCAGGAGAATGTAGTTTGACACAGAAACCTGCACAAAATAGCCTTATACAGTGTTGCATTCCCCTTCGTTTTCTTCCTCAAATATCTTATCCTGGATCCGTGTCAAGCTACGGACAATTCTTTTGCCATTATCTGTCATAACTCTGTTACTGTATGGCGTTCCTTAGTACTTTCTGATAAATGTTTGCAACATTTGGGTTCTTTCCTCAGCAGTGTTTTTTCTTTTTCTTTTTTTCCCCAGCTATCCATTGCAATCTGAATCCGAATGGTATTGATCACCCTGTCCCCACAGAAGGTATTAGTCTGCAACTTGAAGGTGAAGGAGTTGAATCGCCCTCTGCGAAGAACACCAGTGCTCCAAAAGGGCCTGAGTCAAAAGAGACACCCAAAAAGCAACAAGTGGAACCAGAAATATCTAAGGTAAGAAGAGCTGGATCCTTACTTATTTTGGTGAGTCTTTAAGAATCCAGGCATTTTGAAATCTTGACTACTGCTTAAAAAGCACTCATCCTGTTAAAGACGTACAAAGGTGCAAAAATAAGTCTAAGGAAGTGGGTGTTACGGAAGGGAGGTATTGCTGTGGAATTTTTGCACGCACACCGTGGATACTGCACTATTTTATTTCTCTCTATGTGAAGATAATGATAAATAATGAAATTGCTCTTTTTCAGGCTGTATGAAGACCTGTTTTCAGAATGACTTGAGTAGCAACCAGAATGGCAATAGATAGTTATTTTTTTATTTTATTTTGTTTTTCCTGGAGCAGGTAAAGGAAGAGAGAGGTTTGAATGTATGGATTTTTATATGGATAACTGAATTCAATAAACTTTTAACTAATTTTGAGTAAAATACCCTGTCAGTTCTTCTGTATCTTGTATGTCAGTGAACAAACACACTTCACAGGTGAATCATAAAGACAAATGAAGCGTCTGCACTCGTTCATAAGCTGATGAGAGTTCTGCTATTTCTTGTTTGTGTGCAATAGACATGACTGTGAAGTGCAGGTGAATATGTGTGCTCCAGACCCTTCAGGTATAGAACAATAATTTGTCGTATGTCGTTCTAGTTAAGAATGTATCTAATATAAGAGAATATTTTTTAAAAAATACTAGTAGTTTGGGAGAGATTCTTTAAAAGCCCTATCAGTCTTATTGACCTGCCTAAAAGCAATTTTTTTGAGGGGATGAAAAGTTTCGCTGTTACTGAATCTGACACTTTGGGAGCTAGTAGAGCAAATAAAATGAGTGTTGTCATCTCTTTTTTTTAAAGACCAAAAAAGGCTAGGTACAATAACAATTCATTCAATGAAAGAAAAAATAAGAGTATTTGCTACTGTCATCAATACAGTAAATCTTACAAATAATATGCATACAGTTACAAGGTATTTCACTTTTAGAATAAAATAGCATTAAATGTTTTGAGCAGTAGCCTTAACAATAAAGGCTTGGTATGAATTCTCCGTTTGGATATTTGTCTAAAATACCTAGTTATGAATGAGAACACCTTACACTCTTTTCATTCTGTCTTTTGTCAACTTGATTCAGCTGTCAGCTTTGTTAACTAGATCCAGTTCAAGCTGGCATTGATTAAAGTCTGTCTCTCTTTGGGCTCTGATCCGTGTGGGTCCTTTCCATCTTGGGATATTCTGTGAAACAGGATATTCAATTTCATAGAGTATTCTGTTTCATATTGGGATATTCTATGAAACACTTGTTACTTGTAGTCTGTTTGGGGGCTGGTGATCAAGCACCTTGCTGATTTCTCTTGAGCCCTTGGCAAACAGGCTTGTGCTTAGTTGGAATCATCCATTTGGTGTAAAGACCACCAAATTTTGGATGGGCTTTGAGACAAAGCTTAGCTAATAATGTGTTTACCCAGCCTTTCACGTACAAAAACAATCTGACTCTGCCCTGTTTTGACCTCACCAGATGCCGATCTGCCCTGTATTGAAAACTCAAGTACGTTAAATTCGGAAGAGATCTTACAAGCTTAGGCATGAACGAGCTTAGTGATGCAATGGGGCTTCCAGATGAGAATGGGCTCATGTAGCTGACATGGAACACAGGCAGATCAGGCTTGTCTTTGCTTGCAGAAGACTTATTCTAGTGGAAAACTGGAATGAGATACATTGGTGATTTAATATAATGGAGCCTATTTCTACTATGTGAGCTGTACCTGTTGGATTGATGGATGGGAAGCCATTTCCAAGGCTGTCTGTGCAAGGGGATAGCCAGGAAAGAGAGGAAGTTTACTGCTCTGAAGGTAGTGAAATCAGCCATTGGTTTCCTCAGTCTGATTACAGTAGCTTTATTTAGCGTGACTTGGGCATGCTTCAGATTTAACACAAGACCAGCAAAATAACCCCACCCCAAACTAAGCATTTTGCTTGATGGAATAAGTTTGGCATAATAATATCAAGCTAACGAAGTCGTCTACTTTTTGAGAGTGCCTTGTTTGTAACTTTTTTTTTGTGGTGTGTGTGGTATTAACTTTGTGACGTTTCTCATCTGGATTCATGTTATAGCCTGCGGTGGCCTGCCTTTTCAGGCTTGTTCTCCGTAAATGTCAAAACCATGTTGCTTTATCCTCTAAAATGTGAATATAGAGTTGGGATTGTCACTTGTGTGGCTTTAGGAGTTGAAGCAAGCTGTCATTATGAAACTTGATACATGCAATCATATCCGTACAGTGGAAAGATGAGAAGGAATAGAGGCAAGTATTGTAAATAAAACATTTGGGCAGATCCATTTGTTCTATATTTCCTCATTGCTCAGTTATTTTTAAAAAGGTTTCTTTGCAATCCTGTACATACAGATAATATTTACACATGCTCCATATCCATAGTGGTGAGACATACATTGCACAAAGCATCGCAATGTATCGAATGCAATTTAGGCTGCCTTTATAGACTGTCTTCTCTGCTTTCAGCTTTCTAATTTGTCTTCATTGGGACCAATTCCAGCACTTTAAACCCCTGGCAGCTCTAATGTTTTGCTGTCCAAAGAAACAAACAGTCTCCTTTCTAATAGAGCGTGTCCTTCTTTTTCTGTCTTCAGCTATGGTTTTGCAGAACAGTAATAATTCATGGGCTACAGATAGATTTAAAGTTCTTCTTCTGCAGCTACTGAGTTGCAAATAGGGGAATACAAGTACTTGTTTCTATATCCGGGATGTAGACAGTAGAAAGTGTAGTTTCATTGAAGGAGCTCTCATTTAGAATGTTCCTGATGAGTGTGGGATCTAATTTTCATGGACAGAGGTGTGATTTTAAAGAAAATGGAGTCATCATCTCAGACTCTGCTAAGGAACCAGCTTGTTATGTATAAAAAATATGAGAAAGTCTGAAAAAGGCCACGATTACTCATATTTAAACTGACATGCTTAATTCATTGAGACTCTGATAATGTACAGGAGATAATACAAATTAAGGAAATTATTGAAGTGTTAAAATAACTTTATATATTTAAAAATGTGTACTTACGGATATGAATATGTATATTTCCCTGGTCAGTAACTGTTTTTCAGTATTCAGAGTGTATAAAATAATCAGTCTGAGTGGACAGTCTTACAGAGCAGAAAACTTCATTGGAGAAAGCAAGGATGCTTCATGTATATATATTTATGTAGATAGATATAAAAAAAACGTGTATGAAACTTATTTAACTACCACCTTCTGCCTATCATATGTGTTTTCTGGAATTCTTTATTTTATTAAAATGCTGCTTCTGGTTGCTATGGTCTGTTTGGTTTTATTTTTTTTTAATAGACCTCTACTCAGTAGCTCTCAATGGCCTGTGTTTATCCAGCGATAATTTAGGGTACTGAGAGTTTTACTATACTTTTCAAGTCCCATATTTCTCTCAGTGTAGGCTTTAACAGAGGAAGCCTTTCCTAACAAGGTTCAGAAAGGCCTCTCTTACAGAAATGCTAAGTTTATCAAGGCTGCCCACGTACTGCACTCATGAAGTGCTGTTCAGTGTGAGCGTGACCCCCCAAATCTGGTCCGTCACTTGTTAAAAGATTGTTTCTTCAGGGAGTTTTGTTTCTTAAGTATGGTGCATTATATCTGATGACACACTTTATCTCGTGTGGGAGCAGCAGTAGCAAATAATAAAGACTTTTTAATGTTAACCACTACAGTTAGACTTTTGTGTTGGTAATAGCAGATTTTTATCTGACTTAGAGACAAATTAACAGTCCTTTAAAATGCTCGTGAAAACTCTGGAAGGAAACTGGTAAATAGAGAGGTGTTTTATCTTGCCTTCTGTTGATGACTGCTGTGTAGACACCAGTAAAGTGTACTTTTTGTTAGAGTGTGGCTCTAATTCTTTCGGTTGCTTTTGCTTTCTTTAAAAAAAAAAAAAAAAAAAAAGCTTTTTTCAGAGTGACACTGAACAACACTGAAGGGCTGACTGACCTCTCTACCAAGAAGATGAGCATTTATCACAGCTTTCTGGGCCCAGCTCAGGGTTGATGGGGGTGGAAGCAGCTCCTCTGGCTTCCTGAAGAGCTCTGCTCTGCCATGGGAGTACTTGGGGTGTGCATCGTTGACATTTTGTCAGTTACTCAAAAAAAAAAAAATTATTCTCTAGCAGAAGAACAAAAAAAATATTTTCCTGAAAAAGAAAATCCTCCAGGTTTTTTAATCAGTGGCTTCTGTTTCACAGTATTATCCTTTGTAGTCAAACTTATAAAATGAGTAGGATGGAAGAGAGGGTTTTTGCCAAGCTGCAGTCCTAGTGATATGTGTAACGTCACATACATACTCATAATAGCTGCTCAACCATTTTTTATTTTTTTTTTTGTAATTGGTTGAGAAACATCAACAGCCACCGAGTGGGTTGGTTGGTGAAGTTTTACCATTTTGCTTTGTTTTCCAACTATTCCCCTCTTCTTTGTGGTGGCCATGGGGTATGTAACCAAGCACCCAGATGGACTGTCTGAAACCCAAAAGTGTTTTCACCTGGCTAAGTGGAGGTTCAGCGTGACCCCGCGTGGTCTGTTCCACTCAGGTGGTGAAACATCTGGGGACACCTTTCTTCCTCTCTCAGGTTATCATTTGTTTGTGACCTCTGCTGTCTGAAGTCTCAAAACTCTGCAGTGAACTCTACTTGTATCCTGAGCGGTGAGACAGGAATGCTGGGTGACCCTGTATGTTTCCAGCAGCCGAGGCTGATGTTTTTATCCCTCGCTGGATGGAATGAAGTGCTGGAGGAACCCTACCTGTAGGGCAGGGTTTAACGGCTTGGTTCAGAATTTAAATTGTAATTAGCCAGGGAGACAAGAAACAGATCTGTCTGCTGCGGTCCTCTAAGTCGGCTTGTTGTAGGACAAATGCCTGATTTGAAGTCCGCATGTATTCTCAATCCAGTGTGTTTTTCCCCCATTCTCTGTCTTCTATTCTTGTTATGAGTAGCGTACTGTGATGACCCATGTTTTTTGCAGCAAGATTTCTGCATTCATCATAAAAGATCTGTCTTCTCCAGTTCGTCGTGACTGCATACCTGGGGATTCTGAAATATCATCTGCCCTGACAGCAGCTGCATATAAGTGGGAGATCTTGCCTGACCTCATTTGTTGTGCTCTGCCCAGGACAGCGAAGAGGAAAGAAGGGCATCTGCAAAGGACCATTATTCTTTTCCTTCCCTGTCTGAAGATGAGATTACTCTCCTACTGCTTCTCTTTTTCTTCTTTCTTCCCACAGGAATTCAGAATAACTAGCTCAGACTAATACTTAGCTCTTTAGATGGCTGTAAGTAGAGCAGATGAAATTTACTCACAGAAGACAAGACCACTATTGACCTTCCGAACTATTTGAAGAGATCCTTTACGGCATTCATCTGTACAAGTAAGGTCTATTGCTGCATCGGGATCACTGATACCAGGAAGAGAAAATCCTGTTTTTCAGGCCTCTTACAGTTGGACTTTCACCAAAAAAAATCAATGAAACATTTTCGGTGCCTGAAAGCGCACAGTGTACGCACGTGAAGGAAGGCAGGGTGCTGGCCCAAGGGAAACCTGTGACCCTGCGGTGGGCTGGGGGCTGCACAAATCGCCAGCAAAATGGTGGTTTCTGCTGCAGGGAGTGAATGCCTCCATGTGTAGGTTAGGCAAGAGCAGATGGTTACAAAGAGGCAGCTGAGGGAGCATAAGGAGGGAAATGTCGTCTCTTCAGGCTTCTATTGTCCCGTGAAAGCTATCAATGTGAAATTTGTGTGCTTTTCCGTTACAGTAGTGTGAAAAGGAGCAGCGATTGCAGGATGTATTAGCAAACAAGTAGTAAAAAGACGGCGTAGTACTCTAGAAATAAGTGGGATGCCTGATGCTATAGGCACATGTGGGCACAGACGCATTGTTTAAAAGAACTTCTCTTCAGGGAAAAAGAAATACAGATAAAAAGATGGAGCGGCTTTTAGAGGAAAAAAGCAATTCCATACAGCGTGCAGATGCATAATGTACTTACACTGCCTGTTCTGCTTGCCTTGTTCTGACGCTGCTCCACAAAGCCATCCAAAACCTCTGCTTTCATTTTGAAGCTACTTGAAGGGCTTCCCGGAGATTGCTTTAAAAATAAATCAGTATTTTAATGACACAGCTGCCTTGGTGGAGAAGAAAAAGTATAGAATTGTCCTTTAAAGAAAACAATAGAATACTGATTAGAGGGATTACAAAATGTATTATGGAACCAATTTAGCATTTAAAATAGGAAAGCAGTTTAATGCTTCACTGCTGGCACTGTGAGTTCTGCAAATAGTGCATCTCATCTGAGTTATAACAATAATTTCATTAATCTGCCACATGTGTTTGCTGGACACTTGTGACAGAACTGATTAGCAGTTGCTATAGTCCACCTTTCTCTCTACAAGTGGGAATTTTTTTTCTTTACCATTTTGAAAAAAATGACATAATTGCTTAGCACTGCAAGTGAAATGTGTCACAATCACAAAAGGGGTGTGTGAGCGTAATAGCCCTGATAGTGTCTGAAGGGCATTTCTTGTGTTATCAACTTGTCAAGCTTTCACTCAGTGCAGAGGTGCGCTAAGGAAGGAAGTGATTTCATTAAGGGTCTGGAAAAGGATGGCTGGGGGCAGAATGGAGTCCGTCTTTCCCTCGGTTACGATGAGTGGAACTGAGCTTGTTGATGATGAGGGCAACTTAATTTAAGTGTCCGTGTGTAAGCTAGGTATCTAAACTCCTATTATTTTTTGCTGGAGATCCAGTCAACATACTCAGAAGAGCTTAGAGAGGGTTTAGGTTTGATCTGAAGTGAGCAGTGCTCATCAGAGTCTGTCTACACTTTATGGACTACGTTGACATGTGAATTTAGGTATCCTCATCTCAGACTGAGTTCCGTACTCAATTTTACTAATTAATGAGCCTTTGTTTGATACTGAAATGGTTACTAATGTCTAGCGGAGGTGAAATGTGTTAGAAGGCCGTGTTTCAGAAATTGTGTTTATCTCAAAAATCATACATTGAACACTTAGGATGGACTAGACATGTGAATACAGCTATGTTCAGTATGATCTTCTAGCAAGCAAATGCTGCCTAATCTGGAAAAAGTCTGTCCTTTGGATTAAAAGGGAAAGATTGGAGTGTGTATTCTGCCCCACCCCCCCCCCCCCCCTTGGACTTTAGAATCTGTTACTCTTCCCTAGAAGTGAAATTCCTAATGTGTGGATCAGTTTTTCCAGCTGTAGAAAGAAGATGATTAGGATGAGCTAAAACTGATGGTTTTACTAGAATACTAAGACTTGCAATAAACTTGCTACCAATCTTTTCTTGTGCATGCGTGCATGTGTAACGTTGGTTCTCCAAACGCTTTGCCGTGTGTGCCTGAAACCTGGGAAACATTGACTTGGGCAGGATGCTCCAGAATAATAAATGCTGTAGTGCATTTTCTGCATGTTCTCATTCTCCTCCGTGGAATAGATTCTCCAGCTGTTTTCCATGGTGGGTAATGGTGAAGGCCTCCTCTGGTGCTTTGTCTGCTGTACATCCAATTAAAAGAGGGGTTGATGTAGGACATTGTTCCACCACAGTTCCCAAAAAGCACAGTGGGGTTTGGTATATGCTGCCTTCTGCAAGCCTTAATTAATTTTTGATGGATGGTGTAGATGGGATTTTCCATTTTTGTAAGGACTTTACTTTGGGGAGGATTTTGGAGAACTTCCTGTGGCTTGCCTATGATTTCGATTGGAAGTACTTGGTGGCTGGGGACTTACCAGCACGTGCCTGGTGTTTGGTGCAGGGGGATACCTTGTCTCACTGAGGGCCTCTAAGCATTGTAAAAATGCTGACAAAAACACCTGAAATCAAGGAGGCTTTCTAGTATGCTTTGATTTCACATTTTGCAAATACTGTTTTTGGCTGTTTCTGGATGTGGATGGCAGTCAGAAGAGTTTCTGTTTTATCTCTGCTCCATGGTCAGCTGCAGATTACTGTGTAGCTGTTGTGCCAGCGCAGGCAGTGGAAAGATAACTCCCAAATGTCCAAAACAATATCTTCTGTGATGCTTTGTATTATCAGTGAAGCAAGCAGAAGGTAAGGAGAACATCATGTTTAGTGAGAGACAATTCTTCCCTTTCCTTCTCTAATATTTTAACCAATTAGTAAGTAGCATGGGGTTCCTGTGACTGATTAAGAGTGATGTAGCCCTCACTCTTGCTTTGCCTGAAATGGGAGATGCTGATCCTGATTCTTGTGGAGCATCGCTACCAGAACCCACCTAAGCATGATTATGTCTGAATAACCAGCAGGATCTGCTCAGGGCTTCCTGGCAGTCTGACTGTGAGTTTGCAGCAAAAGCTCAGCATGGCTTTTGGGAGACATCTACACCCATTTTGTATCTCACAGCAGCTAACAGATGTGATCTTTCTTCTTGCAACCTCAAGAGCTCTACCAGCAGAAGCAGCAGCAGCAAACTACCGGGGAGAGGGAGCAAGGCCGCTGCGTTGGGTAGTAGCACGCTGTTAAATTGACCATTTCTCACAACAAAAACATTGTGTTTCCAGCTTGCCTAGAGGTTAACCATACAGCAGTCATCAACCCTTTCTGAAGTAAGAATTCCTGTCTCCTTTACCCCCTAATTCCTCACCCAGGGTTCATAGACATTACTGGTAGGGACTGTTCTCAGAAGATGTAGTTGGTAGAGTGAATATTTCTAATTTTATCAGTGTCTAGGAATGAATAATGTTATGACGCATCAAGCTGCAACTCTAGGGTTAAATGTGTCCTTGACATGCATATTTAAAAATAGAAAACCTTCAGCTCTGAACAAGGTAGAGTTACTGCTCATCTTGAGGCCTTTTTTCCTACCCTTTACATATGGCATCTTGTAAGTGGGTATTATGTTCTGCCTATTTCCCTTTTTTCTCTAATGTCTGTAAGTGCATCCATCAACTACTGATGACTTTGTTGACCTAGACACCCTCGACTTTTTTTCCTTGCTTTAAACAAAAGCGTGATAATAGAGTCTGTATCTAATGGTTTTGGAATCACTATTAATTCATCTTTCATTCAAGGCTGATTGCTTTCAATCTTTGCAGTACACTTCAGATTGCCAAGGATTTTGTGAATGTTTTCATTATGAAAAAGTAGATGTGACTGAACTTCAGCATACCTTTGCTGATACACCATCCTTTCTGTAAATACAGCTTGTGTCTAAGTTTGAAGATTATTTTAACTAATTGCTGTCCCTGCTGATTAAGTAGAAAAACATTTTCTGGTACAATTTCTATCACAATTACATCTTTTCCTTCAGACGCGACTGTCTCAAACATTTCTCTTCTGGTGACTCAGACATTTTGCTCTTCTTTTGGTTTGTGCTAAAGGAAAAAATGATTTTATTGTCAATATTTCATCTTTAAATGTGATTGGTGATATTCATAGACCCAATGAGGAAAACTGAGACTGTTATTCCATGTAGTAAGGTTTCCCAAAACTTTTACTGCTGATTGTAGAAGAAGATTCTGAAAATGAAGTGCTTGTTAAGGTTCATGCTTACTCAACTGTCACTGCTGTTTTCTTTTTCTGTAGGGAAGGCTACTTTATGGCTTGCAAACTGTAGCTAGTTGTTCATAGTAACTGGTAGCTGAATGATTATTTGGAAAAAGGGGTTTTGGCCTAATAATTATCAGTGTTTTCCTTAGCTGTTATTTAATTTTCCCGTAATATCTGGTGAAATAACTTTGGTATTTGAAGCATTTCATTTTTAAACAGTATTTCTGAAGAAGAACAGTGCCAAATGAGGTGCTCAGATCAGTGTTCAGCATGGTGATAAAATCTCAAATTCAGATGAAATTCAGTTACTCGTGTGTGTCCATTAGAATGTGTTGCCTGTTTTGCTGGAAGGGAGACAGTAAAAGACATTAACTTTTTTTTTCCTGTTAACTTTTTCTCCCCACGCTGGTTGCCAGGTTGCAAAGGACACAAAAATGCTGATAAAATCCAGAAAGAATAATAACAGAGAAGGCAGTCGCATTAACTTTTGATTCCACAAAGAACACTGTAGAATGCAGTCAAGTTAAATGGATAGGCCTGACACTTGGTGGGGTAAAAAAAAAAAAAACAAAAAACAAAAAAAACAATACAGAGCGCATCTTATTGTGCTATAAAATAATTTACACAAACTGCAAGTGATGCTTTAAACTGAAAATAAAATGAGAGGATGGAACTGGACTTGAAAATAAGATCAGCACTTCTATACATGGCGTGATGATGGCAAATAAGGCGAGGTCATTGTTGATGAGATTTTTATTCAGCTCTCTTTTCTGCATGATCATCTTGATCTTCCTCCCTAAACTGCTCTCCCATGGTTAGACTTTTGTTTTGGGTTTGTAGGTTTTGTTTTTGTTTTTGTTTGATTGTGTTGTGGTGTGGTTTTTTTCCATTGACAAATGTGGTGCACTTCAGGATCATACAGAGCTTTGTACCAGGGCATCTCTGAGGAAGAGAGGGCAAAATGGAGCTGAAATGCAAGTATGTTCCAGCTGATGTGAGCTGATGATGGAGCACCTAATTTAGTGGTGTGCTTCGTGCAGCACATTTCAGCACCCAGCCCTTACTTTCTCTCATTTTATTGAGTTGACTGCTCAGTTCTTTGACTTCAGTGAGTTGCTGATCAATTTGTCATCCACCTGAATTGTCTCATTTTGGCTTTTGTTAGTTATAGACTACTCTATACTAGATGGTCAAAAATAACCAGTGAGAACTGTCCCCTTTGGCAGCACTCCCTTGTTAATTTGGCTTATTTTAATCACCTGGCCATAGTGGCAGCAGGTAGGGAGAGTATTGCTTTGCTGCTGAGAGAAGAGTCCGTTGAACTGCAGCCTAAATAGGTTTGGAGGGGAGACTGAGAGGAGGATGAGGAACTGGAGGTATCAACCTAAAGGAGTAGTAACCTTATTAACCAAATGAGTTTTGATTTTTATACCACCTCACCAGCTTTACCAAATGCTTTAGTTTGTCCTGGTGAATGAGAGATGAGAATTGGATGTTCTTTCAGTGAAACAGGTGCAAATTTTTCTGTTCAGAGAAGTGTAGCTGCTGTCTGTCTCCAGAGCTATAATTATATGAGAAGTAGAGTGGGGAGCAGTGAAATTACCCATCTCATCACCTGGGACATCTCAAAGGGTCAAAATAAAAAGCTGAGGAAGGCACAGGTTAGAGGGATAGTAGGTGGATGAAGGAGATCAGGTAAAGAACATAGGCAGCAAAAGGGAATTGGACTGCAAAGGATGAAATAAAGTGTAATGGAAGAAAAATTTCTAGAGCAGAGAAAGGCTAAAAGAAAAAAAAAAAAAGGAAAATTGTTGCTTCTGCATGCAAATAGTCTAGAAAAATAAAGCTTCTGTGCTGACCCCAGCAAGTGGAACTATGAATCATGGTGGAATTTGGAACTTCCCTACCTATTAGAAAATTACTCTCATAATGTTATTAATGGGTATTAATTTGCTACATACATGAGCAGATTGACTATAACATCTCTGCTAGCAAAACGTATCAGGTGTTTCTTTTTCAGTCCTGTCCTAAACAGATTGACAAGGTTTATTGTATAAAAACAGTAAATTGAATGTCTTGCAGTGACTCTTCAGCAATAATAAATTTTAATCATTATGGAAATTAAATAATCTCAGTATGGCAGGCTGGAGAAATGAGCTGACAGGAACATCGTGCAGTTCAGCAAAAGCAAATGCTGAGATCTGTACCTGGAGAGGAGAAATCTCATGTACTAGTAGATGCTGGAAGCCAGATGGCTGGAAGTGATGTTTGCAGAAAAGGTATTGGGGATCATGGTAGACACCGTCCCTGGGGTTGTTCAAGGAAAGGTTGGACGTGGTGCTTAGGGACATGGTTTAGTGGGTGACATTGGTGGTAGGGGGATGGTTGGACCAGGTGATCTTGGAGGTCTTTTCCAACCTGAATGTTTCTATGATTCTGTGTTACGCTGATGAGAGGCTGAAGCCTGAGCTGGAAAACGTCATGTGGAACACATGGAACAAGGTAGATAAGGCTGCAATTTGCAAGGTTCTGCAGTTTTGCCATCTAACCTAGCCCATAAAAGTGGCCTAAAAGAAAGCTGGAGGGGGGACTCTGTCAGGGAGTGTAGCGATGGAACAAGGAATAATGGCTTTGAACAAATGGAGCGGAGATTTAGATTAGATGTGATGTGAAGAAGAAATTCTTCACTCAGAGCACAAAGCGCACATGGGTATTAGGGCTGAAGATACACCTTGCTTTTGTTCTTTTCCGTAAATTAATTTTAATTGCTTAAAAACCAGTGTTAAAAATAAACTCGGGGCACAGGATGGGAGGTGGGGGCAGTCCCTGTGGCCGAGGGGCAGTCTTTCTCTCTGGCAAGCCAAATGGCCCGGGGGATCCAGCCCCAGAAAAAGGGCCCTCAGCCCCCCCAACCCTCTTCCTTGTCCACGTGAGGGCATCTTCCAGGCCGCTCCCAACACAGCCACCTTTGGCCACGCATGGGCCACTCCATCACAGAGGCTTGCTGAGGTCACAGTGGCCACCACTGCCCCGCCTTTGCTCCGGGCCCTATAAAACAGGACCCCTGCAGTTGGCCCGCCATTCGCTGAGCTTCTAGGTGCTCTGACGGCCAACTTGTGTGGCGGGAAGACAACTAGAAACAGCAAGGCGAGCGGCAGGCCTCCTCGGTGTGAGGACAGCAATGCAGTCTGAGGAAGCACCGAGCAGGAATGCACCTAAGGAGAAGTGTCATGGGCAGAGGGATAGAGCCCGCAGCACAACTGACACCAGTGCTCGAGGGACCTCTGGCGCCCAGCCCACAGACACTTACAGGCGGTACCATTGGCACCACAGCGACGCAGGGAACAGGCCGCCCCCTCAGCCATACAGCGACAGGGGGCATGGACCTTCCCATTGGCGCACTGGTGGTGTGGAGTGAAGGCAGGAGCACCAGGCAGACAGCCACGTGGAGCAGAGGCATGCCAATCGTCCGGAACGGAGCATGGGACCAAGCCAGGGCCGTAAACCAGATGGCAGCATTGAACCCGTGCAGGGAAATCAGCCGGACAGTGGCATGGGACCTAGGGTTGGAACTGGACGACCTCCTGGTTCAGCACCCTGGCCTAAAAACATTCCAGACGGAAGGCATCCCGTTTGGGCAGTCCCGGGCAAGGACTGGCTTGTCCTTCTGCCAAACACCATGGAGCCCATGGAGCTGGATCCACGAGATGTGGAGGAGCCGATGGAAGTGGATCCACCTCGGCCAGAGCAGACCTGGGACTATCCTGGCATGTCTTTGCTCTCAGCCATCCGAGCACACAAACAGCGTTGCAGCAGTGCCCGGCGAGCTCCCTACTCGTCGCGCAGGCTCCATCCCAAGCATTAGCTTGGAGCCACCAAACACCATGGACATCCTGCAGGCTCACCTGCAAGATGTCCCGGCAATAAAGAACTGTGTTGCCGATTCTCAGGGGTTGTATGAGTGCTTCTTTCCCATCCCCCAGCCCTTGTGTGAGAGGTGGCATCCCTTCTGCACAGAGCCTCGAGGAAGAGCACAAGAGAGGACCCAGCTTCCTTTGGGCTGCTGTGCTGGGGTGACGAGGAGTCCCCGCGGGCCACCATGCACCTTTCACAATTGTGAAAATAGACTGAGGGGTGAAAATAGTGTGTAAGTGATTATAGGTGGCTAATTTCTTGTGTTAGGAGTGAGTTTCTATATCTGAGTAATTGGTAATGACAGACATGGAGAAAGCTGAGGTACTCAGCAACTACTTTGCCTCCGTCTGCACTGGTAGATGGGCTTCCCAAGTTTTTAATTTCCCTGAACCCATAGATGGAGGTTGGGGGAGCAAAGTCCCACCCACTGTAAGTGAAGAGCAGGTTCGAGACCACCTGATGAATCCAAACAGGTACAAGTCTATGGGACCTGATGACATAAATCCCAGGGTCCTGAGGGAACTGGCTGATGGAGTTGCCAAGCCTCTCTCCATCATAGTTGAAAAGTCCTGGCATTTGGGCGATGTCCCTGGTGAGTGGAAAAATGGAAACGTCATGCCCCTACTCTTCAACAATTAAAGAATTGAACAAAGAGCACTACTCTTCAACAATTAAAACAATTAGGAGACATTTATTCTCAGAAAGAGTGGTCAGGCATTGGAACGGGTTGCCCAGGGAACTGGTGGAGTCATCGTCCCTGGGGGTGTTCAGGGAAAGGCTGGATGTGGTGCTTAGGGACATGGTTTAGTGGGTGACAGTGGTGGTAGAGGGGTGGTTGAACCAGGTGATCTTGGAGGTCTTTTCCAACCTTAATTTTTCTATGATTCTATGACTCTTGGAGTCTGGATGAAATATAAAAATGGAACTGAGCTTTAAATGCATTATTGATGTTTTAATCAGTAAAGCAACGCAATCTGTATTTGAATATTTCTTTTCTACTTTCACTTTCAAGTTTAATTATCAGAAGTGATTCTTATGTTTGCTAGTGAAGGCCTGTACAACTAGGGAATTTTGACCATTTTGTTAGAAAATTTATTATCATTTACTTTTTTAAAATCCTTTTCCATATATAAATATATATAAATAAATTTAGCTCCTACTATGCTGCAACACAAATCATTCACAGTAACTGCAATAGTGCTAGCAAGTATTTAAAGCAATGTGCCATAATAGCTCCTTGCATTTCTACTGTATATTATGCCTGAGGTATGAAGCGATCAAGATGTTAAATAGCATTCCTAAAGGTTATTTCTGATTATACTAACCGAGAGTTGCATCAGAACCGTTTGTGGATATCGATAATACTTTCTTGTCTTGTCTTGTAAAATAATAAAAAAGTTATAATACTTCGTTCAAAGAAATAGAGGAGAAATAGGTTAAGTGTGGAAGCCTTCACCTTCACATCTCCTCTGTAAGAACATGGAAAGATATTTCATCTCATCAAGGAAACCTTGAAGCTTCCAGTAATCTTGAGGCTAGATGCCTCTCATCTAGGGACAGTCTGAAGGTAGTTGGCTTCAATGGAAAATTGCTGTTGGCTCAGGAGGTTTGGGAAACGTGTCCTCATAAGCAAGTGGTAATAAAATGTTAATTTATAATTGTAAAATAGTAGTATAACAGGTAGGTACTAGGGGAGAGTAGTTCAAAGTGGGAAACTTCAATGAGAAAGTGAAATGAGAGAAATGGAAAGAGAAAGGGGGGACTGATTGTTAAAAGCTGCTGCAGCTGCTCCTTGGAGCATGTGGGCTGTCTCGTGAGAGTTGAGCAGAAGAGGTTAAACAGCACAGAAGAGACAAGGCAAGCGAGAGAGAAAATGTGAAAAGTACCGTACATTGCTAGGAGAAAGCTGAATTCTGTAAAAGTTGCATTATCTGGAAGCCACACACAGTGCCTTGCAAAACTGGGTCTGTCAAAATGCTGCCTGTCAGTAGATGGTGCTCTTTATATCAACTGTTTACTCATGTTCCTTATGCTTGGCTGTGTTTTTGTGTAAAAGGTCTGGTGACATTCCTTAACAGTTCATTTCTCTGAATTCTGATGTCTAGGAGATTAGAAAACTTGGAGGCTTTGGCAGGACTGCCAAAAAAAAAAAAAAAGAAAAAAAAGTGTTGACTAGATTCCTTTGAAACATCTTCCATCCTTGAATTTTTTTCAACTTCTTTTGCTTGAGAACATGCATTGTTTTGAACTTCAGTGAACTCAGAAGCTTTCAGCATGAAAACCTTGAACAAACATTGTGGATTGGAAGGTGTTTAAGAGTAGAATTCAGTTATGCATCTGACCTGAGAGACGCTGCGACAATGTGATCTAGAATAAAGCTGCAGAGCAGATTTGGCAAGTCATCTGCAGATCTAAAGTTCCCTTTTGCATACCAACTTTGCAGTTTTACCTGCTCTTTCTGGATAGATAGCAACTAGCATATTTTTAAATCTAATGCTTCTTAGAAATGACTTAAATGAATCAATGCAATTGTGAGTTTTACCTCGAGTCATTTATTCATCTGTAGTTGGACTGATATAAAAAGCTGCATAAAAATGAAGATTTCCTTATTAATGTGATTGAAGTATTATTGGAACTGCCTGCATTTTTCATTATTCAGAAAATATGCCAGCTCTTGAGTATTAATTGTGTAAAAATATCGCTTGCTGAAGGCTGCTGTTGAGACGAAAGCCCTGATCAAAACAGCAGAACAGCATGGCAGACCTGATGTGGGATTTGAGATGCTTAAAGTTACTTGAGTCTTTATGCAGTCATCTGCATATAGAACATCAGCTACTTAACCAAGGGGTAAGTTTTGACTTGTGAGCTGAATTTGCCCCTAGAGTGGATCTTGAGTTGTCTGCTGTTCGCTGCCTGACAGTATTGTTCTGCCTGCTCACAGAAAGTGAATGATTAGCGTGAATTATTTGTGTAATCTTAAACTGCAAGCAAATGACCCAAGAACGAGAAGTTGACTGAGTTCCTTTCAGAAATATAATTAAAATATTTTCAGTTCTTATTCAGGGCCAGTTTGTTTTTCTAGCACACTGGTTTAGATGGCCCTTCACAGCTCTCTTTCCAGGAAGGATTTATATTGTGTGCGCTCAGCACATCATAGCAGATAAATGTTGTTCCTCTCAATGCTGAATTTACCTCTCTGAGCCCTTTCACAACATTCATCTCCTTAAGACCTAAATTCCTTACTTTGAGGTCAGGTGGACGTAACATTTGCAGCAGGTCTTTTTTTGTTGCTGTTGACAATATCAACTCCATGTTTCTAGGGACATCTCGTAGCTGCCTTCCTTGGGAAAGGTGTTGCTGGCACATTTAAGGCTAGATTTTCAAAGGTTACGTGGAGCCAAAGGCAAAATCTTCATGTAAGTGGCATTCTTCTGCTAAACCTTCCTGTGGAGCCAGGATGCTCCTGGGAAAGTCCTATTTTCCCATGAATGGCTCGATCTAGGAAATAGGTTTGGAGTATGGCAGTAATATTACCCTCCACCTTTTTTTTTTTTTTCCCCTCTTGTCTCTGAATCTGATTTGCCAAATTCCACGTATGCGGGCTTTATAGCTCCAAATATTTAGGCTCATGAGCGGAGACAGTGATGCTGGCACATGCCTCTGTTTCCTTTTAAAATAAGGACAAGCTCCTGACCTTTCTTTTGCAGCTGAGTTCATTTGCCTCGCTGCAAGGAGTGCTTCCTGTGAGTAAGAGGGGATGTCTCCCCTAGGCCTGGGTTGGCCTTTATGTGAGCGTGGGCCTTGTGCTCTGTGGCTTTCTCTGTGTTTTCTTGTTGGCTAACTTGGGCAGCTTCCTAGCCAGAGGGGCTGGCCTTCGTGAATCTCAGTTTTGATGCTATATGCTTTCTCTAATAAAGGGGATAAAAGGGCATTGTAAAGCTTAAGGTCTTTTTGTGAATATAGGACTTCGTAGGGAAGATAAGAGAATATAAGCATTTGCCTCATTAGGGAGACAACGCTAGTTTTTCAAAAGTAATTAGCAGGAAATTAAATTGACATCAGAAGTGCCCTGCATGTTTGGAAAAATAGGTAGTGTATCTGCCTTCTAGATATTTATTTAAGTAGAGAAAGCCATTGGGACCTTCTACACAGACATTGCGGCACTATCACATGAATCAGACGGCTGGGCTGATCTGCTTCTTCTATCAACATTTACCTTTCCTTCTCCTTCCTTTGCTGCAATTGTAACATCACTGGGAAAAAGAGGTTGACCTGTCAGCTGGGGCTTGGGGACCTTTTCTTATTAATACTCATATACATGTCTGGCCTATAAAGTTGTTCTGCTCAAAATGTGTTTGGCTCAAGACAATGTAGTTAAGAGTCAACTGGCAAAAGATATCCAGAAAACTTTGATTGCTGTTGGGCTATAAAATGCCTTGGCTGCCGCACTTGTCTTCTGCATATGAATGAGCCTACCCATAAAGACTGAAAGTTGGCATGGAAAGGTTATGCTGCTTCATACGGTACAATCCTCTTAATTGGCACATCTGCTGGAAACAAAGGTGCCAAAAATGTGATTCACTCAGAAGGGGTAAACCTCGTAAGAAAGCAACCTGTAATTATTTAATAGGGATTAAGATCCTCTCAGGATGTTAAATGTTGTCCTCGTACAAATGTACTATTGTTGAGCTAATGACAGAACTAACCTCACTACCTGCTAACGTTGAGGTAACAATTTGGTTTGTAGCTCTTCTCATCCAGAAATCCTGCTCTGTAACTTTAGAATGAAAAAAGGAGTGTCACATTCACCTCTGACATACGGCAGCTATTAGAAAACTTACACAGCTACTTCTCAAACCCTAGGTTATGACATGTCAAGCATCTTCTCTGAAAACACTATAATTAGAAGGATGTAGGTGTGGTCTGTGCTGCCCAGATTTGCTGTCAGATTAACAGCAAATCCCAAGAATAAAAAAAAATCTTCCAATATCATTGATGAAAACACTTCCAGAGAAAGGTACACTGCACTGGCAAAAGTAATATTATGCCATAGGTGTGTTTTTTTAAATAGGTCACCAAAAAGCACAAATTTCTGACCCTATTAGGTGACTGTTTCTGAGATACACTTAGCCTGCATTTGAACAACTTTTTGTAAGAATATCCTGAATATTTTGAAGCATAAGGACTTTATTTTTTAATTATTTTTATAAATGAAAGGCATTGGGACTTCAGATACATTATGTTTTTTTACTAGAGTTACATGAAATCTCTGGAAATACAGAGTGCTGCTCTGTACAACCTCCTTTTTCAGGAAATAAAGACCTATTTGTATTAAAGTAGTATTTTTAGTAAAGGCATTAATTTTATAAGCCTTAGAAAATTCTCCCATTAAGCTATACTTCATAATTTTGAATTGCCACATTTCAGTTCATATCCGTGTTACTATAGATAATGTGAATATGAAACAGGTACATTTAAAAGTCATAGCCCTGTCTAGCTCTTCTCGTTTCGGAGCAGCCTGTTTTGTAATTCCCCTTGCTAACTATTGGTAATTCAGCTATTTTTTGAAAGAGTCCAATTAAGTGACTGAAGAATTGCAGATAAGGCATTGCCAGACATACATGCTTCTGACAGAAGCATTTTTGTGATCTACAAAACAAACGCAAACTGACCAACCTCCTTTAATTCTTATTATGGAATTGACAAGTGTGAAGTCAAAATTTTGTGCTGTCTTTCAGATCTTTACATGTTTAGCTCTCCTCTCGTACTGTTTATTGTTCTGTAATTAAAGAGCAACAATATTTCAGTACATTATTGACAGTTTTGCGCAAATTAAATATTTCTGCAGTGTTTTGGCTGATGGATTTTGTTGCAGCTCCGGGCTGTATTTTTGCTAAATTCTTTTACATCACTATCTTTAAATCTGTGAGAAATTCCAAGAAAATCAGTGGACCTACTTATATGCCTTGTCAGCAGTTCCATTAAAATAAATACAAGGAGTCTCAGTTTAGTTTGATCTTAAATTGTCTAGAATGTAACTTGCTGAGGTGCCAGGACTGATTTAAAAAAAAAAAAAGTGGGAATGGAGACTCCTTTGTAATTGTCACTTTTGTAATATAGGTAGCTTTGTGGTGGTGTTATTTTTTATTTTAATGCAGACCTGGAGAAAGTATTTTTGACAAATAGTAAATTTCCCCAGAAGTGGAATTGCAGTTTGCCTGGCAGTACTTCTGAGTTCAGGACAAACTATTGGAAAAGGGAGGGGGACTACATTTCATCGCTGTCTTTAGTTATTAGGTAACTCCTGCTCACTTTCATGCTTTTGCCTGAATGGGTTTGAACTCAGTGCTTTCACCAAGATGGGGTACTTTTCTGTGCCTCCTGCCAGTCCGAGCGGAGGAGTATTCTGTGATGAAGACTCATGCCATAAATCTCCTTTGCGGTGGGTGTAGCATTTAGTTCTTAAGACACGATAAAAGATGAGCCAGCCCTCAAGTTATGTGTGCCATGTCAAGGGTGAGCGTGTCTCGAATTTCTATTCTCGCTGTAGCGGATGGCTAAGTGCAATAACAAACATGTGCTTGTAATAAACCTTAGTTAATTACTTGATATGGTTGTTAATACTGGGCTGTTAATTGAAATTAATTATGTTTCCTCTTTGACTCAAGTAACAGTAGCAAGCGGGTTGGAGAAGTTTGAGGAGGAGCCTTTTATCTTCATAGCTGCCCAAGGCATGCTAGTAGGGCACCTGCTGTGTGAACAGAAATGGTCCACTCTCCAGATCTGTGCAGGATCCAGAATAGGTTTCTATGTAGAAAAGCAGAAGGGCTTGTACTTACTTTATGAAGACTGTCATCTGTGTTGCAAGATGCTGATGGTTAGAGCCCCGACTGTGAGAGGGAATATGTGGTTTGAATTGTCTCAGCAGAAGGAGAATCAAATACACATCAGTGAAGAGGTACTGAACAACTGGTGTGTTTTGTGAAGTTAAAATCCCTATCCTGACAGAGCAACTTTCCTTTTCTGATTTTCTCTGCAAATATCCAAAAGCAAGTATGTATTTTTGGACTGAAAGGAATCTTCTCTACTGAGTGAAATTAATCTTTAGTTTGGCAAGATAAAAATGCACAGTGTTTTTAGATGAAGTGAATTTTAAAACATTACACACGCACTTAATTTAGATTTAGCTGTCAACCCCCCAAAATTGGTTGTCCTCCTGGTCCTGCTGGTGATTTTATTTTAAGCATTTTTGGCCTGTCATGGTAGTGGTTTTCTGGATTTTGATAGCAATCAGAATAGTGTCAGGCAAGTTTCTTGATGACGTTGAGGAGTGCTCTGTCTTCACCTTTCTCATCCTGACACTTGAGTTCTTCAGAGTCTGTTGATAATGCTACAACAATTTAACTCAACACCAGCATCTGCCAGTTGTGATTCTTGCTTTCAGTGCAATATCTCTGCAATGAAAGAGAATACTCTTACAGAAAATGTATCACCTTATTTATTCTCGCTTGTTGTTTCAATACTGTATTTATCCCTATCAGGATAATGCCCAGTGATAGTTTATTTGGCAGCACAGTTCATTCTTTCCTGTTGATAGATATACTTGTGACAGCCTTAAGATAGAGTTAACTTCCCTCTAACATGTTGTTACTTTCCAGACTGATCTCATTATTTATCATAATTGGTTTCCTTTTTCTGTTGGTAGTGCACTGAACCTTGTGGTGCAGGTACAGAAGGTAATGGATAGGGTTGATACAGGTGTTGCTTGAAAGCTAGATAAACGCCTGTCTCATAGTGTGTGCTGAAGTGCTGGTGGTGCACTGATTTGGGACGCTAGGGGAGCAGTTTCCCCTTGTGCAGAGCTGGCTTTAAGCACTGCTGGAGCAATCCTTGGTTAGGGGCAGCAATCCCCAGCAGTCTGCTGGAGGCAACAAAAAGAAGCCAGTGGTTGACTTTGCCCTTGGGACTGTGGAAAGGCAAAGTAAGTACGGGGAGGCACCACTGGTAGCATAGGAGGGAGGCCCTGATAGAAGTGCATTTGTTCCTACCTCTCCTTTTCCTCTTGGAAGCATGAGGGTAGGAGTAGCAAATCAACTTTTCAGGGCCTTATCCACTTCTCCTGCATCTTGGAGGGCTTCCCCACCTATTTTCAGTCTTTTTCCTTGTATTGGGTTTACGTGGCAAGGTTTTGGTAGCGAGGTGCTGCAGGAGTGGCTTCTGTGAGAAGAATCCAGAAGCTGCCCCATGTTAGATAAGGGCCAGTTTCAGCGGTCTCCAAAAGGAACCGGCTGCTGGCCAGAGCTGAGCAAATAAGCGATATTGTTTGCTCCTCTGGGAGGTAAAAAAAAAAAAAAAAACACCTTGCTGTGACACAGCATCTGGGAGTGTGAGGAGTGAGAGGCAGCCCTCTTGGCCCCAGCATGCAGCAGCAGTTCCCCTGCAGCCTGTGGAGAGGCCCCTGGTGGAGCAGGCTGTCCCCCTGCAGCCCATGGGTCCTACATGGAGCAGATCTCCACGCTGCAGCCCGTGGAGGAGCCCCCGGTGGAGGAGGTGGATGTGGCCTGGAGGGGGCTGCGGCCCATGGAGAGCCCCCGCAGGAGCAGGCCCCGGGCCGGAGCTGCAGCCCGTGGAGAGGAGCCCACGCAGGAGCAGGGGGTCTGGGGGGAGCTGCCGCCCATGGGGGACCCGTGCTGGAGCAGTTTGCTCCTGGGGGATGGACCCCATGGTACGGAGCCGTGTGGGAGCAGTTGTTGAAGAGTACCTGCAGCTGGTGCTGCCCTGGTGTCCTCATCTCCCTCTTTAACTGTGCTCCCTCTCTGCCCCCACAATGGCAGATGACTGTCCCCACCTCTTCAGGGGCAGTAATCTCTCTGCAAGTCCAGTTTGCATCTGTCCATGAACTTCAGGTGTGTTTAACTCAGAGTTGCTGAGGATGTGGTTCTCCTGGGACCTTGGGTACCCTGGCTGAAAGTCATTGTGCTACTGCCAGGCACAGCGAGCTGGCTGTGAAGTTACTTCTGAAAACAAACAAATAAACACGTGCACACAAAACAACCCAATGTATTCTGACAGTGTGGATTTAGGGAAATCTGATGGCATTATGGCTTTACTCCAATCTGTCTGCTGACCGGTGGTGGGAAGTAATTCCTTCCTGCATGCACTTGAGTCTTGTCTTTTGTGGGATCCCAAATGTGGACCCTGATGTCAGGCATGTGGTGTGTCCAGACTGGACCAGGCAAGGAGGGACTGCATGAAGGACAACATGCATGTGAGTGATGGGGGATCAGCTGAGTTGTGGTCTGTGTGCTTCTGCCAGTGGCATGCTTTTGAGCATCAGGCTGAGTTAATAGATGTGAGTTCCCTGGGAACTGCACAGCCTGCAAGTCAAGCTCTTGCCATCATTATAAGACTGCCTCTGTCGTGCTCTGGTGGTCATGAATTAGGGTAGCCAGTGCCTTGCTGTGTGGAGCAAGCAAGTTTGGTACAGGTCTGCAAATGTGAGAGATCAGCTTGCAGCTAACTCAAAGAATGCATGGTGCTGGCTGACCACATTTTCAGAAGATCTGGGAGACTTCGTAGGTCTGCCATGTCTCTGTCTCATTCAAAGTGGACGTTGTGTGTTGATCGGTCATAGGTGTATGACTGGAATAATAGCTGCTGTAGTCTGTCTACTTTAATCCTCCTTGGGTGGCATTTAGCAATGGTTTAATTCATGTTTAAAGCAAAAGTTGGTGCAAAGTAGGTCTTTAAAGTGTCCTCTAAACTAAATTGAAATAATTTTAAATATATATATATATATATTATTTACTATACTGACTTTGCTTTTCTACAGTTACTTAAGTAAGAAATTACAATGTAACTCAGAATTTCTGATCCAATTAGTTTTAAACGTTCATTTTTTTATCAGTATAAAAGGGAAGGCATGTTACAGTATTTTCCTTTGTTTCTTTTTAAGTAAAGAAACACATTTCCTTTGGTTTGTTGTTTTCGTCTCTTCTTAGTATTAAAATTCTAAATAACACAGACAAGAACCTAGCACAATGGAGGTATCAGTATTTTATGGATTGTCTGCTTATTACTGTTATTTTCTTTGGTCTTTGCTAGAAAAATCCGTAAGTATGATTGAGAAGGTATGTTTCTAAACTAAAATGTTTCCTTCGACGTTCTTCAATATTTTAAGATAACATATAAAAATATATTCATAACCCATGCTCACTTCATCACAGCTTTTATGTTAGCCATTGGTACTGAATTTTACATAGTATTAGAGAAGTAATTTGGAATATATGAAAAAGATTCTTATTTTCTTGGATTTAGAAATACAACCCAAGCATATTAAAAAGAAAATACAATTTTGAATGTCTTCCTGGACATAGCTGCTCCTGCATCTTTGTGTCATAAACTATGAAGATGATACCGTTAGTCTTGCTTCCTCAACAGCCTGACAGATTTGACAGTAACAGAAATAGCAGCTTTTTTAGAGCTGTGAAGTTTAAGTTCACTGCTATATATATATATCAAATACAAATAAAATTTCATTTTTCTAATTTAAAAATATTTCATAGTTTGCTTGCAGAGGGTATTTGTTTTGATTTAACAAATATTTCATTCTCAGCATCCTGCATGACGTGATCCCTGTTCTTTCCTCCCATTCTCTCTGATCACAAACACATGAGCTGACTCTGCATTATTCTGGGGGTGACAGCCACCCATCGTGCTCTCTGTCCTTTTTAGATGGCAGTGACCGTGTTCTTTCCTTTGCTCTTCCCATGCCATCCCTCACAGCTAACGGCCTCCTTTTCTTTCGAACTGGGTTAATGAAATGGTTCAACACAGAGCAGTTGTATTTGGTGTGAAGATTTCTCCATGCCTGAAGTGCAGCTGGCAGAGCCCAGTGTGCTGCTTTGAGAAGTGATGGTCCTTCTTGCAGCCTTGCCTTGCTTCTGTCCTTTGACCAATGCAGTGCTAACAAGATTGCTGCTGCTTTGACTTTTTTGGTTAAAATGTAAACTGCAGAGCAGAGAATGAGTCGTGATGTTGGAGCACAATCTGTCTTAGTGCTTTGAGTGGTGCCTCTTTTACCAATCTGTTTTATGTGAGCATTCTTTTAGGCAGAAGTTGTGAGGTCTGACTTCAGATAAATGTGTGTAAATATGCATTGACTTTGCTGATAGGTCAGAATTAGTATGTTGATGAATTGGATGTTGCAGGTGGTATCATGCTGCATTCTTCCAGCAGACCTGCAGGCTTGTTTCAATGAGGACCCTGATCCCAGATTTCCTGGATTTTGTAATGCAAACATACTCATAAATGCCAAACCAAAAATATTTGGTTTTGGGATGCTCTTTACAATAAATCGGAATATCGGATGTGAAGTGTTTTTAACAGTAAGATTGAATCCTCTGTCACTCAAAAATACAAGAGCCTTTCTTTCTGTTCCAAAGTAAAATATGATAGAGACAAAGAAATTCTGGTGAATAAATTGACCTTGGAAACTGGCAGACTTGGTAAACTGCACCTGTAAGAGGGAACATGTGTGTCGCTGCGTGTCGCTGCTCAGGAAGAACAGGAGTCGGTTGCTAATGCTATTCTGAACACTGAAATACACTCTAATAATGCACTGTGTATACCTTTGATTTATCTATTTATTCTTGAGTTGTTGATTTTAGGTACTATATTCTCTGTACTGTGGAACAAACAGAGCATAAAATTGTCACGTATTAAATATGCTGATTCTTTTTTTTCTCTTGGGACAGCCATTTTTATAGTTGGAGATACACATAACAAAAACTGTGTTTAGGCAGTTTAAAAGAAAGACTTTGACACAAAATCCCAGCGAAACAGATTTTCCTTCAAATCTGCAAGACAAGACCTGAATACTGAGAACTTTTGTGCTCATTAGACCTGTATGTGGCCCAAGCCAGACTGACATAGTGTTGTACAGGATTAAGACTATTAAAATGTTGCCAGTAAAGGGCAATTTTAGGATAAATTTGTCAGGAAAATGGAAGGCTAGACCAAGGTTTTGTATTTTATCAGTTTGGGCTTATTTGACCGAGCTGATAAACAGATATAAAATAAAACATAATGTGTTTTCTAGCTATCTAGATAGTTTGTATATAGTTAATGGCAGGGGACTCATTTTGTAGCTATGTTTATGGTGAGGGTCATTTTCCTTGGCGTACTGGGAGATTTTTAGTATAAGATCTAGCTTTAGAACAGGAAAGAAACTAACAAATGAGTTCTGTGGGAGGGAAGTATATTTTTAATAACCTTACATCTACAGCATCTGGTTGGAAAATGTTTTGGGTATGATGTTCCAAAAATGAAAGTACCTACAATATACTGTTTATAACCATTGCTTTAAAAAACCTACATTCCTCTAACTCAGCAAGTCTGTACAAATTAGAAAATTAAACATAATGCTTGATGGTGCCAATGTAGGAATATCCTCTTAGGGCGGGTTATAAGTTTAAGTCAGTAGTATTTCAATCATAATTCTGAATGCTGGACAGTAAAGGATTAGCATATGAGTTTGGGCAGTGATCTGTATGTTGCATGGCATAATAGCTACATTTGGAAGCATCTTTCACTTCTACAGGCAGAGAAGGAAGTGTTAAATTTGTACCGTAACTGCTGATAAACTTGTTCTTCAGATAATTTAACGTAACTGTGTTTAAAGCTCGTAAGAGGAGAATAGCTACTGAACTGAAAACAGCATCCTCTTAGTCAAAACCAACTTTGTCACTGCTTGTGTACTTTCTGCTAGGAATAAATAGCTTATAAGTCTATAGCCAGCTACTTATATTTGCAAATATTTGTAATTTAAGGATTTTTATGATGTACAAGAAAAACCATTAACAATTTATTTTTCAAGGGCTGACAGATTTTCCTCTCATCTTCAGAAATTCTAATGCTTGAGAAGTATCTTTAAATTTAAGCAGCAGCTTGTATAAAGATACACATGTTAATGTCTAGATCCTGTTGTTGGAGAATTTCTGTGGAATCAGAGAGATTACTCCTATTATATGGCTATTTTTACTTGTATTTTTCTTTGATGTATTTGAGAAGGAAATGCATTGTGTGTGTGTATATATATATATATATATGTAATAAAAGTCAGCTAACCAATACTATAATATCGGGCTCTTCATTGAAATTCAGCTTCTTCGGTCTTCCTAGTTGCACAAGGAACAGTTACAGGGCGCTTGCTCTTTCTACAGAGGCCATCCCTTCTTGAGATGTGTGCAGTGTCCAGAACATTCTTCTATACGTGTGTGAGACGGACGTGCTTCCCAGAAGGGTTAATGGTAAAGCAAGCACTGTCCTGGTTATAGTGCATCATAAACAGCTCTGGAATTTTCTTTGTGGATGCAAGTCTGTCAATCAGGCTTCTACCCGCTGTAGCTTGGTGGGTGACAGCACAAGATGAGAATCGATTATTTGGGGTGGGTTTGCATTAATGGATTACCTCTAAATGCAGGTGATGTATATTCATGTGTTTGAAAGGATTCGTATTTCCAGTGAGTGTATTTTTGTTTAAAACAAAAAAGGCTAAGTTAAGGGACGGGCATTGTATTGTATATTCAACAATATTTTTTCTGCTGCTTATTTAGGCAATGAAAAGAGAGAGGGAAAATTGGACATGAGAAATTCAAGGCGTTTGCCTGTCAGAATTTTAGCTCTGCCATATTCCCTGGACCTTAGTTGGTATCTTTGTGTGATGTCCTTTATGGACTTAATAAGACATGCAAAGCACTAGCTTAAAACTGCTGTTGTCCTTTGGGCTTCTGGTAATGAAAAAATTCAAAGCGACTTTGAAAACGGCTGTCTGACAAAATATATCTGCCTAAATGCTGGAAGAAAACCAGGCTGGCAACATCGAGAAAATCTACCCTAAGACCTGATGGAGAAGAACGGTTGAGGTGACATTCTCTTTCACCTCAAATTTGTGCAGAAAAACTTCTCTTGAACCTTCTACAACACCCAGGGAGCTGGAGGGATCGGTATTTTGCATGCACAACAAGGGAGCAAAGATACTTTGAAACTCGGCATTTTTGTATGTTTAAAAGAAAATATCTGCAAAGGTGAATTGTTTGATTAAATGATATGTGACGTGAAAATGCAATTGACTTAATTTATACGTAGAACATTCATAAATTATTACTCTATTTGTCCAGATATCTGTTACACATTTAGGTCTCACTTGTGAATTTGAAGGCTTCAAAGGCTGCAGCTGTTACCGTTTGCGTGCAGAGTTTCACCCTTACGTTACGGCTGGTTCAGGCTGCTCTTTGACCTAAATAGCCACAGACTTTAGCTGAGAAGTCTCATCTACTGGTGATGCTTCTTGGTTGTTGGTGACCTGTGCTGATGTGACTAATTTGTCATGTTTGTGTAGGTGAGAGCTCCGGTTGTCTGGGTCCCTCTTGCTTTAGGAGTGCTGGAGATGGATGAGGAGGAGACTGTCTGTGTATATAGTAGTAAGAGAGAACTGAGATTTAGGTTAGGGTAATTGAAAGTTGATAATTGCAAATTGACAGTTGGAAGGGAGAGCAGTTATTCCATACTGCCTTTTTCTGTCTTGTAATACTGTCTGTAGCCATGTAGCTCTCTGTAATTTTTCTTCTATATACATTGGATAACTTTCTTCTAGACTAGCCAGCCCTGCACCTGCTAGTTACCATGGCTAACCTTGCGGTGTGTGAGAATAGCTGTAGTCTGGGAAAGGTCTGACCGAGGCTCTAACGTGGTTCTGCTGTGAAAAGTGAGAGCCTGAACCTGGCCCCGCATGGGGATCAGTTGTTCAGGGGTGCTGGATTGCACTGGCTTTGAACTTTTCACAGGGCTGCAACCGCTGTCTGTTAAACAGTTAGTAAGGAAGACATTGTTCCCCAAGCCAGGACCTGAAGTTCAAGCTGGCTTTGTGTTAGGACTTTTTCAGTTCTGTTATCTGTCAGTTGTACATAATCTGGACCTTTTATGACAGTGGAAATCACACAGGTCTGATGAAGAGCAAAAACAGGCTTAATTTTTTTCAGTCTGTTTTTCATCTTGAAACTCACTGTATTAAAAAAAAAAAAAAAAAAAAGCAAAGTCTGGACCCTTCTTACACCAAATGTAGTATTGTTATTTAGAGCAAAATGTCGCTTTGATATGTCTAGCTCAGCAGTGTTTGTAGATAACAGATTCTCTACCCCTAATTACACTCAGTAGTTCCAAGCTAACTTCAAATACAAGACCACGACAAAACTTAAGAAAAACTGTACCCTGGTAGGTTGCAGTTGAGATGAAGAGCTACAGAGAGACAAAAGGAGCTCTCAGTGGAGTTGGAAGAGGACAGTCCTTAAAGTGATTCACAGCAACAATTAAACCTCTGTTTGTGGATATAAGTAATATGGACAAAAAATAAAGGGTTATTGTAATGAAAATATGTTTACTGTGTTTACCATGTTAATAAACAATAATGGGAACTTTAAGTACTGAAATTAGACCTTTTATCTTTTAAAAGGTAGCCTTGACCTGTTAGCCATAAATGTTGGCTTTCTGGTGATTTTTGCAAAGCATGGGGAAGAATCTGATCCTGTATGATCAAAATCTTTTGAGAAAGAGTTTTAAACTGTTGCTCAAGGAAGACATGGCACAGTATGTTTTTGTGATGCAATGTGTAACACTGTTAAAACACTTTAATTTTGTGTGATACGTGCTATGATGCCTTTGAGTAGTTGGGTCTTGTGTAATGCGCTGGTGACTTGGATATCTGCCAGCAACAGCAGCTCCCGTCTAGCATTTATTATTTTAATACTGTATATGGGATATTAGCGTAAAATTTCTGAAGCTAGTGTGTGCACTAAACATCATTCCTCTTTTGCATTCTGCTTTTCTAGTCCGGGACTGTGAAGCTGACCAAGCCTGTGGCATTATGGACCCAGCAGGATGTCTGCAAATGGCTGAAGAAACATTGCCCTAATCAGTATCAAATCTACAGTGAGTCATTCAAACAGCATGACATAACTGGTAAAGTATGCACTATCGGAAATATTTTACTTAGTTAAAATGTCATAAATTGTTTTACGTTGTTGTTAATAGATTGTGACTGTACACTGAGGGCTTTTTGTTGACTGTATGACTCAAGAGCTGCAAGATCTAGAGCAGGGGGACTGTAACAGTGTCCACTGGCTGTGGTGTATAGCTGATTTTCCCCAGCTTTCTTAAATACAAATTTCAATTATTCAAGGTTAATACAATAAGAAAAGAAGTCAGTGTGCATGTGGGTAAAGGCCACACCCTGTTCATTCCAAATCAAGCCCCCTAAACATTAAGAAATGCCTTATGAGGAAAAACATAAATGATTTTTTTCATTGAGGTGTACTACCTTAAGAAGTTCATATCTTTTTGGCCTTTTTTTTTTTTTTATTACATTTAGATTTGTTAATGTGTAGGCTGGGAAGTGAGCCCAAGTGATCCCCACCCTAGGACTGAATCAGGATCAACACAGAAAGTTTGTTTCTGATGCATTTCTTTAACTTTGTTCTAGAAAATTTGCGATCAGAGGAGACTTTTACATCTATTCCAGAACTTTGTGGTTACTTAACTTAAAGTTAGTAGTTTTCTAGTATCAATCTGAACTATTATTTGCTGCTAGTGAAGCTGTTTTCTGCCCGAAGTCTGTAGCTGGAGTGCACAGTTGTTCTTTTTCTTGTGTTATTTCCTTTATTGGATAGAGGGCTTCCCACTTTCACATATTTTCTTTAGCCAGTCTAAAAAATACTTGTTTTGTCATAGTTTCTCCTCCAAATACCCGCAAGACCTCCAAATCCTCAATACTTGGTGTTTTGTGTGCAAACAATATATTAAAAAGCATCATTGTATTTTTATTTTCCAGTTTACCTTAGAAGTTGATATTGATTTTCTTGATCTGCTTGATTTTTTAACTCCTTTTCAGATTCTGGTAGTAGTATTTTACTTGGCCACTTTGAACTGACATCCGTTTAGCTGAGTAGCTGGATTAATACAAATACAAATGCAACTGGGGAGTTAAATAACATTTTTGCTTGTATCCCAGGAAGTAATTAGTCTGTAAAAAGTCTAATGTGGAACACTAATTTGTTCTCTGAAGTGGTACTATACAAAACTTGGAAATGGCATTCAGCCATTTAATATAAATAAGCAATTTCAGTTCCACATGCAAACCTCAGTCTAACAATAACGTATTGTTAACTTATACATGTTTTAATCTGTGCCTCTTTGTATATGTGCACTTGTGGTGTTTAATTTTTTCCATTAATTCCCATTTTTGTTACTTCCTTTTTGATAATGAGTGATTGCAAACATGGCAAACTCAACTACTCATCTTCGATTGTTGTGTAGCCATGAATACACACATGGGGTAATATGTGAGAGGTGGTTTGTGTCACCTTGGTAAATGTTGAGATTTAGTACGTAATCACTGCCTATTTCCTCTAAGTCATCATCTGATTCTCAGTATCTTAAATGCAGTCCTTAGAAGTGTAGTCTATCTCCACCCATGTATACATGCGTGGCTGCTTCCAGAGAGCTGCCAGAAAATTTTGAAATGAAGTATTTTTTTTCATTTTTTCTTCTACTGTTTTACTATTACAGTGTCTCTTTTTAGAATTTAGGCACTGTGAGACAAAGTTGAAGAAAAAATTGTTTTCATTTCAATTTAAACGTACATGGAAATCGTGTAGTTTCACTGTAGATGGTTGAAACTTTAAACTTTATAGACCTCTATGAAAAAGGAGAATCAAGATCAATCTTTCTTACTGTACTCAAAAGAGGTATAAGGAAAATATTAGTACAAGTGTTAGAAAGTTAGTCTGCAATAAAGAAAAGAGCTGCATTTGATCGTCATGGGTCCCTTCCAACTCGGGATATTTGTGATAACAGAAGAAATGTGGTCATATTTGTATGGATTTTACAAATTATTGTGATAATATTATGAGTGAAAACAGTAACTCAGGAGGATACTTCCAGTGTTGTTGGTCCCATGCCTCAAAGTACTTGACATATTTTAATAAAGGGGCAGAACACTAGATTTTTGGCTCAAGAAAAGCAGAATGTGAAATGAGCATGAAAACAGCTGTGAAGATTAAGCCAAGACAGTGTAACTGTTTCCAGATATGGCTATGGAAAAGTAATGTGATTGTTGAAAATCTCTCAGGAATTAAGTTGACTTTACAGGCTTCTTTGATATGGAAAAATATGATGAAAGGGACTCGAAGAAAATGACAAGAAAAGGATTTTTAAGCTTTATTTGAAGATAAAATCTAAGGCATGGTTGTAAGCCAGGAAAAAAACTCTTGGACAAACATATCTAGATGTTGTCACCTTAACCATAGGTGTTGAAAAGTGTGGCATTTTGAGTACCTGGGGACTGTTAGTTAACGATTATAGTTTATTGGTTTGGGGGCAAAAATTTGAAACAAAATGTCCTTTGTAGAGGATTTATGTTTATAGCACTCTTGACAAAAAGCAGCTGCAGATGTATGAGGAAAAAAAAATAATGTTAGTATACCTAGCAAGGAAAAAGAAAACGGTATTTATATTAACATTTATATTGACATAATGTCATGGGACAGTGTACCAAATTGCACCAAATTGGGGGTAACAGTTGATGCATTCAAGACTAAGGCTGCCACTGACAGGGACTTAGGCTGGAGGAATGAGCCAACAGGAGCCGTATGAAATTCAACAAGGACAAATGTGGAGTTTTGTATCTGGGAAGGCAGAGCCCCTAGCACCCCATAAAGGCTGGGGCTGACTGGCTGGGGAAGCTTTGTTGAAGAGGACCTGTGGTCCTGATGGACAGGGAAAAAAAAAACAATAAACTAACTGAATCCTGGACAGTATTAACAGGTGCATAGCCAGCAGATCAAGGACAGTGGTTATTGTACTTTACACGTTTTAGACTCCAGTTCTTGGACCTCCAGTGCTGGAAAGACATGGACGAAATGGAGTGAGCTCAGGTGAGGACCACCAAGATGCTCAGGGCTGAAGCACTTGCAACATGAGCAGGGCCTTGAGGGAGCTGGGCTTGTTCAGGCTGAGGAGGCAGCTCGCCAGGGGTAGGATGAGGGGACTAGCAGCAGCCCCCAGCGTGTGGAAGGATGTTATCATAAAGATGGGGCCAGGCTTATCACAGAGATGTATGACAGTCACTATACTTAAGTTGAAGTGAGAGGTTAAGGCTGAATATATTAAGAAACTTTTCCCCTATAGCTGGGCATTGGAACAGGTTGCTCAAAGAGGTTGTGCAGTCTCTGCCCTGCGAGGGTTTCAAGCCCCAGCTGGAAAAAGTCTTGAGCAACGTGATCTGATCTCATATCTGTCCCTGCTCAGAGCAGGAGGCTGGGCTACAAATCTCCTGAGGTCTCTTCCAACCTGAGTTCTCTGGTGATGCTACAATTTGCTGAGTGCATATGGATCACCTCAGAACCAATTAAATGCATTTTGCAGGCAGTTAGGGAGGATTAAATATAGAAAGGTCCAATAAGAAGTTGGGAGATGTTTTTAATACACAAAAACTGATCTGGTGAGTGGAGCATCTGGTTGACATATTCAGCAAAAGGTCAGAGGTCAATTATATTGTGTTTGACCCAAGACAGGACCAAAACAATGCGAAAGACTAACTCTGAGGAAGATCTAAGGCACGTGTTAAGAATTACCAGTGGTAGGAAAAAAATAAGACAATAAAAAGAGCAAAACAAAGATGCCACTGGCCTGTACAACCAAGAAAAGAATGTAATAGTATGACCTTGACAGTAGGGGCTCTGCAACTGGTGATGACTTTTACAGCAGCATGAGAGAGCATAAAAAGTTGTTCTGACTGCACAGCCCTTTATTCCTGCATTATACAAATATAACCCATGGAGCAAAACTGAGAAATGTACCTTGTTTTTTGGTGTTTGGATGCGGCTTTTATTTGCCAGGCAGCAGTGCTTTTAAATGACTAGGGAGTTCTTGAGAGGTGAATTGTTCTTTGACAGTCTTATCCTGTACCATTGAAACAAATGAAGATTTTTGCCATGTCTCAAAATTAATAGGAGCAAGACTGGGCATAGAATGACTAAGGAATAACCATTTGGGGGAAAATGGTTCATTGACAAAATAATAAAGATGATGTCTAATTAACTACTTATTCATGTGTGATTTGTTGAAAGAAAGGAAGGAAGGAAAGAAACCCTGCTTCACCTCTTGTTTTTACACCCTGTTCCCCAGTGTGCTAATGCATGTCTTCAGAGCATGAGGTTTTAATGCTATGATCATTAAACAAACCTCATTCTGTCAAAGTAATACCCAAGAGGTACCTTGGTCCAAGGAAAGGAATTTGATAGGAGGTACTTGAAAGGACTCAAGCCTTTTTAAATTAAACTTTTAAGGAGGAAAGGAACAGGACTCAAGAAAACCTCTTTTTAGTTTTAGAAGGGACCAGAATTTATGAATATTCATTAAATACCAAATGGCACCTCAGAAAATGAAATATGAACTGCTAGTGAAAACCTACAAATGGCCTTAGAATCTGGCTAATTCTATAACCTCTAAAGGTGCTTTCATTAAATCAACTACATTGCCTTATATTTTTATGAAATTCATATAAAAATACTGCTTTTAAAATCTGAAATGTTTTTTTTCATTTGAATAATATGTTTGCAAAACATAATGGGTTTATCGTAACGGCTGGAATACTTAGGTTATGAGCACGTTGGTAAAAGGATGGTCTTGTGGTTTAAAATACTACACTGGAATTCAGAGAAGTCTTGGCTCCATTTCACGTTATTCTGATATTAGGCAGCATACTGAATCCTAAGGATCTAAGTTATTCTATTCTTACAGAGAAAGAACCTCCTTTTTATTACCACAGTGCTGCCAGATATGTTTCCAGGATATATAGTTATACTATACTCTGTTTCACACAACTCAGTTAAGTTTTGGGCTGCAACCAGTGAAATGTCATAGGGGCGAGAGATCTGAAGTGGGATGCAGAAGGCCTGGGTCTCATTCCTATCTCAGTTTCAAGGCTCAGTGGGTATGAAGGGTGATGACAAACAGGTGGTTTTATTCACCATGTTGCGATCTCCTAAAAAAGATTCCCATACATATTTTGGTGTCTACACAACTGGGATAAAGGTATTGGTGTTTTTAATTAAATGTATTGTGGTATATGATTAAAAAACGTTTAAGAGCTACCTGAGTCTTCCTGTTAACAGGTTCTTTTATCATGGAAAAAACAGAACAGTTTGGGTTGGAAGGGACCTTAAAGATCACCCAGTTCCAGCCCCCTGCCATGGGCAGGGACACCTCCCACCAGACCAGGTTGCCCAAAGCCCCATCCAGCCTGGCCTTGAACACCTCCAGTGATGGGGCATCCACAGCTTCACTGGGCAACCTGGTCCAGTGTCTCACCACCCTCAGAGTACAGAATTTCTTCCTCAAGTCTAATCTAAATCTCCCTCCTCTTAGTTTGAAGCCATTACTCCTTGCCCTATCCCTACACTCCCCGACAGAGTCCCTCCCCAGCTTTTCTGTAGGCCCTCCTTAGGTGCTGGAAGGCCGCTGTAAAGTCTCCCCGAAGCCTTCTCTTCTCCAGGCTCAACAACCCCAGCTCCCTCAGCCTCTCTTCGTAGGAGAGGTGCTCCAGCCCCTTGATCATCTTTGTGGCCTTTCTCTGGACTCAGTCCAACAGGTCCATGTCCTTCTTGTGCTGGGGGCCCCAGAGCTGAATGCAGTACTCCAGTTGGAAGTACTTTTCATTTGAAATCACTTCTCTATTGCTGTTCCCTCCCTTGAGAAATGATTGCAACTCTGCCATCCTTCATCCTTCCATGATTGATAAGTATCACATCGACTCAAAATATCTTTTGTGCTGATTGCACAGTGTACCTAATGTGAGGCCTAGCGCACGAAGCAAAATAACAGCCTCTGTAAGGTGACCTCAGTAGGATTTCACCCCTGATGCTTCCCTGTCTGTGGTACCTGACACCTGGCCCTCCAGAATCTTCTCACAAATCCTACTATAGTTTCAGTGCAGAAGATGACACAAACTGGCACCTTTTCTTGGCTTCTTTTATTGTACATTGTTTTACTTTCCTGTATAAAATGGTTATAACCTACCCTCTGGGTTGTTATTGGTTGAGGGTTGGTTTTATGATCAGATGTAGGACTGGTTCCAAGTAAAGAAGGTCCTGGGTCACAGCAAGGGGTTGTTGGAAGTACTTTGACCTATTGTAAAATATTATTTGGGTTTTGTTTACTATGGTTTTCTGGTTGGTTCCAAATGCGTGGCAAGTTTTGAGTATTCCTTAGTGCTCTCATGTATCTCAGAAAGCACCTAGTTTATTCCCAGAAGAAGAAAATAAAGTGTTTTCTAACAGAAACAGAAAAAGGACCTTCATTGTGTCTAAACGTGGGGTATTTCCAATAAACATTAATTATCTTCCTTGTTTTGTATGTGGCAGTTCTCTTCAGCACAGTAGACCTCTTCTCCCAAGCAGTGTCCTGATAGTGATTCGTAAAGCAGCTTCCATCTCCAGCCATCTCTGCAAAGCTTTTCTCTTCTCTGTGATGCAAGGGGTAAGCCAGCCTTGCCCACAGCCCTTTCTGCCACTTTTCCATGCTCTGTGAAGTCTTAGCAGCACTGTTGACTGGCAGGCTGTCAGATCAATCCAGACTGCTTCCATCTGCAGTTTAAAAAATAAAATGAAATTGCTGCTTCACAGTGGAGAAAGCTTTTATTCTGTTCTCCCTCTATAAGGTCAGTCTTATTTGCAACATGCTTCATGGAGCTGTGATGCTAGTGTTGGAAAATCTGAGGGACTAAAGAGTTTTTTCCTATTTCATACTTGGCTGCTTTCAAACTTTTAACATGTGGAACACATCAAAGAGTGACGGCTTTGGGATAAGGCTCCTGTTTGCATAGTATGTGGCAAAAGTCTAACTGTGCTTTTTGCGTGGAGAATAGTATTGGAAGTATTTTAATGCACCCCTGTGTTTATATAGCTTTATATGTATTTAATTGGAAAGAAATTGGGATGGGCCAGATAGTTGGAAAGTGGGAGTCTTTTTTTTTTTTTTTTCTCTGTGTTTTTTTTTTACCTGTTATTGATAAAAGAAAGGTTTGCATGGAAGTAATCTTTTCTCATGTCTCAACGGTGATGCCTGGGTCAGGCTTTTCAGTTAGATTATAGCTCATGCAATGTGTAAGGAACTCCCAGAAGACAAAATTGTAGTGGCTCATTAAAGACCTAGTACGACCAGGAAAGCTTTCTGCAGTTGAGATGGGGGTGGAGGGCACCTAAGTTACAACTTCCTGGAAGTGTTCAAGTAATGCTCTGATTTTAAAATACTTAATTCTTTGCTGAGAAATTGTTTTTTCTGCGTGCAAAATGGTCTGTGGAGTACTATGGCAGAAAGTCTTCTCTCTTGAGATTAAAAATAAAAAAAAAAAAGAGGCTGAAGCAGGAGACCATTTTCTAAGTAGCTGCCATGACAAAATCTTTATTGCTAAGCCAACTTGCTGCTGGTGCACAGGGGAACCAGCCCCTGTTTGTGTACGCAGCACTTGAGTCGATTAGTCATGAAGTGGAGCTATCTTCTCTTCGTGCACAAAGCAGTGGGGAGTGTCTAATTCCATTATTTGTTACATGAAATCATGTGTAGAGGAAGTTGTATTACCGTGTTATGTTTAATAGGAAAGAGAACTTGCCGAAGGGCTACTGAGGCATTTTTGGCCTTTCTTGCCAATTACATATTAATGTTACTGCTTCTTTATCTGCTAAATTTGGAATGAACGATTTCCATACTCCTCACCCATTATCAGATGTGAGAACTGCTGGGCAAGTAGTTGATGAATGTTTTACACTGTTTCCTGTCTTACTTGATATTTCTTGGATCTGGTTACTTTGCTAGGGTATGTTCACTCTGCTTGTAACTACCTTGGAAGATTTCTTATGGTTTCAATAAATGATTCCTCTACAGCATATTCAGAATTGAATTGCACTCTAGCTGCCTCTTTTTCTTTATTCTGCTACTCTATAAGAATTCACTAAAAGCCATGGCAGCTCCATTTGCTGTAGTTTTTACTCCTACCTGACGTATAACAGAATCCAAATAATGTTTGAATTCTGGTCCTTGAGCTTCAGATTCGAAATTCTCTGACAACTTAGCTTTAAAGAAGTTGTTCTGTACCTTTAGAGTATGAGTATTTAGGTGACAGGAGCAAAAAGTATATTGCTCTTCATCTGAAGTAGTGTTTACTTGTACTTGCTCCTCAGTACTTAGTTCTCAAGTGCTGTCAGATGTTGGGGAATTAACATTTCATAATTACATGCAAAAATAATTGGATTATTTCGTCCCTCTAACACTATTTTTTTTCATTTTTAATTTAATCTTGTTCTATTTGTTTTAGTCAACTTCTGCTAACTAGAGATCATACCATCTTTTACCTTTCTTCTTAAAAAGACCTTTGTTACCTTGTAAATTGGATCCACTCTATCCCCTAAGGAAACACTGATTCACATCAGTATCATGTAAAACTTGCTGACAGAACCTCTCACCTTGGCAGCCAGTTTCAAAATCAATTTCTGTTTCTTACTCAGAGGGGAGCTAAAAATCTGAATTAGGTAAGATACGGACAGCTGTATCAAATGTCTTAGCAAAACCTATTTCAGGAATTCTTGAACCATATTGTAAAGCCTTGTGATATTTCCCAGCTTGCCGATAAGGCTGCACGGTGTGTCTGCAAGAACTAAACACTGATTGTGATCCACTGACAGAACCAAAAAGCTTAGAAGCTGGTGATTTAGCCTGTGGGTGCTTACCCTATCTATCTTAGGTGACTCAGACATCCAACTTAAGTGTGATTCAGAAGACCAAGGGTGAGTGAGTAAATTGCTCAAGTAATCACTGGTGGAGAGGTAAGGCATGCCTCCAAACAGAATAATTTAGTGGGCTTAGAGAAAGGGGTAATGAAAACACCCCTTTTATATTCCTCCTGTTTCCTTTGTGCGCTTTCACTTGTTTTGGGAGAAAAAAAAAGACACCACCGCAATACCCTTGACAAGTTCTTGACAAAGCATGTTTATCAACTGTTTTTTCTTTAGGTGCCTTAGATAAGCATTGACTACTTTATTAATATCTTTAACGCTTTGCCAAATATTGAAGCTCTACCCTTTCATTTTATTTGTCAGGAAGTTCTCTTTCTACAGGTTTTTGGAGCTATCACCAATTGTTAGTGATCAGATTATTACTTTACCGTGTCCCTTGATCACTAGGCTGTGCGATCCCATTATCTAGAAGCTAGGCAGGGTGAAGCACTGTTATTACCTAGAGATCTCCAAGGAGCAGTGTGAAACCATAGGAAGTAACATTGTTAACTTTCAGTGCGCTTCTTTATTTCCTTCTTGTATTTCCCCACTTGGTTAATACTAATGAACTGCTTCAATATGGTGCATAACAGCTTGGAGTCGTCCACTGAAACAAAGGATGGAGTCCTTAGTTTGCAACTGGTCATGAAATATTTAGGCCTTCCTATGAATTGTGCTGATTCCAAGTATTTTGCCTATTTTGCCCTGACCAAAGTCTCATTAAGTTGTAATTCTTTAGTGCTTTTAAAAATTTCTGCTGTATCTGTTGAGCTTGGAACTTACTTTCTCAGCTAGGTTAAACTGCTGGTCAGTACCTCTGGGTTCTCGTTTACTGCAAAGTTATTTTTTTTTTCTGCAGCATTTTGGAAGTTCAGATTCCCATTCTGTTCGGAATTGGGACAAAAATGGGAGGTATTGGATGATCTTCTTTCAGATTACTTGTGCTATTGCCTGGGAAGGAGTATTTATCTTCTTGCTGCGCAGACATGAAGTCAATTTTATGGCTCAGTTGTAGGCAAGGAAAACTTAGAGGGGGAAAACTTCAGTGATTAAGTGGAGGAGTTGTTAGAGGACCTTACAATTCTTCACTCTGAAGAAGGGAATTAATTTGCTGCTTAGTGGGTGTGTGTTTGTGATATCAGTGAGCAGCTAGAGCTGATTCGTTTTATTTTAGTTTGTTACTTGCCAGCATGTGCTATTCATGATACGGGGATTTAGTCTTAACGTAATCTTATAATTATTTGGCAGTGTTCCCTGGTCTAATAACAAAGCTAACCTAATGATGAAACACAGAAGAAAGCTTTCCTGAAATCCCAAACCTGGAGGAAGCCGCATCCAAGAGTTTGGCTTCTGTTTTGTGACACAATCAAGCGAGTGCATAGTTAATCTCACACATCCGATCTGTCTGTAATTTGTGGTATTCCTCCTTTCACCTCAGACTTCGACCATTAGCTAATCCCCCGTGACTATTCCCTAGACAGGAGCCCTCAGACAATGATGCTGTGATTCCAGGTTCTCTGCTGTCTCTATCTCTTTTTTTATATGTATATGTAGCCAACAAATCTGCTCATCCACTGTATCTCTCACAAACAGATTAATTCTTATCCTAAATTTTGCTCTCTATTGTGCTTCCCCATGTTGTCAACTACCTTAGGCTTTTTTTCCTCTGGACTTTTTGTCAGGATCCTCATGGAATTGCTAACAAGAGCTGGACTCATCCTGTGTAGGCTTTTTCTGCCCAGAATTCCCCCAGTGTTACTGGGTGAAGGGAAATAGCCATATGTAATCTTCAGTACATCGCAAGTGCATCTAGGTTGATGCTTAGAAAGAAGTGGAAATGCACTTGGGAAAGCAGTGGTTTTTTTTGCCTTGTTTTTTACTTCGTTCTTTTGCAAAACTTGAATAAAAGCTTTAAAACAGCTTGGAGAGACCCGATTCTTTCTCTCCCACTGTGAAATGTAGTAGAAACGTTTTTTTTTTTCCTGTAGTTCAGTAAAGACCTCAGCAGTTTATTGATATGTAGTGCAATAATTCTTAGTTCCTCAGGGGGGAGCTTGCACACCAGCTAAATAACTGATTTCCAGCCTCTGGTTCAGGCTTCCGGTAGGCTATATTTACAGCAACTTTATGATGCTGTATTGGGAACCTGCTATCCAGTCTGAGGCAAAATTACAGCTGCAGCTCTAAGTAACTACAGTAGGCTTTATCCCTACAGAATATCAGCATTCGGGTAAGTTGGTGACAACTACACCCTGTCTATGCAGGACATGCCAGCCCTTACCCCCAGTTTTCAGTCTCTTCTGATTAATGTGTAGACTGTTGCTCGTCAGATGCTAATTTTTTCATGTCCCTTTTTGAAAACGATTCAGTTTTTGGAAATATCAGCCCAGGCAGCTGAGCCTTTTACAGAGAACAAAGAGAGTGAAGGAAAAAGCACTCTTCTCTTCTCTACCTCCCCCATATTCTACTCAAAGTAAAATCCAAAGCTGCTTTTTTTGAACAGCTCAAGTGCAGAAGCAGCTGGCCTCTGAAAGTCAAGATTTGCCAAGGGAATAGCCTTCAGTAAAAAGAAGTGCCTCCCAGCGGTCCAGTGAAAATTATTGTTTGATTTGATATAGTTAATTGAACAGGTTGAAAAGTCTGACAGGGTCTGGTACGGTGCATTTGACACTGAGCTTTATCCTCATTATTGCAGAATACACAGCAGAGGGAGGTCACAAATACCTGGCTCCTTCAGCAAAGATGTAAGGACCCAGCGTTTTCCTCTTGAATTCAGTTGAAGGAGCTCTCGGAACAGGGAAAAAAAAAAAAAAAGAGGCTGGATCCCGTCCAAGCCTTTACTGCATTTAGGAATTGACTTTCAGCCCTTTGCTCAACAAGGATCTGTGCACCCTGTGAAGTGTTTATCCGAGTCCTCAGGTCTCAGCAGTGATCAACACTTACCCGATGCAGGAGCAGGCTTACTGTCCTCCTGCGTGCGGCTGGTAGGACTGCTTGCTTCTGAAGAAGAGGAATCCAGCGTGAGAAACTTGAGCCTTTTTATTGATCTTTTTGTTATCTGTGACCGGGAGCCCTGCAGGTATAAATGTGAGCCTAGACACACACAAAGTAGGTTCTTAATAAGCCATTTTGGTCTGCAGCATGAGCATCTAGATTAATCTATGGACCTTCTTAAGTTGTCATACCTTCAGTGCATCTTCTTAAAGTAATAATAATAGTTCCTTCCCTCCCCCCAGGTTTCATTAACCTTACTGAGCCCAAAAGTACTTATCAGAGGCCAACTCTGTTAAACAGCAATCAGCATTAAGTGGTTAACCTCAGATAAAACTTGGGAACTCCTGTTCTAATGGCTTGCTATTAATTGCAACTACTATCTAACATGGTCCTGTATGTGAGTGCATGTATTTGAAGGCTGTGTTGCTGCTGAAAATCAGGTCACGGAAGTACATTCTGCTGTGGATTTTAGTTGTTTAGGATTACCTTGCTGCATATTTACAGCAGAAGCAGGGTTAAAGGATGGCACACAGAAATGAAGTCAGAATGTGAGCTATCCCACAGAAGTCTGGAGAATCCCAGGAGCCTGCAATGCAGCAGGCTGTACAGACCTCACCCAGTACTCCAACAGCTCTGCTTGAAGCACAGAGGAATTCCTGCACACCAGCTTGGTAAGAGAAGCCTCCAACTTCCACAGACTAAAAAAGTCGCTTCTTAATCACTGACTGAAAAAAAACCAAATGCTCCCCAAAGGGGAATTCGAGGGTCTGTTCAGTGAAATGCAGAACCATGATACACTTGAGGAAATGTGTATCTTTTGTCACCGCGCCATGTATTTAAGACAGGCCGTCAACGTAATCCCTGTCCTGTCAATTGTTCTGACAGGGCACCTGCATTTCCCTCTGCTGTGATTAGAGGAAGATCTTCTGCCGAACTGTTTGGTAGTCCAAACAAGTTTATGTATATAAACCTCAGTCGCTATCCCTGTGGGTTTTGTTGGGTGCAGCGAATCGCAGAATTGAGATGACTTTGTTCACAGGTCAAAATAATGAAATCCTGGAGTTATTTAGGTTGGAAGGGTCCACTTGAAATCATCTAGTCCACTCTCTGGCTCAAGCAGGGTCAGCTGGAGTAGATTGTCCAGGACTGTGTCCAGTAGGGTTTAGAATCACCTGCACAGATGGTCTATTTAGTCAAGGTTTTCCTTGACTATAATTTTCAGCATACACTTTTTAATGTTTATTTTGCATAGGCTGCATAGATTTTATCTCTTAGCACATGTTCTTGACCTAAATATAACAGCTCAGAACCTGAAGATGGATTAGTAGGGTTATTCAAAAAACAGTGCCAAATGTGGAACAATCCCAAGTGGCTTATAAGGAAATGTTTGTTACGTGTTCTAATTTTTTGTTGCTGTTGTTAAGTATAAACACCGTCTGGAGAAATGCCAGGAATGTGACGATCTGTTGTGAGCAAATCTATAAAGTGCTGCGATCCAATCTGTTGTCAGGCACTAGTTAAACTGCAGTGCTGAAATGCCTGTGTCCATCGGTTTATGAATGTTAGACGCATGTAGATAAAGCTTGTCATATACTGGCTTATCAAAAACAAACAAAAGACAGCTTGACAGTGATGAATGTCACCTGTAACCTTTATCCTAAGCTAATCTACTTCTGAATTTGCCATTCACAGACATGTACAATCCTTTTTTATGTCACATTAAAGCCACATTCAGACCCATACCATACTGACTCGCTCCAAGTCCATCTCGTGGAGAAAGCTTCTTTCTTTTCAAAAATGATGTTCTGGGATTTTTTTTTCTTTTTGTTACACTCAGCACAAGGAGCTACAGACCTGTTAGCCTCTTGCCAGTTCTGCCAAAATAATGGAACAGTTAATTTGGGTTTCTGTCAACAAAGAATTGCATTGTATAGTTAACACCAGTCGTCTTGATGTCCAACCTGTCAAACTAACCTGATACTCTTTTCTTTCTAATTTCTTTTCCACTGGCAGGGTTACAAGTTTAGTTGTTAACGGCCACCATGTGGAATACAGTATACTTCCCCTCCCAAAGTATACAGCTTAGGATCACATGGCATCTTCATTAAACATTTGCCTTTTAATACGTACGCTGTGCACTGGACTCAGACTGGTTCATTGACAGATGCCTCTCTGCCCCGGCGTGAGGAGATGCTAATGAAGAGGGACATTCCTGGTGTTCCCTTGTCACGCAGCATCACTCAGACTGTCTGTGTCGGTGGCCTAAGCGTTGTGGTGAGGTGCAGCAGCAAACAATTAGGTTGGTGATATATAACTGTGGTATGAACAATCTAGCTAAACGGTCCTCATAAAATATGTTTAGCTGTAGCCAAATGTATTGCAGTATATGAGAAGTCCCTCGGCTTTGCACGGATGGCCTCCCCCCTGTTGGAAAGCAGCCTGTCAAAGAAGAAAATGAATTAGGAGTTTTGTAGGTAGCCGCGTGACATGTACTCTAAACGCAAAGCTAATGGGACTAATGTAATCTCTGGTTATAGAAGTCGTATTGAATAGCAGGGACTGTTGTAACATACACAGGTCAGGTCACCTAGGACTCCTGCCAGGATCCTGTGTCCAGATGTGATGTTTCAACTCTAAGAATAGCCAAGAAATAGATGGAAGGCAGAGCCCAGCCTTTTCCCAAGCCTGGAAGATGAGCCTTGTGTTGTCGTGTTACAGGAGATGAAGCTGCTGAAAGGCAGCTTGATAGGTGACTCGATAACCGGGTATAGGGGCTTAGCAGGACAACAGCGTACGTTCAAAAGCTGAAATTGGAAGCCTGAGTGATTCAGTAATCAGAAAATGAATCCTGTCTTTGCAGGTCATTCAGCAGAGGAGCTGCTTACTAGGAAAAAAAGGTAGATACTGACAGAATCGAGTTTGTAAAAGCTGAGATGGATGGGTGGAAAAATACCTGGTAGGCATGTGTACACGCAACACCCAAGGCTGCATGCTCACAGGGATCCTTTAGCAGAAATACCTGCAATCTCTAGGCTCCAGTGCACTCTACAGCTTCTGTGGGTTTGTTTTTTTTTCCATTTCATGACAGTCTAGGCCTCCAGAAGCAAGGGTCCCTAGGAAGCTCAAATGAGCCTTGAACAAGGCACCCCACATTGTGTGACTAATTAGCAAAAACTCCAGATGAAATAATCTGCAAGTTACCCAGCTGGTTTTGTGGTCTACAAGTGATTTTTCTTATTCAATCAGTACATCAGACTATGTCTAGGGTAAAACTTCTGACAGAAGGGCAACTTATTTTGTGTTCCCACTTAGAGGAATCCTGCATGCTACTAGGTGCATCACTTTAGTAAAAATTTGGGGTAAGTATCTATACTCAGGGAACAATGTGGTAAAACCAATCAGTACTTTATATGTGTAATGCTTGCTCTCCTAGGGCTTGAATCCATTGCGTTTTTTCTGTGTTTGACCAAAGAGTGTGTTAGACTAGATTGATACAGTATAGAAAAGCTAATCTGAGATTTCAGGATGTCCTCTATCTTTTTTTAGAAATCCCTTGTGATTTGAATTTTGCAAATGTACCAAATGGTTTAATATGCAAAGATGACATCTGTAAACAATCTATTATACATTTGTTGTGAGTCCGGTGTGGAGCTAATACATGCTCACGTACCTGCCGTTCCTTTAGTTCTGTTCTTAGGTCTCACTTCTGCACAAGATTCCCCCTATAGCCTATTAATACCATCTGGATTCCGTGTTTATTTACACATTCTTCTAGATCAAGGAAACATTTGTTGCTGAAGCTGATTTGATGTGCTTATTGGGGAGGATAGCAGAACCTACAGCCTGCTAGGAGACTCTGACTTCTAGAGCCGTTGCCTGGGAATTGCTGTAAAAAGCACCGTAGGGCAGGTAGATAGTTCTTCTGTCCTACTGTGCATTTCCTTACATTTGCAACATCAGAAGTGGCTATCCCGCTGTCTTAACACTGATAACAAAAATAACTATTTGAAGACCATTTATTCCAAAAGCATAACACTTCAAGTATTTTTTTTCCCAATTCAGAAATCTGTGGCCATCAGCTGATACAGCCTGGATCAGATCAATAGAAGGATTTGAACTGTCTATCTTTGGCCTGCATATGCTACATAAAGCAGTGCCATAGAGATTCCTGATCCATCTCTGTGTTGCTGGGATGGGACCTACGGATGCAAAGTGTGGACATCAAATCAATCTAAAGGAAAGGAAGTTTCAGGCAGGTTGTGTTTGTTCCATTTTTTAGGCAAAAGTACATTCTGCTTGTGCAAATGCCATTGCTCTTTTTTTTTTCTGTGCTCGAGGCTTTCATCATTTCCTAGTCTTAGTTTTCTTAAAAATCTTTTCTTCTGTGTTCAACAGAAGGACCAAAAGTCTGAACAGTCTTCTTTCTGCTACCCAAACCAGCAGTGGAAACTTTTAGGAGTTCAGGAGAGGCAGTTTTCTTCTCTTACTGTTCCTGGCTCCACTAAGGCTCTACCTGGTTTGGATGACTCTGTCCCATAGTCTTAGGTTGGAGCACGCACAATCTCTTGAAATGACTTTTTGAGTGAGTCTTGAGTGGTTGTAAACTGAAATGCTTAAAAGGTTCTAACAGGAACAAATTCAGATAGATTTTAATGGAGACAGCATGTTGGCACAAAGGCTTATTTTCAGGTTGTGCTTTCACACTAGAAGCTGTGGGGTTGTTTTCTTCCTCCCAGTTGCTATTTAATTCTTTTAAAAGAACTGCAAATATTTTCCCCGACTTTGTATTGAAATACGTTGAAATTTTGGCAAAAACAATTAAGCCTACCAAAAATCAGTCTGATGCAGAATAACTCATGGAAATTTTCGGCCTCAGTGGTTGTGGTTCAGCAACACTTGATGATTATGAAAGGTGTCAAGCGGCTATAATCATAGTCATCAGCACCTGTGCTGTATGTGTGTACCCAAACATGCATTTGGTCTCCTTTGTTAGGAATGTATGCAATCCCTAATTGCTATGAGACTGGATCAGCTGCGGTGCACCTTTCTCTGTGTAAAGGGAATGCCTGTCTAGAGGGGCTGCTCCTGTGCTGTAAATCAAGTATACACTGTTATGGAAGCTTTCATTTTCTTCTCTTATTTCATTACTGTATCTAGATATGAATTTTTCAAACTAGAAGTATGTCATCATTCGCTCTTTAGAAAATAATTATTGGTAAGTTTAATTTCTTACAACTAATCTATTGTGTATGCAGTTTCTATGTGCTGTAATCATTCCCGTGCATTTTCTCTCACCCCTCAGTACACATGGTAGTCAAACAGATTCTACAAACCCCTTTAAAGCAGCAAAATAGGTGTGATTCTGAGTATCATGGTGCATCTAGCTTAGAGTCTTACCTTTGTCCAAATGAAGTGCTTAGGGAGGAGTATGAGAACAGGACAAGCATATGTCATACATATTTCTAACGCCCTCCTGCCCTCCAACACTTTGTGGTTCAGTCTTCCAGAAAGCAGGATAAATCATGGTTTTGAGCAGCCACTATATGAACCACAGATAAAATCTCTGTGGTACTATGTGTGAGTAAAGGACAAAGATAAGAGTGCTCATGCTGCCCAAAAGCTGGCATTCCCTGATTTCTAAGATTTGAACAGTGCAGCTTTAATATTGACTTTTCATGTGCTCAGTGGTACTGGTATGTTTTATACTAGAAGAGATGAACATTTTAAGATGTGAGGGAGTAATAAGGGTATTAAACAAACAAAAAAGCCCACAATGACAACAAAATAGGCTGATGGAGTAGAAAAGCGTGCCTTCTGAGCTTGTAGTTTTTATTGATGCTTATTTAATGTTTTAGTTGCAAAATGATTATTTGGTGGCATGAATATTTTTACGTCCAAAAATGCAACCTCAATGAGCACTGTATAAGCCCATGTGGGTCTGTTTCAGTTCGTACACGTGATTCGGGTTTGCATTGTTTGAGATATTTCTATCAACATTGGAAGTCTGCTTGGAAAAACTTGCAACATTTCCTTACAGATCCGTACTGTTGCATACAGTTCTGACCTTCAGAGGCACCACTTCGCAAGAACTCGGCGAGTCTTTTTATTTTCTTGAATTCGCTGGATGATGCCTGGCTTTCATTTCCCTGACAGATTGTTTATTTTCACCAGGTGTGCTTCAGGACTGACTCTTTGTTTGTTTGTTTTTCCCCTTTAAGAGAGAGCTAGTTGTCAGTAAAATAACAATTACAGTGTTTGAGCATTTACTGCGTGCTCTAGAATGCCAGGTGTCAGAATACAATTTAAGGAAAAGATGGAAACTTCTTCTCTTCTTAGAGTAATCTTAAAAATTTAAGGCGAAGTAGAATGTGGTTCTCCACATCCCATCTGAGTGAATCCTTTAGTAGTGAGCAAGTATTTGCATACTCTGTATGTAAGCAAACTGTAGCTAAACAGCATCCACTAAATCTTGTACAGTCTATTGCTGACTTGCAAAAATTGCTGGGAACTGTTACACCAATATGATCATCCATCTGGCAGGAAAAAAAATGCTGTAAACTGCAGTGCCATTAACACTTCTGTATGGAAAAAGCTCTGATGTGCTGGATCTGTTCTATACCTCAATGAATTGCCTACAGTAAAAGAATGATATAAACAACCAGTCTGAAACACTCACTTGCACAAACCTGCGATTATAATTGATAGTAAGAGTCTATGGGAAGCGGTGTCTTTTGATAATATCTCTCAAAAATATATCAAAATGATTAAATGGCTTTCCCAAAGCATTTGGGGACTTGCTAATTCTAGTCTGATACATGATTATATTAAAAAAAAAAAGAAAAAAGAAAGGCAGCTTGCTTTGTTTCAACAATTAATGGCTTTCTCTGAGTGCAGAGAAGTGAAGTTGCCAAATATGACCTTGGACCAGAATCATAGCTGGAATATTGAACTTCTTTTGTTTGATGTGAACCACAGTGACCAGTCGTGTAATTCTCCTCTGCAGGAGGTTATTGAAAAGTGCTGGAGCTGATTGCAACTGCAGTGGCCCAACATGGACAACAAATTAGTTTGACTCAACTTTGAATTGTTTTGTACTTCCACGCCTTGTGTCCAGAAACTTTGTATGTCATCTGGTTGTCAAACCGCATTGGAAGTGGGTTCACTTAAAAGTGGGTTGGATTTGCCCTCAACAAAGTAGGCATGGATGTTGTAATTCTTGTAAGCCAACTAAGTTTTTTAGGTAGTTTCTTACACCTCATACAGCCAGTGAAGCAGTATCTATTTGCAGACTGTGTTCTGCCCTGCTCCAGGGACATCCAGGCAGGATTTCATCTCTGGTTTTAAATACTGGTGTGTGGCTGTTACCATCCTCTGCGATTTTAACTTGTGGGAGATCACATATCTTTGTCTGGATTACTCCCCAGTCACGCCTCAGGCGAGTGTATTGTGGTCATGTACTGGAAATGCTCAGTGTAATTGACCCCTGGAGAGGGGAGCTTTATCTTTGCCAGCTGTCAGGCAGTAGTTTTAACGGAGGTATAAAAGCAGGAGTCAGGGCAGGTGCTAAGTAAGGGCACAACCAGGGCTCTCTCCAGTGCCTTTGTAAAATGGAATTACTGTGGTTAAACTGTATTGCATTGACAATTGCTGCTTAATGATATGATGAGAGGTGTGGTGCTGTAAACTAGGCATCCTGCATATCCTTCTTACATGTGCCGTATTGCTTCCAGAGCTTGTCGTGATGTCAGTAAGATAACTTGTGCCCAAACCCAGGGGCTGCAAACCCACTGCACTAGGTCGAGTCATAGAAATCTTCAGCGATTCCAAGGCAGAGCAAGAGCAGAAATCTTGACCGTCTCCACTGAGACGTTTCCAATTCCTGTGTGTATGTAGGACTATGGAGAAATAGAACTTAAGGGGAGGAGAAATAACGTATGAGTACTGCCTTCCTGCCACACTGCCACTGGACTGGGTGTAACAGCTATGCTAGAGATGATGCACATTTTTTATTCCTTTTTTAGAGTAAGAAGAAAGCTCAGGAAAAGTTGTGTGTCTTTCCACTTGTGTGTTTTTTCCCCACAATCTTAAAATAATAATAAAGGATAAAAAAATAACAATATCACCTAACTAAAAGAATTTTAAGAAGGGCACTAGAGATAACCTGTGTGTTTTGTTTTTTATTGCTGTATCAGTGTGAGGAGAAGACAGAAACTTTGCTGATGGAGAAGCAATTTGGCCTCCTTAAGCAAATGCTGTTCTAGGTTTGCACAACCTTATGACTCTTCAGTAAAAATGTTTTAATGTGAACAACTTTCATCTTGATATACATTTTTTTTATTAGAAATAATAAATATTATCCTGAAACTTCATTGCATTTGTCATGTGATGGCTTCATACTCCTCTCTTTTTGTTTTGAAGCACTCCTGCAGTAAGATCCAAATCTTGTAGCAGGTTTGGAACTAGGCCTGTGTGAAAACTTTGTTACAAACAGCTTATTAAAACTGAAGATATAAAATATGAATGAGAGCTTGAATGCCTCTTATGACTAACACTTCGCATGAGTTCACACACAAGTAGGTGAGCGTATGTGAGGCTCTGAAGCGTGCAATATTTTACTTTATCACACAAGTAAAATTTCTTATCTAAGAACATGCATTTCCCACAAGCTGCTCCTGGATTTGAAATAAGAGACTCCTCTCTGTTCAGTCACTTCACTTCCACAGAGGCTATTTTGTGTAACTGAGATTACCTGATACTCCATGTAGAAGTGCAGTTCTCTCTCACTTGCAGGAAACCCTTGGTCGCGTTGCAGAAGTTGGTTGTAGCAAGAAGTGTTTCTGTCTTAAGAGCCTGGTTAGCTGATCTAACCTTTAGCACTCTAAAAGCCGTTTTCCCCAATCATTCTGGGACTCCCTGAGACAGACTTGGATTGATTCTCTTTTCTAGGTAGGTGTTTAGTGAATGGTTTTGCAAGATCAGTATATTCAAGAGTTTGCAGTTCCCAAACACTGCAAGTCCTGAATTTCTGTCTCTGTAGATGCAACTGTTCCAGTTGTCAGCGTGTATGTGGTATAAGCCAGGACCTTTCAAAAACCTGGCATTTTGTTTTCTTCTAATCTTTTCCAGCAGCCCCTTGAGTAAACCTTTTACAATGGTCAGTGTGGTGCTCTAATGCCTGATGAAAATACCTAGGGTGAATTTCAAAAGTTAGAGTGGGAAGTGACAGTAAGTGTGTTTCTTATTAACAGCTCCGTACCATTCAGGAACCCTAGCAGTAAAAACTATTAGCAACTGTCTTCATACAGCCCACTTTTGTGACAGCAGATTAGTTTTCTTGGTGTCTGTGCATGCTTTTGTTGCAGCAGTCCCAAAGCAGCTCTGCTTCTACACAGCCACTCTGCAACAGCAGGAGGCTCTTGGTGAGCAACAAGCAGGTGCTTTTCCATACTTTGCAGAAGGTGGTTTACTTTTATCACGTGGTGTTTATACTGAGCCTGGAGTGATATCTTATCCTACTAATTACTGTGGTTACGTCAAGATCAAAACCTGTAAATTACCTTTAGAAGTATCCTAGTGTCGACACTCTTCCTTTTTTTCTCAGCTGCTCTTGCTGCCCTTGCTTTAAAGCTGTTCCTGTGGAGGCTGGGCCAGCAGTCTAGCTGTTCTTGCAGGTGGGAGGAGACCAGTATTCATTAGCATTTTTTGCTGTGACCTGACAGGGCTTCAGAAGCAACAGCGACTTGCAGAGGTCAGGGTTGCAGAACACATTAAAGGTATGCCCAAGAAATGCAGGTGAGTTAGCTGGCACAGACATACCCTACAACTGTAATTAGTGCTTCCTATGAAGCAGGCAGAATATGCACATGAAAATCCTTGATAGCTCTTCTGACTTGTGCAATGTGATACGCAGCACATCGCCCTTCAGAAGTAGTCCAGAACTGGACTTGAGATACTGTTGTTTGGGCTCTTTCACACGCTATCTCTTACAGGACTTCACAGAAACAATGTTCCCAGAAGAACTGTGTTGTTCCTTTCTTCAAACACAGTGTCCCAATAATTTACACCTTTTTCCTTCCTCATTTCCAGTGTTTGAAAATTTTGGAATATCTTTCTCTTGTTGGCTACGTAAGAGCTGAGACAGGCCTGAAAACAGACAGGATCTTTCAGATGCTTGGAAATTAAATACTATAGCAGAATTAAATCTAAATAAAACCACTGTAATCAGTAAAAGCATGCCCAAATGTCTCTTTCCTGTTGCTTTTCCTCATTTCCAGTGTTGAGAGAACTGAATTATTTAATAGTTTGGTACAGGTAAGAAGTAGAGGAGGAAATCCCTTCCAGCTGCTGACTTGTGCCAGTGGACACGCCAGGACTCCCAAGGGAGGAAATATTAACGTCTCACCTCTGGACCCCTGATTTCTTAGAAGCCAGTTTATGTTTTGCTGTGTTAGTAGAGCTGGTTGGGTTTTACCGACAGAACTGATGGCTCTGTAATATTGCTATGTTGATGTCAGTGGCATTTCCACAAACATCTCCTGGCACCAAGGCTAATTGGCGTGGAATGGCTCACGCCCATACTGCTACGGGCTTTTGCTCTTCAGAGCAGGATGGCTGCGTCCACACTCTGTGGAGAAGGGCCCCTAATTTGTGCTTCTTCCTGAACCATATCTGGAAGTTTCTGCGAAAGCGTTAATTGGCCCAGGCCAGAATCATACCAGGAACCCCTGGAGCAATATGATAATGGAAATGACCGAGTTCCAGTGCCTGGACAACTGTGGCACTGGCTAATTTACTGGGATGTAGATTCTGGGAACCAGCTGTGCCCTGGTTTTCAGTGTGTGTAACATCAGGTGAATGGGCTGAAAAAAAGCCCTGTTTTACATGCTTAATGGCCCCCATCCTTCTGCATCTGTAACCTTGCTAGTTGTAGTGTTTCCTTTATAGAAATCTGATGTCTGGATGTGTTCCTACTGAGGGATGCTGTAGGTCATGTGCACTAGTATACGAACAATTTTAAGTGAGGTTCCAACCACATAGGTATTTTTTCACCTGTCTCCATGGTTTGCACACTTCAATCGAATATATTGATACACAAATTATGTAAGAATCTTGTGTTCGGTCGCTGCTAATTGTGACCTTGCTAACTCTGCTGAAATTCAGACAACTGGATTTTCACTGCTACTATGTAGAATCAGAGAGTCACTGAGGCTGGAAGGCAAATCTGGAGGTCATTTTGCTCAACCCCCCTGCTCAAAGCAGGGTCAGCCGGAGCAGCTTGCCTGGGTCTGTACCAGTTTGACTATCTCCAAGAATGGAAACTCTGCAGCTTTTCCAGACACCTGTTCTAGTGTTCAACCACATTCACAATAAAAAGTTCATTCTTACATTTAAATGGAACTTCCTGTGATTGAGTTGTACCCACTGTCTTTTTATTCTTCCCATCAGCTATTTATATGTGTTGAAAAACTCCCCCAGAGCCTTCTCCCAGCTCTCTCAGCCTCTCTATGTGCAACGGATGCTCAAGTCCATAATCGTCTTCATGGCTCTTTGCTGGACTTTCTCAGATATGTCCATGTCTCTCTCATACTGGGGAGCCAGCACTGGACACAGCACTCCAGGGGTGGCCTCACCAGGCTGAACAGAGGGGAAGGATCACCTCTCTTGCCCTGCTGGCAGTGTTCTGCTTCATGCAGCCCAGGAGAGCATTGGCCTTCTTTGCTGCAACACTGCTGGCTCATGTTCCACTTGGTGTCCACCAGGACCCCAGGTCCTTTTCCTGTTAGTTTAATAACAACAAAAAAAAATGTTTCCCACAACTCTGTAAGTGGACCTTATGTGATCTCCTCCATATCATTTACGTAGAACCTGGTTGCTGAGCAGATACAAGGGCATGAGGATAAGAAAGGGAGTGCCCATGGCTCTGTGTTGCAGACAGGATCTTGGCCTGCCCATCTTCAAAGGTCATCAGAAAATTGCTTGGGAGCAGGCTAGAAATAACTTGATTTAGATCAGCTTCTCAAGTAACTGGGCTGAAGGATTTGTAGCTGATACTTCAATCTATAGACAGCTGTGATCCTGCTTACCATCCAGCTGATTTACTTTTGGGGTATTGACAGGATTTCACGCTGTCAGTGCTCACGTGGCCAGTCCATGGTACACAGCATATTCCTTAACCACGGAAGCTTTGCAGTCCGAGAAAACTGTAGAAAATAGCATATTCCAGTGGGAAGCAAACAGAAAAACACTGGTGAGGAGAACGGAACATAAAGTGTATTGTGAAGAGGACTCTGAGGAGAACATTGCAGAGAAAATAAAAGTGAATTGAGTAAAGAGTATTTACAGATATGGACGTTTGCTTTAGAATTTTAATTATACGCTGGAAAATGAAGTAAATAATTTCTTTGTACCTGTTGTTGCTTCTTAGGTTTCTGTTGCTGCTATTCAGATCTTGCTGTGGGAATACTGATACTTGCTAGAGTTTCATGTGCATGCGTCTCCAACCCAGGAAAGAGTGTTGAGCCTAAATGTTCATTTATCATGTATAAACAAGAAATTGTTTTGTACATAACCAAAACTGGTTTTCAAGCTTATCCTAAAATGATTTGGCTTTTGTACTGAAGCCTGAGCGCAAGCTAATGAGTGGAGATGAAGATAAATAAGCAATTTTGTACTTGACTAAGGGTTCAATTTGTGGCTCAATGTTATTACTCAGAAAATATGCTCTAGACTCTTACAGTTTAGGAAAATTTTGCCAGGCTGAAAATGTATTTCTTTCTTTTGTGTAAAACAGCAGAAAAAAAGGGTTTTCTATATTTGTATCTGAGCTCTGCTGTGAGTGGATGCATCCTCATTGAACTTGTCAGAATAGTCATTCTTTCAGCCAGGACAGTCTCTGGCCATAGATTTAACCAGTGTGTTGTCACTGATACCTAATGCATATTCTGTAAGTAAAAACACTGCTTAAACAGTCATCTGTTCTTTTGCTTGGGTACTTAGACATAGACTGCTTAGTTAGCTAGTCTTCAGTATTATTATTGGAATCTTCTGTGCTGATAGTTTCCAATTTTATTCCTCTATATAAATTGTTCTTTGCAAATTGTCCATATGGGCTTTAGTACATCCACTAGTCGCAGTTGCTTTTTCTCTAATCTGATGTTATTGGTTGATCCGTGTTTGTTGAACTCAGTGCCTGCCTCTTTTTAAAAAGTCTTGAAGGTAGATGATGTCATATGTTCAAATGTTTCTTCTCCATATACTCCTTTATTAAAAACAAAGTGCAACTGAAGATTCGTACATAATGCAGTGCTTTAATGTTTGCTGATCTGAAGCAATGAAAGCTGTCTCTAAAAGAGAAGAATTTAACTTATAGTAGAAAGCCCACTGAAATTATCAGAAAAGAAAGTTCTAGAGTTTTGGGAGTTGGCTAGTACTTGTTTGGTTTATAGACATTTCTTTTTCTTTCCCTTACTCTTTCCCACACTTTTTTCTAAGACGTTTTGGTCTGCTGGATTTCACACAGAGGTAAACAGCCCCCCAGTAGTGCAACCTGTACAGACTGCAGTAACCTAAACTCCTCTGAATTGTCTCTTCCAAAGGCTTCATTTGAAGGCTGAAAGGAGTTGAGATTCACCCATTTCACTGCTAGTTTACGTCTTACTGTGCATTAGCTTCATTATTGAACTCTTATGCCTGTTTTCACATTTTAATTAGTTTAGGTTTACCTTGCAGCACTTGGTTTTTGTTTTGCCTCATCCTGCTAGATTAAATCACCTTGGGAATGGGAGAATTATTCTGTCATTTTAAAGTCATTGGTGAGGTTCCTCTCACAAGCGGCTCTAGGTATGGCTAAAATCACTGGAAGCCATCCACTGACCTTAGGTTCAGCTGAAGCTCAAATAGGCCAACTCTATTTATGCTAATTAGTCCCTAAATGACAAGTTTGGGAGACTGAGATTTTGGGGAAAGCGGTGTCACGTTCTTGATTTGCTCCCAAGCCTTTCTAGACATCAGCTACTGGGCAGCCAGCTAGAGGGTGACAGGCACAGAGACGGCTATGGGCTTTGGCATTGAACACAGGACCTAGGTGAGATGCTCTAGAGTGAAAAAATAAAAAAATAATAAATCCCGAATTGTTATCTAAAACAGTCCCAAGCTTGTGTGGCTGCTGCAAAAGCCTAGAGGTACCTGAACTCCGTATTTCCCTTTTCCATTTTAGCTGTAAATTTACCTCGGTGCCTGGAGCTGCGTTTTTATGCATGTCTAAAATCATCTGGCTCTGAGCAGAAGAGCACATCGCTCATATTTACACCTGGTGGTGACTCAGAAACAAGGTCTTTGGGTGCATAAGCTCACTGAAAAAGCATGCTCGGTTGGTGTGCCTGGCCCAGGACCAGCCTCCAGGCAGCGTGCAGTTGTGCTCGCTGCTCCTGGTGAGGGAGGAGGATAGGCTTTGTGGAACTGAAGCGTTTGTCCAGGAACCAAGAGAAGTATGTGTGGCTTCCTCTTCAGCTTGGGGGATTTCATACCCTGCTTCCGAGCTCTCAGCCTGCCCAGCAGCCGGTGGTTTCGCTGGTGGGCAGGGAACGGAGCACCTGCTTCTGTAACGCAGCCACAGAGGCCTGGACTTCGGTGTCTGGTCTTGGAAAGAGTCTGGGAGCTAGCAGTGACACCCAGGAGACCTTCCTGCTTGGTGTACAGCAGCCAAGAGGTTTTGTCCTTTGGTCTCGCATACAGCTCCCCAAGTGTGTTACTGGCAAGGCCTCCTTTCCTCAGGGGTCTTGGGGGCCCTGTCTTGGGGTAGCGCTGGGGTTCAGCATGTTCCCCAGGGTCTTAGGGCATGAGGCATCCCCCTCCTTTCCAGAAAGCTCCATTGCTCCTAACTGTAGTAATTTTTATTTAAAATATCACACATCACGTCGTCTTCCTGTCCCTTGTAGGGAAAATGAGCTTTTATTTTTCCTAAGGATCACAATACCTGAAGCCTGGCGCCGGGCTGCAGCCTTTGGTAGCGTTCCTGTACCTTAGTGTATTATTATTATCATTACCATTATAATAATTGTTGGGTTTGGTCCTGTTTCTGTATGCCTGGTGGAATGCCTTTCTGAGTCACAGGGTATATATAGGAAGGAGAATTTCCAAAAATAAGGGCTGGACTCATAGGACCCAGTTGCTTACAGATTAGATAGAATAAATCATTGCTCAGGTATCTGCTTTATTTCTGATCCAAAATTAATGTGGTCCCACAGTCTTCTGTAGGTCAAGTACTAAATAGAAGGAGTAGGCCAGCAGAATAAAATCCTTATGTCCCAATTGACCTCACAGCTACAGTAATAAAAGCTGGAAGAAATGCAAAGGAGCTGTACAAAGTTTATCATGCTACTGAACCAGCAACGCAGCAAGAGATTAGTATCTGTATCTGCAAGGCTGTGTACATAATTGACTAGAGGTGACTCGTACAATAGGAAAATTATACTCCTGGAGGTTATAAAATGGTCAACTGTAAATTAAGGGTCCACGAAAGGTGGTGCATGCAGCTTGGCAGGTGCCAGGCTTCTGGTTAGAAGCCCACGCAGAGACCTGGTAGTGCAGTGGGAGGGAGGGATGTGCCTGATTCTTCAGGTTAGGAGAGTTGAGCAGTCTACAGTGCTTAACCTATGAGCATGCTGCTTTTAATTTTCCATTTTTATTAACATTAATTATTAACATCATGAATATTAACACAAAACCTTTCTCAATTTCATTTTTTATTAAAAAATGGCGGGGAAAGCCAAAACAGGCATGGAAGAAAGCACCACTGAAAGCTGCTTGGTGATAACAGCATGGAACAGAGGAGAGCTAGGGATACAGATCAGGAAATGTAGCAATACTGTATGTTCCTTGGCATTGGGATAACAAAAGTTTATTTTAATATTTAATAAAATTTTAATTTTACTCTTTTTTAAAAACAAAAACAGTGATTGGAAAGTATTACTAGAAAATCTAAGTTCTTAAATTCTGGTCCACTGCAACTCATGATGACCAACAGAGCTTTCTTTTTGCAGTACAGAAAGCTGTCTGGTCACATTATGTAGGTCCTCCTTGCTTCCCACAAGTTTGGCATTAAAAGAAACTCAGCAAATGAATGAAACATTTTCCAGTGTTTAGATTTTTACATGAAAGCTGTGTGACAGAGTAATCAGAAGGAAGCAGGGCAGCCTCTCTTTAGCATCACAGAAGGAGTGAGATGGTGCCCACGATTGCCCACCAAGCCATGACCGAAAAAAGGAAGATATTGCATAGAAATGGGTTGTCTTTCCTTGTCCTTCCATATGCTGCATGCTGAAGAATTGTGAGTTTGGTGTGTATTTTGTGGCCTAGCATCTTTGAGTTATTGGTTGGACTGATCACTAGCAAATTAGAGCAAGCAACAATATTTACTGACAATTTTGATCCCTTGGGTTGCAGAAGCACCCTCCCAGAGCCTGGTCTTCAGCCACGTTAGTGTTTCCTACTATAGTGCAATTCAAAGAGCTCAGTGGTATATCTGCATGTGATGAGAGCAGGTGTTCTTCCTCACTTAATTAAACGGCAGCTTTTCTTAATTCATGTGTGTACTCCGGGGGGCTTGCCCCCTTTGCTGCATGCACGCACCAATTTATTTCTAGGCAGAACTGCAGAACCACTTTTGCTTTGGAAATGCCAAAAGGTAAGACAGTCTTCTGCGTGCTTCCAAGAATTTCCCAATTCCAGTTCAGTTGGGCACCTCAAGAATAACCGTTGTTTTGTGTGTGCGTGTCATTATTTTTCTTGTGGTATTAAATTATCTTTCTTCTGGAAGAAAAATGATTTTTGTAAGGTCCGCCATTAGGACTTACAGGAAAGCCTCTTGCCTGAGTTTGCTGTAAAGACTTCAGTCAATTCTAATGCTTCCCAAATTGGCTTGCCCTTTCATAATCTGCTCTGTGTAGAAGCCGTGCATTATAATATATGAATGTGTGTTTACTCCTGAATAAATTAACATGAGTTTTGCCAGCGGGCATGATCTAATGTGATTTTTTGCAATTAATAAAGAAATGTGATATCTAATGCATAATGGGTTGCACACTGAGCAACATTAGATTAACAAGGAATGGAAGAACTGTGTGTCCTGCTGATGGTAGACGAAATCAAAGGTGTTGACAGATTCACTCACTTCATCACAAACAAAAAAGACCTTGAGGTTGTTTATTTGTATAGGGGGACCATAAATCTACCACACTGATACCAGCAAACAATAGTCCTGGATTGTGTTTCTTAAAAATATGATGTGCAATATAGTAGAAGTGCATTATTACATGTCTTTACGTCTTTATATATAGCCGTAGATAATATATAATTTTGTATGGCCAGGAAGTAGGTTGGCAAATGTATATACAACAAGCAATGTGGATTTATAGACTGCCTGCTAAAGGTTTACATTTATCCTTAATTTACTTTGTGGGTCCTATCGGGTCCTTCCTGAGAGTACTAAAAATGGTTGTCTCACATTTTACAGTATATTTGCAAAGCGGTGTAATATGATTTGTGCCTGAATTTATATTTCGGAGGGGAATTCAAGTTATTACTATTTCCTCCTATTAAAATCATCAGGTCCCAAATATGTACAACTGGAAAACAGGTCTGTCTAACAGTCTTTTACCCAAGACTTGTAAGGAATCAATATAGTTCCCATCAGTACAGTAAATTACTTACTGAACCACTTCCAGTAATCACGACGCACAATTTCTCATTAACCCCTTCCTTTCTCTATATAGAATCATTATTTTCCTCCAGTAAAGTTATTTTGGAATATTTTTGTAATTCTTTACAAACTAGGGCAATTCATTCAACATGTAATAACTAAGGCTGTTACATATACGGATGTGTGATGCTCCCCACTAGGTAGTACACGATTAAAATAGTTTCTTGAAGATGTGTGGATGAGTCAGGGAGCAGGAATTTCTTTTATTTATTTATATTTTTTTTTATGGAAGGACGTGGGAGTCGGGAGACTCCTATTTCTGTAGAGGGAATTTTGCCTTTAGCATGACTTTTCAAGATACCTGGACTGTTCTGAGCTGTCTGGCTGGAAAGAAATGTCTACCAGGGAGAGAGCAAGGGTATAGTACTGACTTCAAGAAGTTTTTGTTCTGAAATTAATATCCCTAAAGTTAAGTCCCTAAAATTAATATCCATGACCCATGTTCTCTTAATTCAAGAGGTGTTCAAGGAAAGGTTGGACCTGGTGCTTAGGGACATGGTTTAGTGGGTGGCATTGGTGGTAGGGGGATGGTTGGACCAGATGATCTTGGAGGGCTTTTCCAGCCTTAATGATTCTGTGATTCAATGACTCTACGATGGCTCATTTTCAGAGAACCTTGGGGACCAGAAGGTACGTAGCTCACAGGACTAGCTCAGAATAGAAAAGAACAGCATTACTGGATGGAACATGGAGGGAACTGGGAAGGCAATGCTAACGTGAGAGGGATTTAGGCCACACTAAGAAATCTGAGTTAAATAGCTTCACAGATTTATTACTGACTGCTAAATAAGCTTGTCAGAAACAGAGAAATTTAGAAACAAAGTCATGTCTTGGCTGCTGCTATTTTTGTATTTGAAAATATAGCTATGTTAAAGATTGTGTTATTTTTCATCCATATCCTGTTCATGCTTTTAGCTCAGAAATGCAGGAAAGGGGCGGAAAGGTGCAAGAGAACTGCAACTTGAGAGGGCTTTTATGGAAATAAACTGGTTTGATGGTAGACTTAATGGCAGCAGTAACAATAGTCATCTCTTCCTCTTTTCAGAACTGTAAACAGAGATGATGTGAAAACAAAGGATGCAGATAATATTCAAAAAGCGCCTTTGTTTACATAGCTGCTTTTTTGAGATTAATCAGACATTAATTGACCAGTTATGACAGTGTTTGCTTTCATAAAGTTTACTGTAGAGCTGGCCTCATCCACAGCCAGCAAATAATGAGTGATAAAGAGCCAGAAAGTCATCTTATTCATGTATGATGATATTAACAAATAAAGGCGAGTCCAAAGCTAATTTGATACATAAGCAAATCTAAAATGTCTTCCTGTGCTTTCCTGATCTTCCACTGGAGGAATGCTGGAGATGTGAGCCTCTCCCTTTCCTATGACTTACCAGGAAGTAATTCCTTCTGCTCCATGGAGGTTTTCTGCATTTGCTAACAGGATGAGAAAGCACAAGAATACTGTCACGGATGTTAGAGAACTTCCTTAGCTGGAGATCTTGTATTCATCAAGGTCGAAGGGTCTTCTTTGCTCCTTCTGTTCCATATCATTTGAAACAATTCTTCCCTCTGCTTTATTTCCATACCAGTATTCCTTATGTCTCCTGTCTAAGTGGGTCCCCAGCTGAGAAGTGTTCATCATATCAGAAGCACCAGGCAGCTACCAATAGCAATTCTGGGAGAAAGTTGTCCTTTGCCTATGCTGGCATTTGCCACTATGCTAGTAGGTATCGATGAAGTGTTTGCTGCAGTGGTAAGTCTGACATTTTTGCTTTTGAAGCAACTGAGTCTTGCCTCATTAGTGAGATGTTAGAAAGTTGAAGTGGGGCAAAGAGAGTGGCAATGCAACTGCCGTTTGCCAACAGAATGTACTGGTCTTAGGGCTAAATAATGAGTAAGGTGAGCCAAATCTAACTGCTTTGGCAGGAAAAGCTGTAGATTTGCCCCAGGGCATTGATGATGAAGTGACTGATGTGTCTCGTTGACTAGTGATGAGACTGGCATGAGAAAGAGACATGCTCTTAAATTCTTATATGGAAAGCAGAAAATCTAGGACTGTATAAGATCTGATGGGTTATCACGAACACCATTAAGTCATATCAAGTTTGTTCTGAAAATATGCATGATTGCTGGTTTGTACTACTTCTTTTACAAAAGTTTCCTGAACCCAGCTTCCTCAATCGTGTTCATATCCATCTTTCCTCTTTTTAACTTAGCTCTTTGGTTTAATAATTCTTCTCTTTCCCTGGTACTCATCTCTCTCCACTGCCGTTGTGAGGCTGTTTTCATTCTGTAGGTGGGTTTACATTTATCTAGCATCCTCACATGAAATAATTGCACCATTCCTCACTATAAAGTCATAGCCTCTCTCTGCCTGTTCTTGTCTGAATTCCTCCTTCCTGAGCGTGTGATGAGGATTTTATACTTCTGTCTCACCAGCACCCGAACAATGATATTAATGTCTCTATCTCTGTCACAGAAATTTCTTACCTGGTAAGTCCTAGGAGGCTTGTTTTCAAGCACTGAAGTGAAGAGAAGCAAACATCAGCCCGTATAAAAAAGAGGAAAGCTGTGATCAGACTATTTCAAGTAGAAAAAAGCAGTGAACTAGAATTATGAATATGTTAATGGAACTAAAGAGATAAATACAAAAGCAATATGTCTGAAATTGGTCTATACAAAAACCAGAGAGGCACGTTATTATCAATTAATTAAGAATATACAATCATTTCAACAACAATTTAAAATGGTCTTTCTAGCATGGAAATATTTTTTCAGGTTTTCAGCTTGGATAATTTAGGGGTTTAATGAATTCTGTGTTCCTGTTTTTCTAAGTTTGTCATCCAGAAATATGATCAAAAGGCAAATGATGGAGGTTTACAAATCATGAAGGCAACAGATAAGCTGATTGTGGGATTGTTCACCAAATACTGCAATGCAAGAGCTAGGGAACACTTGAAGCAGTTAGTAAGAAATCAATATAAAACAGGCAAAAATGGGCAGTGAGCTTCTGGAATTTGCTACCCCAGGAGGCTGCAGAGGCAGACAGTATCAGCAGGATTAAGAAGACAAATTTATGGACATCAGGACAATATGTAGGTGCTAAAAATGATGTACTCTCTAGTATCCCTAGTGTAGCAGGCACAGTTCAAGGGGAATGACTTCAGAAAGTAACCCTTTCAGTAGCTCTCCCTAAATACATCTCTGAATATAAAGCTGGATGAACTGCTGGTCTGATAGTAGGGCATTTTTCATGTCCTTGTGTTCTCTGTCCTGTTCTTTCTTTCTCAGTTAGATTCTGTGCTCCATGGTAAGTAAATTGAATATTTTGTCTTGATATTCATGTGTGCCTATCAGGTTGCACTCAGAAGACAAGATCACCTTTCTTGGCCATGTTTCACACACGTTGTTTGTTCCCACCCTTGGTTCATTATCTTATCAACTTTAAATTAGCCATAGTTCTCTTCAAGGTTTTGCATGAGATCAACCTCCTACTATTTGCTCTTGCTTTCCTGCATTTCTTCAGTTCTTTCTACACTTAATAAATCCTTTCTTCCTTAAGCATTCACCTCCTTTACAAGTATACTATCAGGGCTTCTAGCATGGTCTCCCTCTAGATGTCTGTGAACTGTCAGCTTCACAGGCTCAGGGAAAAGAAGAGGAGCAGTAGGCTGTACCCATGAGGGGAGGTATGAGCATTTTTGATTAGGTACAGCCGACCGTGCCACATTCCTTGCTCTAGGGCCAATGCCAACCTCATTGGACCAATGCTTATACTCATATTAATGTTCTGTGGCATGCAATGTTTCTCCCTCCACTTAAATTTTCATCTAATCCCAGCTTGATCAGATGAGATCTGCAACAGCTAAGTCATATTAGAAGAAATTAGGCCATCAATCCATTATTAAGCTGGAAAGTGTTTTATATTCTGTGTCTGCCCTCGGGGTGTCTCAGAATGTTCCATGGCTGTTCCTTCCTGAGTATGTGAGGGCTGGGTTTTAGGTGCTAAAAGATGCATAGAGATACTGAGGGTTGTTGTGGGTTTTTTTTAAAGCATTTGGTTCCCTGCCGTGCAAATAACTTGAGCCAAGGCCTATGTGTTTGTGACTACAATCTTTATTGTTCTGTTGGCCAAGATACTTTAGAAAAAAAATGTAGTGTCTTTTATGCATGTAGCTGCTACTTCTACATATATATAAAACAGCCTTTAAAGAGGTAGCAGCCATTCTTTAGTTTGAGGAACTTTTCCTGAGATGTAAGTAAAGTTCCTTACTTGCGTCCTAGCAGAGATCAGTGTACACTCTTTAAAAACCTTATGCTTGTTACGTGTTCTGCTCTTGATAATATATTCTGTCCAACATGCTCTGAGAATTAAAAATCTAGCCCCAATGGTTTCTGCATAGCTGTCTCTTTTATCTTTGATGCTTGCCAAAATGACCATCTTTTGGGTATGCTTATTAATTTTCTTCATTAATCCTCTCTTTTTCAATGAAAATAGATCTTAATCTTGAGATCCTTCATGAAGGTTGAGCCACAGCAGCACAGAATAGCAGAGGTTGGAGGGCACCTCTGGCAATCGTCTAGCCCTGTCCCCGTGCTCAAAGCAGGGCCAACTAAAGCCAGTTGTTCAGGACCTTGTTAGTCAGGTTTTTAGTATTTCCAAAAAATGGAGACTCCACAACCTCTCTGGACATCTAAGCTCAGTGTTCAATAACCTTTACAGAGTCCTTAGCACTTTTCAGGTATGTACCGTACAGGAAGCAATACAGTGAAGCATCTGAAATCATTAGCTGATTATTAGGACCTTGGTCTTAGCAACTAACTGGCTTTGGCGACTCCAGTTATTAGCTCTATCTTTTCAAAGTCGTGACTTAGTACCAGTATAATAAGTTATTCCAGTTCTGACTTGAATTTTGTTGTTTTGAGTGTTGAGAGGGAAGAAAGATAGTATGGGGAGGATTGGATTTGATTGTTTTAGTTCAGGTCACTTCCTGCATTCTGGAATGCCAACTTCTGCCTATGGATGTTTACCTTCTTGCCTCATCACTGCCTCAACAGGTCACCTTGCATTTGGTGCAGGAAAGAGTTAATTTAAGGCAGCTTGTAAAAGCTGCTGCAAATAGTATGAGTCAAAGACATTTTTTTCCGATGGGATTGTGCTTTGAGCCAAAGCCACAGAGGAACTGGCATGCCAGGAGTTGAAAAGAGATGTCTCTGTGTTGTGCACACTCAACTTCCAAAGGCAGCGACTGGGGTAGAAAACTGACTTGAATATGAAATAAAGAGGTGCCCTGAGGAAGTAAAGAGTGGTGACTATATCCATGGCCAAAAAGAGGTGGAGGACACTGGATGAGATACATGGCCTGTGTCTGTCCTTTCATATTACTGTTGCTGACTCCCTGCCCTAAGATGACATGGATGTTGGCACTCTTTAAACTGACGGTTTGTTTATTTTTTTGTTTGCTTTCAGTTGCTAGATTGACATTACAGACCATACTGTTAGGCTGCTGTACATCCTTTGTAAATTGCTTTAAGATGTTTTAGTGTGATAAGGCGACATAAAAATTGAAGTCATTATTACTATCTCTATCACCAAGGGAATTGGACAGCTGGCATTGATCTGCAAGGAACTAATTTCCATAGTTTGTTATTACATTAACCCGTAGAATTCTTCTTGTTTATGATTTCAAAGAAACTTCTCCTAATCAAAAGGTCATCCTCCATGGTATTGAGTGCTTGAGAGACAGGGAAGGGCAGGAAATGAATGAACCCTGTCATTTTTCATTTGATCAATGAGATCTTGCATTGTTAATAATAATATCCCAGCACTTTACATTACATTTACGTCATATCAAGATCCCACCAACCACTTCACCAAACTTTTTATGAGTGAAATGTAGCAGTTATTGAAGGGGATGCTGCTAACTACTTGGTTTGGGGCAAATTTTATGTGTCCCCTTGAATTATTGGTAGTTAACTTATCTCAAATTCTTTAATTAAAATAATCATAAAAATTCTGTACCCATATTGCTGTTTTGTAAAGAAAGAGATTGAATAAGGGCCTTATCTTGCTGTGTTGAGTAATGCTTTATGATGAGCTAAATTGCACCATTCATCCAAAAGCCCCACTAATGGCAGCACAGAGGCTGCTGTGTTGTGGAGAGAGTAACTTGTTCTTCACCATCCTCTTCTGCTTTCAGAATAAAGCCTGAGAAATCAAAGAAGGGACTTTTAATAATTAAAAGTGCTTGCCATTAGAACTAGAGGAAGTAAAAAGTTCAGTCTGTTTAAAAAATTGAACCAAGCGTCATGCCGTTTTCCAAGGTGGTATCGATGTAGCTCCAGTGTGCTTTACCAGTGTCAGCCAGGGCACCTGTGGCCAGGCAAACATAGACATTGGGAAATAAGGGGCAGTAGAGGGCCACAGGACTCTCCTCCCTGTATTAGCTCACAAAACTGGTGAAAACGAAAGAGAGTAAGGTTTGTTTGTTTTCCTCCTAATATAAAGCTCTGCTTGATGCTTTGGTTCTCTGCTTGGTCCAAATACTTCTCTAGTGTTGGCTCCGCCAATGTGCCGCCTTCCTCCTGTTTGCTCATGGCGTGAAGGTGCCCAAAAGATGGAGTCAGAGTTCCACTAGCAGAATGTGGGGAGTGGGGGTTGTTTTTAGTATCTACAGTCTGCATGGGACCGTGGTGCAGCATTACCCTAATGGAGAAGATAAGTCGTGAACAGAGAGTTCAAAGCCTGCAAAGGCTGTAATAGGGCAATCTTTATAGCTGGGCAAACAGCTTTTTCAGGAATGACTTAGATACAAATGATTGTGTATGGGGATATGTAAGGGAAGTCTCTGGCTCATTTTTTCTGTTTTGCTGTGATAGGTTACTGCTTAGAGGGATTTGGAAGGCTGGGTCTCCAAGTATAGGGCTCTCCTGAGAGGTGTTGCTATTACACTATAAACATGTCTGAATTGCAACAACGTTCATCCTCAGCATATATAAAAATTGATTAAATTGGTCGAATTTCACTTTCACTGGTGGTTTCTTGACAGTAATTTACATGCTTGATAATAGGTGAGGGCCTATTTAGACACCTGGACCAATTGTAGACTTCTGGGGGAGACCAGCTGGCACTCAGCTACAGCAATTGGTCATCTAAAATGGCACCAGATACCAATTTTCCATGTCCAAATGGCTCGCAAAATATCAAAACAATATATAAAGTCAAGAGAAAAGGGAAGAGTGGAACATAGATCTCTGACAGTAAAACAGTACCTAACTGAGGAGACTCTGTCATCTCAGACTGAAGTATTTCAGGGCTGGGAGCTTTTGCTGTAGGAAATTAGCCTGTCAGAGTGAGAATATTACATTAATGGAAATCCTTGTGTGATTTTTCTTTCTGACTTTTGCATCCAGGCCGTGCTTTGCTGAGACTTACTGACAAAAAGCTTGAACGAATGGGCATTGCCCAGGAAAGCCTGCGACAGCACATTCTGCAGCAAGTCCTTCAGCTGAAGGTGAGAGAAGAAGTCCGAAACCTCCAGCTGCTTACACAAGGTATGAAAAATAATTTCGTTGTGGGCAGCTCTTGAGATCAGGTAGGAGAAGTTTGCCTGAGGGAATAAAAGGTGACTTGACATTCTGCAGCAAGAAATGATGCGTGAAAATGCCTCATAGATTCCACATGCTTTCCAAGTTGGGAACAAAAGGTAAAATAATGCACAAATAAACAGAGATGTTCAGTTGCCTGTTTTGCATGATGAGTAGGCTCCATCTAGCACTGATGGCGGTCTTACTTAAATGTCTGCTTACTAACATGAAAATAATTACATATAAAGGGAACAAGAAGAGAACATGCTGTCTTCATAGACGCTGTACATTTTGCATTAATTGTTTACTTTCAATGTGAGATAAAAGAGTAATCTCTATAACCTGTTTTATGGTAAGAGCTGTCAGTGGAAAATTACCTGTTAGACTCAGCTTTTTGCAGATGGCTGATTCCTTTTTCATGTTGGAGTAATTTTATTGACTTGAATAGAGTTGCTTCTAATTTATGCTGCTAAAAAAAAGCAAAACCGGGCTCAATATGGAGATCTTGATTAGGAGACAGGGAAGCAGGAGTAACAAAAAAGCTTGTACATATTTTCAAAATGAGGTTAAGATGTTTTATAATGACTTGCATTATTAGTTTTCTATTAGGGCTTTTTAACAGCTGTGGTAACACAGAAGAAAAGCAGTCATTGTGGTAACAGTGTAAAGTAACATTTATACATCTTTTGATACATATCTGCAGTACTTTCTCAATGCTAAACATTGTTTGGTGGTCCAGTGAGATAGCATAAACCGCACACTTCTGTGGCGTTTTGGTTCAGTGCCTGTAATATGTCACATCGTATGAAAAAAATAGAGTTCTTCAGTACATGCAGTATATTTTTAACAAAACGTCCTTCACACATGACATTATGTTCCCGATTAAGCCTTTCTCACTGTGTTTGGGGAAAAACTCTCTGATTAGTTGAGTAAGCTGCATTTTATCTGAAAGAGCTGAATAGTTCCTTCAGGCTCGGTGTCTTGTGGATTGCGATGAGGAGCTTTAAGGGCTCCTTTATATCACCATGATCTGTGAATATGACTTCACCTCGTCTTTTGTCATGTCAAAGGCAGTGCTCATGCTGAAGCATCAGGGCTCGCCAGATGTGTAGAGCCCTCTTCCCTTCATCCGTTCATCTTCTCATCCATTATTCCTACATCCTTTTCTCTGGTATTGTCTGGGTTCTCTCTTCCCCTACATAAGAAGTGTTATTGGAGAGTTTACAGGCTGTGAAGTTCTGGTTGTCAACCATCACTGCCGCAGGCTGGTTTATGGAAGTAAACTCTACTGATATGGGACAGTGAAGATCCAGGAGCTGTAAATGTGGGTCAGTCGGTCACTGTAGATAGATTTCTGCATGAACCTGTTTTTAGTATTGAGGACTATGTGTTTCCAGGCTTCTCCTTTTCTGTTTCTCTCTGGCTTCCCTCCGGACACATCAACTATGAGTCATGATCAGTCAGACAGCGGTGACTGCTATTTCAAGGAATTTAGTGAAGCATCCTTTGAGATTTAATCCTTGTCTGTGCAGCTGAAGATACAAATTTGGACTTTGGTAAGGGCATGAATAAACACATACTGAACTATGAAAGAAAGTTCAGCAATTGATGTATGGGTGTGTGTTTAATGTAGTCTCTCTCTGCCTTGTAGAGAGAACAGTGTTGCTTAGTCTGATCATATAAAGGCATGCCATCGTGTGCTTTATGAAAAACAGCACAAGCTGACAAAAAGCTGATGGTCTGCAGCTCCTGCTGTCTTCCCCCAGAGTGGCACTAGCCATTGTGCTGCACTGAGCTCCATTTTAGCCTCCTTAAATAGAGCAAGAGTTACGGGGCTGTACAGCTGTCCACTGAATGTTCCCTTGTGCAGCAGGTCTGTGCTAATCGTGTGATCCCAGAGCAGGGGACGATGAGTGATAGGTTGACAGCAGTGTTCCTATCCCTTATCACTTCATTTACACCAAGCTGGAGTGTGTCTGCTGAGAGTGCCTGTTTGCAAGTACTAAGGTTAAGATACATTTTCTCAAATAAGTGCAGTCTGTAAAACTGGATGTCAGTTTTTCTCTGAAACTGGTTCTGTCCCCTTGCCCAGTTTCTTCAAACAGTGTCCACACTTGCTATGGCTTATACATTTCTTATTGAGGTTGTTACTGGAATAGCTTGCTCTAAGTGTTTTTCTGTTTTGGAGATCTTTTTTTCTCTGAAGAGTAACAGATTTGCATGCCAGCAGTTTCTGCTTTTTGAAAATTCAACTTGCAAAATGCAGCCCTCAGTGCAGCAGTAGCTATACTGTCCTCTGCTGTCCTCCAAAATGTCCTCCAAAAACGTGAAAAAGCCCTCTGTCTCTCAATGCAGAGCTCAAGAGATCTTTAGGTAAAAGAAGCCACTAAAAATCCTTTCTGAATTCATTTAACACACCAGCAGGATTACAAGCAGTGAGGTCCTAATTCAGAGCCCATTGATGTCAGCAAAACGACTTCCACTGACTTTTCTTCGTATCCTGATTGAAGCTGGAGGGGACAGGGAAAGTTTCAAAAAAAGCATTATGAAGTATTTATCAGATATTTTAAGTGTTTTTGTGTTCTGTTGTCCACAGAGAAAGTTAACCTCATTTTAAAAACTCAATAGAGAACTAGCATTCTTTTCCACTCCTGTTTTAGAAAATTGCTTAAAACTCCTTCATTCTTCTTCATTCAGGACACACCATCCAGTCAGTTCTGGGGATCTTAAAGCCAGAATAGTATGTGGTTGTGTAATTGAAGACTTGTCTCGAGTTTTAGGAAGACTTTTCTTTGGAGTAAGGACTGCCTGATTGAGGCTATTATCTGCAGAAATGCTATTCCAACCTGCGCTAGGATAGAAGGGTACAGGCCCAACTACTGATCTCTGCTTTTTTCCTAGACTTAGTGATGTTGAGGAACTAATTTGACAAAATATCTTCCAGTGTCTCTTAGGAGGGAGAGCTGCACACTGCTGGAAACACCATTATTGTACTGTTTCCACTCTAAACCTGAGCTGAAAGATCATTTAAAAAAAAAAAAAAGCCTTACATAACTACACAAAGAAGTTATTTTGAGATTTTTCAATGTGAGTCCTGGTTTTGGCTAGCATAGAAGAGACTGTCCTCAAAATGGTAGAACAATGCTGTGTGTGATTCTCAGCAAAGTATACACAGCCAGCCAGCCATCTGCTAATAGGGTTGAGTTTATGAGGCACTTTTGGATTTAGATTAAAATTCAGATACCTGCATTTAAGATGACATTGGAGCCTCTCCTATGCTTCTCTCTGAGTTTCATATAGGGCAAAGCGCAACTTGAATATGCTGCCTGGCCACAGGATGTGCCATTTTCTTAAAAAAAAAATAAAATAAAATAAAAATAAAAAGTCTCCTGCTAGAAAAATGTGTTAGAATAAGGGTTTATGCTTCATTGAAAAGCATCACAGCTGTTGATACCTGTTGACATTATTTCTTCAGTAAGTTTTATACTCATCCTGCCCCAGTGCTAAGCTACTGAAAAACGTATGTGCCCATTGGTAACCACAATAAGACCAATTTTTTTTCTTCCTTCAATTTCCAGAATAGTCCCATTCAAAATGTATTATAATGCCCTAGCATTTTATTCTTCCAGGAAAGGAACTGGAGGGCCTTCAAAGGTGCATCTCATCTTCTGAGGAAAGATGAAGTAGGAGCCACATATTCCAGCGAAGGATTGTTCACTGGGCATTAGAGGAAACTGGTAACAGAAATACTGCTTTCAGGGTCAGTGTGGTGAATAAACCAGGACTATGAACCCCACCCCACTGAATCCTGTTTTAAGGATTTTTGTAGTATTAGCAGCCTTTTAGTACTAGAGTAAAGTCAGGCATGATCAAGCAGAGGAAGTTTGAGCTGTTTGGCACCAAACCCTCTCAGCCTGTCGGAAACATTACCCTAATTCCTGTTCACCTTGTCTGCTTCTTCCTTGTGAATATTGAAGGTGGGAGGAATTTGAACACTGCCTTTCCAGCTTGCGCGACCGTGTCTGAGGACGTTCGTTGTCATTTTCCATAATCAAAGCCTTGAAGTGCTAGGCTTACTCCCATTGTCTGAATTCCCACATAGGAAGACCTCCCCTGTTGTGATGGGTCTGGTACACAGCATGAATGGTTGGGAATTACACACCTGCCTGAAAGGGGCTCGAGCAGCGAGAAGATCTGAGAACACAGGGCCTTCTGAAGTGCAGGACTGGAAAGTCTTTTGGAATCAAGAGAAGATTGCAGCTTGCCATCGCCCTGCTGTGTAGGCTTTATGGATACAGCAGTATGTGAACTGTTGTTGTCTACTGTCTTTTATGTCTCTTAAAGAACCGTGGCTTGGGGTCAGGACAACTCTTTGTCATCCTTGTAAAGAAGTCAGAACAACTGAAGTTCGTGATACAGGGTGATCCTGTTACACTTCCTTGATGTACTGTTTTCTTTCCTGGGTACATTCTGGACTCAAGGTTTTGGCACCTAAGGAATCAAGAGTTCCTTCCGCCAGAAATACTCTTTTTCATGTCTGTAAAAAACAGCAGATGTTGCCTCTGTGTGCGCTCAAGGTAGGCAGTGCATTTGCCTTCCCAGGCAGCTGATGGGAGGAAGTGTGTAACACTTGTGGAATTTGGGTTTCGTGTCCCTGTGGTGGTGTTCTGAGCCATGAGGCATTTGAAATGTTGACTGTCCTCTTACCAGGCACCCGTTTTCTTTTGTTTTCATTATCTTGACCTCACCTTTTTTCTTTTGCCTAAGTGGAAGCTTCCAGCTAGTCAGGAAGAGCCTTTCTTCTTCTAGCACAAATTACTATGCAAATGTTTCTTGCATATGCTGCATACATGGCATCTATCCAATGCACAGAAAAAAACACTTGATAGTTCAGAAAAGCTTCAGCAAACTTAATTCCCAGCTGAGTTCCTTTGCTTTGTGCTCCAGTTGTGCTCCAAAATCTCTGAGAGACCTCATAAATCTAAAATAAAGAACAGCATGGAAATATTGGCAGAATTTGTCCAAAAGTCCAGGGATAAACTACTGTATTCCAGGACTCAACATGGTAAATTGCCTGGTTACAGAAAAAGAAGTTTTAATCTTCTCTACTGGTTTATTTTCTCTATATGTCCTTACCCCTCTCACTTCCTTCTGTTGTATATTCTCTCTCCTGTGCCGCTGTAGGAATCTTAGCACTTGTGCTAAGTGCTTAACACTTCTCTTCCAAGACCATAAAATGACTTTGTTGCCATCCTAGAGTACAAAAGAGCAGTCTTTGTTGTATTTTTCTCCTGGTCAAGGACATATGCAGCACTTAAAGCGGACATAGTCTTGGTAGTCAGAAGCTGTGGTTGTTTCTGAGAGGTTTTTCAGACTTTAGGCACTGTTAAGGTTTCTGAAAATCAATTTTTTCAGGTTACAAGTATGCACTGAGGCTTTCTCTATCGTTTTCATTTGTTTTAGCTGAAGTAGAATATTGTATGTGGAGTGTCTATTTGAGCACAGATAAAAATGTTTAAAATACATGCATCGGTGATGATGAATATCAAGTTCCATCTATGGCATCAGTTATTTGAATTGCACATTTCTGGTTTCTAACCTGAAGAATAGACTTCACAGTGCAATCAACAGTCCCTGATAGACCAATGAATTGCCGTGGTTCTAATAGTTACCTTTTAGCTGTTGCTGTGATGCTAATATATATATATTCATATCAAACAACCAAGTGAGCCAGCTGACAGAGTAAGTTCCAGAACACTGGACGATACCTTGTAGTGCACTCTGGATGTGCTTAGTACAGAATTGCATAGCATATTATTTTGGAGTTTGAATAAGGAAACATGTAAGCAGCTATGAAATTTGTATTGATGAACTTCTACGGCAAGATTTTAGCTGTATAATACTATTAGATGCTTGCATTTTTATATGTTTCTATAAATGATATTGCAACTTAGTCTAGCAGGAATGCAGTTTTATCCATTTTATACGATTGATTGCAGTTGTCTCATTTTCTTATCGTTTTATTAATGTTGTGTTTTTTTCTTTCTCATTCCTGCTTTTCAAATTTCTTAGAAGTCAGTATGCTGGAAAATTAGGTGTGGAGAGTTTGGCCCTTCTAAGCTAATCCATACCCAAAATTGTCTTACATGTTGAATGAATAAATCTTACGTATTTATTTTTATATATATGCATATTTCCCCACTCTTGTGTAAATTGGAAAGAGAAGAAACAATTTTGCTAAAAGGTTTAAGAAAAAATTTAAATATTGCTGTTTGTGCTGTGACCAGTCATGAAAGACTTTCAACCAAATAGGAAAGTTTTGAACAGTCAGAGGCTGTGATTTAACAGCAGCTGTTTGTGATCAATGCCAGCAGAAATCACTTGTTTTCACCCAGCTGAAAGGAACAGGCTGTTAAAAGGGATTCCAGCAATAGGTACAGTTGTTCACACAGAATTCAAATAAATCACGTCTACATATTGTAAGATGGTGCCATTTACAATGTAACATACTTGTCATTTCTAATGAGGTTTTCCAGAAATCGGGCCTAGAATAAAATTAGGATTGATAGTTGTTTTGTGAAATAAATGAAGAATCAGAGCTCTAACTATACCTTCCTACCCCTTGGAAAACGCATAGGAATTTACACTGCTGGGCTTCTGGTTGATGTAGTCTTCATCAGCTAACACCTTTATGGACAATCTGAATGAGCAGAGCTGGAAATAAGAGGATAGGAAATGTCCTTCTGGATCAGAACGCTATCCCACTTCCAAATGCTCTGTCTCTGACAGAGCCAAGAACCCTGGACTCTCTCTGTGGTCTCATCCCCTTGTGCTCCCCAGCATCCAGAAGTACTGCATTAGGAAGAATCCCTGCCTAGTTCTTTTGCTATCCATTTAGTATCTGTCTTATTTTGTCATCAACCAAGTTCTTCACAAGAAATCTTTTTACAAACAGAAATATGGCATCCTCAGTGGAGCCAAAACTTCCAAAGCCTACCTTTGTGTGCCTTCGGTTGGGACTCTTCTGCCTTCTACAGAGACGAAGCAATCCCACTGTTATGTGCGTGCAGTAGTAGCCATGCATCCTCTGTATTTCACGTACAGACCAGTCACATCTCAGACACATCAGAGGAATTGTTCCTGTTGCTCTCCATTGATTATTGTAGAAGATCAGGATGTCTGTCAGGTATATTTGTCTACAGGGCAGACGACTAATATTAGGTGAGATCAATTCCCACTCGCTATGCCTAGATGTAAACTCCCAAGCAGCAAAATGCGGTTCTGAAGGCTGGATGAATTGCCCTCTTCACTCAGATAACACAGTATTTCTGATTTTATGAAACCAGTGCTACTGACGCCTGCATAAATGTGTTCTGTTAGCAAAGTGTTTCACCATATTGGTACTTGTAACAAACACGAAAGTCACTTAAACCCTTTTTGAAAATATAAAGTTTTGCTGTTTTCAATCCACGTAGGTGGACTTTGCCAAATAGTTCAAAAGCATTTTTTCTTCCTGTTGTTGCTAGCATTTATGGCCTGTGCAATAAAGATTTATAATTACTGGAAAGAATCAATGGAGGTGGGAGAAAATCCCTCCCCTTTTTATACTTTTGTAAACTTGCTTTTCTAAGTTATATAAAAAGTATGTGTTTTGTTTAAAACTTTCTCTTTTTTCACTCAATTTCTTTAAAAGCATTTCTGAATGTAATTTTAAAAATGAATGTGGTTCTATTCAAATAAAAGTTTTCTCTTAATGGCTTTTATGCTACCTGTGATAGAGCACCTTCATTTACTCAGTCATACAGTCATTCAGCAGTGTTATGATCTGTTTTTTTTATTACTAAGCAGTATGCAGATCTCCAGCATCTTCCACAAAGGAAAGGGTTGATTTTTTTAACCTTTTTATTTGACATGATTATAAAACATGGGTACTAGACCAGTGTTTTATGACATGTTCAGGTATGATTAATAATTTTAGCTATGCTAGTTCCCCCTGAAGATCAATATTATAGAATTTTTCCAGTCACTATTTGAATGGATTTTAATTGAAATTGATTCCCTATAAAGTAATATATTGAAGTGTTTAACAATGATCTTGTGGTCCTTGACATTAAGGAGTTCTGAATTCTAACAAAATTCTGAACAGCTGTCAACAAATACTTAATTTTCCTCTATGCAGCCTGAGGATAGTACTCATGAGACACCTGTAATTTTTTTTATTTAAGTGCTAATTCCAGCAGATGACAACATCAATACAGCAGCCACGGTTTTCAATGTGAATATTAATGGAAGTAAGTGGCCAGATAAATGTTTTTTTTAAATAAACCTATTATTCTGTTTGCAGTTCAGTTACAGCTGTGTTGTGTGATCATAACATATAAGAAGGATGTGGACCTATTAGAACAAGTCCAGAAGAGGGCCACGAGGATGATCAGAGAGCTGGAGCACCTCTCCTATGAAGACAGGCTGGGAGAGTTGGGGTTGTACAGCCTGGAGAAGAGAAGGCTCCGGGGAGACCTTACAGCGGCCTTCCAGTACCTAAAGGGGGCCTACAGGAAAGCTGGGGAGGGACTCTTTGTCAGGGGCTGTAGGGATAGGACAAGGGTAATGGCCTTAAACTGAAACAGGCTACATTCAGATTAGATATAAGGAAGAAATTCTTCACTCAGAGGGTGGCGAGGCACTGGCACAGGCTGCCCAGAGAAGCTGTGGATGCCCCATCCCTGGAGGTGCTCAAGGCCAGGCTGGATGGGGCTTTGGGCAACCTGGTCTGGTGGGAGGTGTCCCTGCCCATGGCAGGGGGCTGGAACTGGGTGATCTTTAAGGTCCCTTCCAACCCGAGCCATTCTATGAATATTGAAATGTGTACTGTTATGCATAGTTTTACATTCACAGAATTTTCAAAGTTTTTACCAGTAAAAAAATGACTCCCAGTCACCTGTCTTATTAAAAATTACCTGTGTGAAGAAAGGACACATTGTGAAAATCTGCAGTTCCTTACAGAACTCAGGTGTCATCTCTAAGGCCATTGAGTAAGTCTTCGTTTTTCTCAGTATATGAGTAAAGGGTTGAGTTTTAGGCTGTGCATGCATGGCAATGCCATACAGTTCTGAAGCTCCTCAACCGCACTAAGGTTTCACCCACATCCTACAGCTTATTCTCAGTTATCCACATAGTTAGAAAATGAGTTAGTTTACATACTCTTGGCTTGTACCACTGATGTCCACCTGAAGACAACCTCATTAGAAAACATCTGGGCTTAGGAGTGCTCACTTGGTTTTATATCCAGACAGCCCGATACGAAATGTCAGGACTCTGACCAGGCACACTCATTATACAAGAGAGCTGGAGCTCATCCTCAGGAACTATAGGGAAAGCATGGTAAAGGCTTTCGTATGTGAACAAGAAAGCACGTCAAGGTTCCCCTTCAAGCTTGAGAGCAGTCTGAAGGCATATACATTGACATGGTTGTAGAGCTTTGAGCCCTCTCCACTAGAAATAGGATTCAGGTCTTCCCAGTCAGTTCATCTGGGACACCCAGCTGCCATCAGCTGGCCTTTGATGCCGTGAGGTGCATTTGAAGCCACTTCAACACTGTGTCTTGAAACAAATAATTTTGCCTTATCCTTTACTGAGACCAGTTAGGAAGCTTTGCTGGCAATAACATCAGTCAACAGACTCCAAAGTTCAGTTCGTGTTTTCTGTGTTGAGGGAGCACTGTTGTGTAGGATTTTCAGGAGATGGGTTTTGAGAGAAAGACCAGGAAAAAAAAAGGTTTTGCAAAGCAAAAAGGAAGGGGTTCTTTCTAACTGATTATGTCTTTGTTCAGGGAGCAGTAATGCAAAACTTGTGTTATTAAAATGTGTTCTCCAAAGTCCTCTAAACAGTATGTTTTTTTCTTTTATTTTCTCTTCAGCATATGTCAGAGGTAGAGATGGAGGGGGAATAGTAATCACATTTCCTTCTTTCTTTAAAGTGTTAGCTCACTCCAGCCTTTTCAAGAAACAAAGAGGAAAGGCTTCTTTCTAATGCTATTTCTTTTCGTTTTTCATTCCTTTACGATCTCCTGAGTAACTGAGGATTGTTGTTAAAGTTGTGCCAAGAGATTAATATCTACTGTTCTAGTTTTCTTTCGCTGGTTTCCCCTCAGCCTAAGTGTTTAAAGGGCTGATTAGACTGCAGTTGATTGGTGAGGAATTTCTTCAGCTTGTTCCAGAGAGCGTAGTTATGTGAAATGCTATTCAGCCATGCCTTGTGATTTTCTGTCATAAGGTGCCAAGATGGTCCAGCCGCATTTAAAGACTCCTGGATGCCGGAAGAAGCAATCAGCGTTATCTTAGACAATGGACTGGCTTTTAAAAGTGTCAGGCAATTAAGGATGCAGATAGACCTTTGCAAATTCCCTAAGCTCATCACTCCCCCGGTGTCACGGCGGTTACAATTCTTGGTCCAAACTTGAAAGACTTTTTGAAGCAAACCATTTTTCACATGAAAGGGACGGGAAAAGGAAGGGAGGGATAGTCCTACCTCCACAGCTCCACTGACAAATCTGCTGTCACCTGCGGAGTTTCTGAATGCATCTTTCTCTAGGCTCATGAATTACCTTAATGTGTCCAGCATTGCAGCTGCCATCCGTTCTGGTGGAGCTGTTGGCTGTGACACTAATCACCGATACTGTTGACTTTTGTAGATCTCTACTTAAACCTGGATCATAGTTTTTGAGGATCATGGAAAATAGCCAGCCCTTACAGCCCATCAAGGTAACAAATGTCTTTTTGCTGGGTTGTATCTTCTTAAAATGAGATATCTATGAGTTTTTTTGTCTTTTTTTCTAGAAATCTGTCTTTTAGGTGTAGAGGGTTTTTTAGCTGTTGCTGTGAAAATAGCATTTTATTTTCTTCTAATCCTAATAAGCTCTTTTTTAGAGTGAATTATTGTTGTTTACTGATACTTGCTTGCTAGAACTCTTTGTTGATAAGTTCTCTTTCTCCCTTCTTAAATATCAGCTGCTGTGTTAAGCACTAAAACGTGTGATTGTTGCTTTGTCAGCAACTCATGTTTTCCTTTATTATACTGTTACTGCTGTTCTTGAGATCTCTTTGGTTCTCTCTAATAATGGGACCTGTCACTGTGGGAATTTTACTTCTACATGGTTTAACTGATCACATGATAATTCTAGTATAACAATTTGTTTTACAAGTTTATTCCATGTTTTCTCTTGATTCAAATGATCAGAACCCAGGGTGTTTAGATGAGGAACATTAAACAGATGCTGGGACCAGATAAAATGAATCCTTTTATCATGGATATCTCTAAGAATTAGGAGCACCTGATGCTAGTGTCTTCTTTAAGTTTCTGCTGCTTATAATTAACGTGGATAAGGTCTTTGAGAAAGTCTTCAGATGATTCAAAACTTGGTCCATACTCTTCATGCACACAATCTGTATCAATTCTAATGCAGTGAGCATATAGCAAGAGTAGTTACTGAGAAGAATACAAATCTATGTCTACCACCAGCTCCAGGTTGGTTTTATCCAAATAATCTCCCTTTGAAAATATGAGACCTCAACTTTGCTCTTGGTTCTATGAGGGCAAATGAAGCAGTAATGCTCCATTGATTTTGGTGAAATGTGAAACTAGTTAAAATGAGAAGAAGATCAACCCCATTTTTCCTCTGCAGCATGAGACTATAAAGCCCATTCAGATCAATGAAGGGTACCGATGACTCTGCTGACCTCTGGATCAAATCCATAACCCTTTTTAGTAACTTAATTAAAACCACAAATACAGAAGCATAAGTGTTCTGTTCTTTAAGTCAGCATAGGTCTTTCTAAAATTGAAAAATATCATGATCCCTTGCCAATTTTATTATATCAAAAATACAGTTTTGATGTGTTGTTCTCTTTATAAACTTTTTCTTAGCTATTTCCTACCTGGTCTCAAATTTTCTTTTGATGATGCTCACTACCTATGTCATTTGAAATCCTAATTTCATAATCACCGATGAAAATAAAAACCACAAAACCTGTTTTGTATCTTATTTTTCTAGCCAAAAGTTAGGTGTCTATTTGAAGTCATTGCTCACATTTCTCAAGTAATCAATGAAGAGTGATAGCCACCTCCAGAGATAATCTGTGCCTTTCTAAAACAGATGCCCATGATAGGTACAATGCATTGCCCTCTGGAGGCTCTTTCCTTCGTCAGCTGGAGGCCTAGCCATCTAATTTGGGTTAGCTAAAAATGAATAGAGGAAAAGCAAGGCAGTAGATTTTGCCATTTTTTGCTTCTCAGTGTGAAGTATATAACAAGTGACGTTACCTACTTTTAATTTGCCACCGATCTTCCACTACCTTAGTATATTAATTTTTCTGCCGTTATCTGTACCTGTTAGCAGCATTTGGTTATGCTATACCCTTAAATTGATTTTTATTTTTTTTTGCTACAATTCATAGCGTCATCTTTCACATCCTATTACTTTCTGTGAAGAATTTTTCACCTGAGCTAACTGCTGCTCGCTGGTAGTAGAATTAAAGCGCCAACCAAAAAGGCTAAAATAAATAAATTACAAGTTCTGGGTTAAGGGGTTTCGGTGTGGTTTTCTTACTTGTAATTTAAATGTTCCTTTAGTATGAATCAGTGATGGACTCATTTTATAAACTGTCCTGGGTTGTAAATTACCTGTGCTTTGGCAATTTTTCTTGACTGTGAGTTCTTTAATTACTAGGGTTAGACAGGTCCTGTCCTCTGAGCTCCTCCTCTTATCTGGATGTGGTTGAGCCTGATACAAACAGTAAACCATTAGTATTATTTTAGGATTGTGGCTTTTCTTGCCTCTCTGAAGGTGGTTCGAGTCGTGCACATGAAGGCCAGGACCAGGCTGAGAGCTCCAGCCGAAGTGCTCATTGGGAACTTAACTTTTTGCTTTGTAATTCACAAAAGTTGCTGAAAACTTTTTCCTTTCATGTAATTCATATGGGCAATGAAGGTGTAAGTCTCTTGAAAGCCGTGAACTGCATAGTTTGAATTAAATAGAAAGGCTGGTAAAACCTATCCAAAAACGACTCAAAATAATAACACAAAAGAATGACTGGAAAACCAAGCTTTTTCATACTTCTTTTGTTTGTGCTTTCTGTGTCTCCCTTGAAGCTCTTTTGCATTCTCATGCAGCTTGTTCATTTTATTGAATGCTAAAGCCTTTTACCATCTGCCAAAAGGTTTTATTTTGGGGTTTCCTCTCATGTGGGAGGGTGGTTTCCTCCTTCCCTTCGTGCTAGTTTCATTGCTATCTTTAGGACTCCGAGCCTACTGGAGACCTTCCTGTCTCCCTTTTATTACATATTCTCATCCTTCCTTGCTGAAAGTTCCTGCCCCCGGGGGCAAAGAATAAAACGAGAACTGAAGCTGCCTTTTTGAGCTGCCTGGCTGATGCGGGCGGCTTTTGTTTTAAAGGCAGGAGTCCGGTTCCTGGAGTGCAGGTCTGAGTGCACTCGGTAGAAAAACTCCCTGGTGGGGGTGTTTTGAGGAACGGTCCCTGCACAAAGGTGTGTGCAACTGCCCAGTGCTTCGGCTGCAGGTTTAATGGGCTTCTGAAAAAGAACAATGTAACTGCAGCATTTTCTCTAAAAGCAGTTTACTCATCTCTATTTATTAGGCTTTTAGCTCCACACAGGAACCCAACCTGCTCTGCCACTGTTAGGACATCCGCAGCCTTTTCGTTTCTCCCTTATGTGGGAACTTCCAGATGTTTATTTTCTTCTATGAACATATTGATCTCCTATCTTTACTTTTCTTCTGCTGTAGAGAAAAAGAAATTTGAGGTGTTATATTTGGAGTGATAGAACTGCCTTATTTATTTATTTATTTTTTTTAATCCTGGGAACAAAATAAAGTAGATGGCAGCCTGGACTTTTTCAGCATGAGGTAGTAATAGGACTGTAATGTCATTTTATTTGTGATTAGCTCATCTCTTGGACGCTGAGATTTTCTAATCTCTCTCCTTCCGTCATCACCCAGCTCTCTTTAAAGCTCTATCCTCCTTCAGTTTATTTACTCTCCTTCTGTAATTGAGAACTTTATTGTTGATCACCGTGAAAAATTGTCAGTGCTTAAAAATAAATGATCCATCTCCCATCTCCTCAGCGCGTCTAGTTTTTGTGGCTGGAGGAATCTATTGAAAGCTTGAGCTGGGGATGAGGATGTCCCAGAGCGTTACCTAAATGTCTGATCTACAAATGAAAAGGGATGCTGGGATTTCTGTTCAGGAAAGTGCCAATAAAGCTGCCCATTTTTAGGCACTGGGCATTTTAATGACATTCACTTCAAAACTCCAGCTACAGCATTGTACAGAGAGGTCAGCGGGGCCCATTTCTAACAGCAGAATTGTGCAAACTTAGCACAGCAGACTGGGATGGCATCCTCCTGAAAATAAGAGGGCTGTGTGAAAAAAAAAAAAAAATCAAGCAGGAGGAGACACATACTTCTACATTTAGAAAGCAAGATTTTTAAATCTTTTTATATTTGGAAAGGACAGCAGTCTCACTGAATTTGATAAGGGAAGAGGAAAAAAATGTTTCCAATGGACATACATCACCCAGGGTTTGTATGTCCGAGCAAAGACAGCTTTCCATGTTCTCTCTGTCACACGCATGCACACACACTTTAATTGGATAAGAACGTAAACAGTAAATTAAGGATATGATTAAAAATTTAACAGCCACTGCAGAAACCATCAATAGTAAGTGCTTATTAACTTACGTATAACAGCGTGCTGGTGTGATAGCTTCAAATTGGCTGCTGAAACTGATTTGCAGCAAATAGGGCTGGCTTTCCAAAAGGATATTTCTGGGTTTCACTAATCAGACCCTCAGCTTTAATTACATGTTTTGTTCCTTCACGATTTTTGTCGGCCTTTTTAAGAAACTGATAATATGCATGAGTTCCTTGAACTACAGTGGGCGATATGCTTAATCCATCACCTTTGATGCTTAGCAGACTGAGACAGTAAAGGTCCAATCCCTCTTTGCTTGACCTCGTACATTGCAAGACTTCTGTAATTTACCCCCCATCTCCATCCCCTTTTTCTGCAGGGCTTCACCAGAGCCTCTACGCATTCTGCAGCCCACTGTGCTGGCTGTTTGTTTATGTACGTGCTGAATGATAAGCTGAAGGTCGAAGCTGCTTTACACATCTGAGATCTGCGTTTACACCTGTGATGTGCAGAGCAGCTCCGTCTGGCACTGCACGGCAGAAGCTGCGGTTTTTGGATCGGGAACTCCTCCCGCCCCACAACCCCTTCCCAGCCCATCTCCTCATATTTATGCCCTACTGTCTTGCATGACCTGCATGTGGAGTCAGAGGACAAGGTGTTTGGTCATTTGCTTCATTACAGTCAGTGTGGTTTTGACCTAGACCAAGTCATTCTCAGTAGGACTGTTACAGCCAGAATTCAATGCTGAGAGCTCGATGTTAGCCGTAAATATTTAGGGAAAAGTTGAAACAAGGTTAAAGACCTCTCAACATTGGGACTAATCTGACAGGGCTGAGCAAAGCAGGATCTTTTCCAGTGAGCTCTGCCTTCTTGGAGGTTTGATTTTCAGATGGGTTGGATAATATCTATGTGTGACCGATATGTGGGACAAAAGAGCTTTCCTGTTCTTGTTTCCTGCCTGCATGTGGCTAACACTGTGTGCTGCTCGCTACAGAACACAACTGAGCTTTGTGCTTGTTACGTGGGTCTCCTAGGTTCATTTAGGCTGGGCATGTTCTTCCCTCTTTTCTCCTGCCAGTCAAAAGTGAGAAATGAATGGACATTACTTGAGTTAAAGATCTATACAGCCAGCTCGACATCAGTGTGTTGTATATATCCTGCAAGAAACCTTTATTTTAATTCTTCCTTCAGGTGTGTCCCCTGAACATCTGCCAAAATCCTTGTATGTGGCTGAAGGTGGCTAAAACATGGCTTTTGTTAAAACACGGCTGGGAGATGATTTTTCTAAGAAAGTAGTGGAGGACATGAATACACCAGGTCTGAGATGCAGCTGCTGAAAGCCATGGCAGAAGCCAGGATGTGAGGTTACATGCACCCAGGATGTGTTCCACTCTTGCTTTCTGTGCTTTGTTTCCTGACTTTGCTGCAGCCATTCTCATGTAGTTGCATCCTTTTCCAAACTACTGATTCTCAGACTGCGGAGAGCAGGGAGTAGAAGCCAAGGGCACACAACATGCCCAGCTGGAGCACAGGAAACAAGGTTGGAAACCCTCTGGCTTAAAGTGGTAGAGCTGAATTGCTGTCAGCAGCAGAGGGAAGCCTCTCCAAAATGGTCTCGAGTGTACAAAATACTGCAGGGAGCAATTCCTTTTCTTCTCTGTGTCCCGAAGAACAGATGGATCTGACACGTTTATTGCCTTAAGCTGTCTTGTTGTATCAGCACATCAGATCTAGGTGCTTGACAGATGTGCCAAACAAAAAACAAAATTCATCCATGCCCACTTCTGTGGGTTTTAAACATCTCTAATTCTTATTTAGAACTATTGTCTTTATTGCTCAACTTACCCCGTGTATAAATAAGGAGGTATTTTCATTTAAAATAAAGGGAAAACAGAGACAAATAAACTGTTACAATCACAAACTGATCTTGTGAGCTTTAAAAGCAACATTAGGCATCTTCAGCTTTTTGGTTCAGAGGTGTGTCTGAAGTAGGAAGAATGTCAAACTCAATGCAGAGAGCCAGGATGAACCATACTGGTAGCAGTGAAGCAAGATTTTGTACAAGTTACAGCTTGAATAGCCTGAATTTTCAAAAACTGTGTTACAATTGCAAAAGCATGAAATGAAAACTATACGAAACCAGTGATGTGTTTGCTCAGAAGTTCTTGCAACAGAGCCCTATACCAAAAGTTGATTAATTCACATCTAACCCTCTATTACTTCTTCCCCTCAGCACACACTTGGACTCTATGGAGGATGAAGCAATGACTGTTTTCTGGGTGGTTTTATGCAGCAAGGACTCTTGCAGTTTTTAATCCTTTCTCTTTTTTAAAAAAGTCAAAGAACTAAAAACTGTGATCAAACACTGCAGTATTTCCAACAGTTGCAAATTGTGTAGTGCAAAGTGGGTATAAAATATTTACTGTGATTTTTAAATTAAAACTGTGCTGCATATTTACTTTTTTAAAGAGAAGTACATTGGATTTATTTGAACTTCAGACAGCAGAGTAACCTTAGACCTTACAGGTTCCTGTAGTTACTTCAATTCGTATTTTTCAGCGTCTAGCAGGGAATATTTGCTGCTGAAATACAAAGGAAGTCGAGACAACCGAACTGGTGAAAGTTGCTGGTTAAACACCTGTTGTTGAAGTGCTAAGCTCTTTTTTGACTTCTGCAGGTGCAAAGATAATATCTTTTTCATGTTTATTCAGCTATTTCAATTCAGTGACTAGTTCATTCAAAGGTAAGAAACCACTTGGGATGAAAAAAAAAAGCTGAAAAGCTTATTTTGCTTTTAAACTTTAAACAAAACCTATGCAGTGGAGATAGCATCTACCAGTTCTGAGATGTTGAGAAATATGGTAACCAGAAGTAAGACATTCAGTTCACCAAGTGAAGATAATGTTCCTTGCTTAATAAGACTGCTTACTTAAAGTGTAATGATAAGCTTAGTTTTGCCTTGATTATGTAGTGTATTTAGAAAATACTGTTCTTCAGCATTTTCACTGAACTTCACTTTTACACCCTAAGATCTATTTTACAACTAGAGGTTAAAATGAATCCAAAATAATAAAAAACAAAAGCAAAACCAAACCAAACAAACAACCCAAAACCTTAGTGTTGCCTATCATTACTAATGACCAAGTATAACAAGAATGTAAGCAATGAAAATCAATCAAGAGTCGTGTATAGAAGTGCTAATCATGTGAATAAATATGTGTAGGTTGTGTTAACTGAAAAAGAAATGCCATGTTTACTTATTGATACATGCTATGTTCAAATTTAGATCAACATCCTGACAAGCTCAGTGTTACTTTGCTGCCCACAAGCTTAGGACGAGTAGTTTCTGCATTTTTCTACTTAACAGAAATATTGATAGGAAAGGCCCAAGGGGTAAGGAGCGTTTTAACTATCAAGGAGTATTAATAGAACACAGTTTTATGGGGAACACGGAGGAGACAAGTCAACTCTTGTGGTTTAGAAGCCCAGGCACATGAAGGACAAGGAGGAGCCAACGTGGGTTTACTGAGGGCAAACCAGCCCTGTTTACTTCTGTGATGAGGAGTTACGAGGAGCAGTGCATGTTGTAGAACTTGACTTTAGCAAGGCTTTTGACATGATCTCCCACAGAGGCCTTATACCCAAATTGCTGAGATATGGACAGGATAATTAGTAACGTAGATGGAGAATCATCTATACTGTTAGGCTCATAGAGTTGTAATCAGTGGCATAAAGTGAGGATGAAACAGGGTGCTCGCTTAGAGAGTTGTAGGGTGATGCCACATTTGGGGGCGTACTCGGTGTGCTGGAGGGCAGCACTGCCACTCAGTGGGACGTGGGCACTCTGGAGAAGCGTGCTGACATAGACCTTAGGAAGTTCAGCCAACACAAAGAGTGCTGCCTCCGGAGGCAACAACCCCCTGCACCAGTACAAGCTGAGGGCCAATGTCCAGGGAGCCAGCTAAAGAAGACCCTGGGCATTGGAAAACAACTTGAATATGAAGCAGCAGTGTGCCCTTGTTGCAAAGGACAGCAACATACTGGGCTGTACAAGCAGCAGTGAGGCCAGCAGGTCAACGGAACCGATTGTTCCCTTCCCTTTGGTGCTGGTGAGACTAAATCTTGAAGATTCTGTGCAGTTTGGGGCTCTCCAGTACAAGAAAAACGTTGACGGGTTGGAGCAAGTCAATGGACAGTCAGTGGATGGTGGAGCAGGCCCAGAGAAGATGTGGATGTCCATCCTTGTAGATAACCCAGACTTGACTGGACACAGCCCTGCGCAACCTACTTTAACACTAACCCTGCTCTAAGCAAGACTTCCAGAGGTACCGTCCATGCTGCGTGGCTCTGTGCTTTGAGAGAAGCCAATGTGTGAGCGAATAGTCCGATTTCCCTTTATGGGTCGCTGTAGGAAAAGTAGGAGCCATGAGAGGTGTTTTGTGTAACTTGCTTTAGGCATTTACCGTGGAGTAATTTGAACCTGGCTGTGGGAGGTCCTGATCTCTTCCCCAGAATGACATGCTGGGTAGATGCCTGCCCTTGGTCAAGTGAGTCTTGTCTAGGCTGTCTAGTAGGAATTAACATCTAAAGAGGGTTGCTTTTGTTTCTGAGGGCAAAGTAATTTACTTTATGCTATTTTCTTAGTCATCAGAAAGAAGTGGTTAAGAATTCGAAGGCAGAAAGCAAAGTGAGTGAAAATGATCACAAAACAAAAGGGTTTCTGATCTGAAGGAAAGAAAAAATGAGTAAAAGCAGCAGAATAATGTCAAAGGACTTTAAAAGAGCTGGTTTCTTTGAACCTTGGAATAGATAGGTGAGGGTTGGAAGGGAGGGAAAAGAAAGTTCAAGGTAACTGATGGGTTTTTGAAGGAAAAGATGCTACAGACGTGGCAGCATGGCAGCCCATTGAAGGAGGCAGACACAAAATATCACAACTGCTTCAGGACCTCAGCAATTACTTGAAAATCAGGAATGGGAGTAGGAGAATGCTTTACAAAGCGGAAACAAAATAAAAGATGGCACAAACACCTGGTTTAATGAGTTGCATAAGGGAAATATGAAGGAAATGATTAGAGTTCTGTTACTCTAAGACAGGGAAGGGAAAGCTGATCACAAAGAGGAGGATGAACATTTCAGCTTTTCTTGGATTCAGTTTTCCAAAATGGGTTAATCATGATGGGGTGCTTGGGACTGTTTACTAGAGGGAAAAGAACACAAGCTGGAATAGGGAAAGAGATGTTAAATATATATGGAGGTAAGTTAGATGCAGGCATCGGTGTCTGAGGAAATTGACCCTGAGTACCTGGGAGTCAGATGAAACCATCCCAGAGCTGTTGGCTTTTATCTTTAAAACTTGTGAAGGTTGAGGAAGGGCAAACTTAAACATTTGAACTGAGGAAGCCTGTCAGCTTAACTTTGATACATGGTGAAATGCTGCAGCAAATTATTAATCAATCTCTAAACACCTAGAGGATAATAAGCTGATAGAAAAACAGCCAGTGTGGATTTGTTTAAAAAAAAAGTGTCAAACCTCTCTAATTTCCTTTCTGAATGGAATAAGAGGTGTATAAAAAAGGGAAGTAGTAAGTATGTCCTTACTTTAGCAAGGCTTTTGACAGTATTGCGGATAGCCATGTGGCCTTCTTACAAGTAAACAGGGAAAAATCATCTGGGTGAAATGACTGTGAGGTAGGTGAAGAGCTGGTTGAAGTGCTGTGTTCAAAGACTAGTTACTGTTTTCTTGTTAAATGGGGAAAGGAGCCTGAAGTGCAGTTCTGCTATATTCTGCCCTCGGTCGGGTGCTGGTCATTATTTGCAATAATATCTCAGACAATGGACTGGAGAACACAGTGGTAAGGGACTATCAGCTCTAACAGGCTTTGGGCATTTCGGAGGGCAGGTTTAGAGTCCAAAGTAATTCTGATGAAATGCAGAAATGGCTGAAATGAGTGAGATGAGTATTAAGCAAATAGCAAGTACTGAGGACTGCGGCAAGGAAGGGAAAGCAAGTGTATGAATGCAGATGAGGGATATCTGAGTAAGTAACAGTACCGTGAGAGAGCACGCGGGGCTGGGATATCACACGCTGAACATGAGTAAGCAGCCCAAAACTGCTGGGGAAGAGAATGAGAATGGGGAAGAGCTCAGACTTCAGTCTAAGTGGGAGCCTTGCGTTTAAGCTGTAGGATGTCATTAACTCTTCTCTGTTGGCTCGCCGTCTCTCTGCTGGGGTAGTATCCGGAGTGGGCTCCAGGCTGTGAAGCAGTATAGACAAACTGGAAAAGGCCAGACGAGAGTGAGCTGTGGGGGTGAGAAGAGATTTAGAAAAGACCGGTGAGGAAATATTAAAAGAATTGGTTTCGGGATGGAAGGACAAAGTTGGGAAGAGACACAAACATTCAGGTATATTAAAGGATTTGTGATATAAAAGTGATGCTTATCCATGCCCTCTCTCCCTGCCCAAAGGTAAGATGGGAAGTAATTGGTTTAGTTTGCACCTAAGGAGATTTGGGTATTAGAAACTTAGCATAAACATATCACAGAGTGGAGTACTTGGGGGCGTGAGAGTAGAGGTGGGTTATAGGTATGAGGTGTAGGAGTTAGCTGTGAGGATATCCATCTTTGCGTTGGAGTAGAGGGGTAGACTAGATGATCTTTTTGAAATCCACTTCAGTTCAACCGGTGGTTCTGCCCACCAAAGGAAAATGCAAATTAAAAATGCAAAACAAAAATAAAAGTGATTTAAACCAAGGATTTCTGTTTGTTAATTTCAGTGGTGATTACATTCAGCATTCTAAACATCCCTGGTTTAAATTAATCCCTCATGTTGCAGTGTTAGCATCTTCTATTTATGGAGGTCTTTTACAATACCTTTTTATTTATTAAAAAATAAATAAATCAGTGTACGCTCCTTGGTGTGATAATCTTTTTGAGCATGAGTTATACAAGTAATGATGAAGAGACTAAGATGTTTTTTCTTAAAACTGTTCTGAGGTATTTGCTTTAATGCCTTAGGTTTTCAGTAAATTGGCTGAAACCATAATGTAAAAACTAGACATCTCTTGAGACAACAATGTTGGAATAAATACAAATTTCTTAAATAGGTAACACTTGCATAAAGAAATATCTCCCCTCTAAAAATAAACTACTCTCCAAAGACACAGCTCATCCATACAGTAACCGTATGCATCTTATTTTATCTGATGCCGTACTGGTGACATTAATTCAATGAGGAGACCAGAATAGGAGCCTGCTAGTTATTTTTCATGTTTGATTTTCTTCTCTATGAATTTAATATAAAGATGGTTATGTTAAGCTAATTATACATTGGCTTTTTATTTTCTGCTGCTGAGTGAAATCATGTAGAAGGATTTTTTTTCCCTTTTCCCTGAAGAATTGAACATTTGACCACAATTACCATTTTTTGCATTAGATAGAACACCTTGCTGTCTGTTACCAGAAGTGATTTACTAGGACATAGGGCGCAGTGTTTGATGAACAGTGTCTGACTGGCCAATGGGACATAAGTAATCACACAATGCAATGCCTGCAGAATCACATTATGTTTGACATTTATTATAAACCCGAACACCTAACTGCAAAATATGACTTAAAAAACAAAAACAAAAAGCACAGATCTTCAAAAGAGAAAAGCCCATAAGGAAACAGAAGTGATTGCTGGGATAAATTTGCTTCTTACAGGAAATCTGTGCTGAACTGAATGACCAAGGGGAAAGCTGCTTTCTCGCCTTTTGCATTCTGCTGTCCCCAGCCCGGCTGCTTCCTGCATGTCTCTCTGCACATATGTGCCACCCACCTGAGGAGGCAAATGGAAATGACTGGTCTCAGGGTGGCACTTTGATCCTTCGAGTTGATTCTGACCAGGAAGATTTCTTGTGTGTAAGAACAGGTTATCCATGCACTCGAGGCTTGTGCCTCGAGTCAGTGTGGGGGGCACACACTCACCCACTGGCACAGAAGCACTATCAGCCACTGAGCACCATTCAACTAGGTGCCAAGCACCTTTCATCTGAGCAAAAAAGATTCTTAACAGCCACTGTTAAAGATGGTTCTGACTGGTGTAATGTATTAACTGTGGGGATGAAAGAGTTAATTCTTTTTCCATCCATAATTTTTTTCTTTGTAGAACCGATTTGACACAGTCTAGCAGGGTGCTGTTATTGAAAAATTGAAGCACCAGGTGTGATTAAATAAGATCACACGTTTCATTCCCTCTTTAATTTCACATCACCCTTCAGCAGCTGTATCCCTTTGCTTTCCTATAGCTGGAGAACGCATTGCATTTATAGCAGGCAGCTTGCTGCATTAGTAACGTGCACCATTGGGCTGTTGTGAATCAAATCTGTTTGTGCACACAAATTATTTATTGTTTGATGGACCGAGTTTATTAATCTGTTTATTTCTCAAGAGTACAAAATACAGGGTGCGTTTGGGTAATGGAGGCAAACCCGGACTGGCTCCCTGGTAGTTCTGGAAGTCCATGCATACAGCAGAACGGGTTTCATTTCACTCTTTGCAGTCGCAAAAAGGTAAAGTGTGATGGACTTGGGATCCTGTTTGTGTTCTTACCAGGCATAGGATCTGACCGAGTCTCCTGCTTTGCTGAGATTTCATGGCCTGCCACCAGCACAAGGAGACCACACCACTGCCCCTCTGGTCACAGCGGAGCAGCAATGCTGTCCCTTCATTGCTGGGCCAGAAAGGTGGCACCAGGACCACAATCGCTATTTATAGGTAGAACATGGTGGCAGAAAAAGAAAATGATCACCAGTGGGCTTTTGACTACCCATTGCATTATAATAGTGTTCCTATTAAATATGGTTTGGATTCCTGTAATACTGCTGTTAGTTATTCCAGGCCACATTTCCACTTCCAAACTCTGGTTAGCCTTACTTCTCTGAGGACAAAAGCAAATCAAGAACAAAGACATTTTCCTTTTCTTTATTTCTTTTTCAAGTCCTCAGAGGAAGGAGGACCCCTCAGAGGGTTTGTTTGCCGTATTCTTAGACTGTTACCTGCTGCACAAATTTGTGTGCATAAGACAAGACCCTGACGCGAGGTGTTCCTGTGCACCTCACCTGTAATTAACCCAAAGAATGGAAGTCTGTTCTGTTGTGCATCAGCGTACGATGTTATGGATTACTGTTGGCATGCAGTTCCTGGAAGCACAGTTTTGGGGTTTCTGAAGAGGCCTGCTGTTGTGGTTTTGGCTTTGTTTCCTTTTCCTGCACCTCTGGGGCTGTGCTCTACTGGTTTCCTGCTGTACCCAGTGGTGATACCACACGTTTATACAGCTATCACGTGTCGTGGTACAATATGGTAATACTTCTCAGCAATTTTGAGCACTATTTGAGCATGAAAATGATTAGAGGATTGTAACACCTGTCCTATGAAGACAGGCCAAGAGAATTGGGGTTGTTTTGCTTGGAGAAGAGAAGGCTCTGGGGAGATCTCATTGCAGTCTTTCAGTAAAGGGGGCGTATAAGAGAGATGGAGAGAGACTTTCTGCCAGGGCCTGTTGTGGTAGGACCGGGGTTAACAGTTTTAACCTAAAAGAGGGGAGAATTATATTAGATATTTGGAATAAATTCTTTACTATGAAGGTGGTGAGGCGCTGGGCCAGGTTGCCCAGAGAAGCTGTGGATGCCCCATCCCTGGAGGTGTTCAAGGCCAGGCTGGATGGGGCTTTGGGCAGCCTGGGCTGGTGGGAGGTGTCCCTGCCCATGGCAGGGGGTTGAAACTGGGTGATTGTTAGATGTCCCTTCCTAACCAAACCATTCTGTGATTTTCCTGTCACCTATTTGTACATGTGGGTATATGAGCAGTCTGGCCTGTCCTCCAGCACCCCATCCCTTGTGTAAACAGGCAGTTTTCCTCACCGAGGACTTGTCAAAAATGGATACATCAAATTTAAACAGATGAACTAAACAAGTAAAATAGTACCTGAGTACCACAGTGCTCTCATTCCCAAGGGAACAGGCTTTGGTTTGCTTTAGCATTATTCCCACATAAAAGAAAAAAGATGCCAGGGAAAGGCCACAGAGGAGGTTAACAGGTTCTAGGAGGCATCTGGGCCTGCATTTGGGTATAAATAATGCCTGTGAACACCTGTCTCTTCTTAAATTCGATCCTGGAACCAGCACTGGGACCAGCTCCTATGTCTCCTTTTTTAAATCAAGCTCTGCAGATAAAACTGTCAGCCTGTAGTGCAAGGCTGGCCTTAAAACTGAGCTGACATTTATGCAAACATGGCTTAGTTCATGCAGGAAAGGATACTCTTTGATCTGCAGGAGGACAGAAAATAAAACTCCATAAAACTCCAAAGGAAACCATTTTTCTTTTCTTTTCGTTGGTGGAACAGTCTCTGCTGAGATGGAGGAAGCTGCTCTGACCTTTCTCTCCCTGTGTGATACTGACCGAGCGTGACTGTTTCATCAAAAGTGAGGCCAATATCAAATCAATGGTCTGAACTAACTATGCCATTTTTGTGTGTAATTATTGCCATACGCATAAGCAATTCTGTTAATGCAAACAGGATTATTTCTTAGCTACATATTCACATATACACAGAGGAAGTGTTTCAAAAGGTGAAGTTGTATTTAGGTAATTGTTTCATATTATGCTGGGGATTTTCTTTAATTATCTTTTGGGGTTGCAACAGAAGACTTAGGAAATGTTTTGGGTTCTGAAAGTTATTCAGTAATGTCAGCCTACAGTATTAAAAATGTGGTGTTGACCCCTTCAGAAAAGATGAGGTTTCAAAGGAACCCACATTTTGCTCTCTGTGTTTTGGGATTTTGAGTCTTCTTGCTATTCTTGGTTTCAGGCTGAAGCGTTAAACCTTTTAAAAAAACAAAGTAGAAATTTTCATGCCATTCCCTGGTTTGTGGAGCTGTTGCCATATGGGAAACACTCGATTAATATTGGGAAGGTTGGTAGTAGTGGTTATTCCTCCTGACAATGCAAAGCAAGGTGTTACTTTCCCTATTATTTTCCTGGTACCCCTTCTTTTCTTTAGGTGGGTGAACTTACCTTTCTTGCTCAAAACCCAAATGTTTTTGCCATTGGTTCTGCTTTTCCAACAAGGTCCTTTAATGCTGCTCTTTTCCTCTCCACGTGCAAACCAGCCTTTGCTCACACCTGGTACGGGATAGGATCCTTCTCCCTGAAGAGAGCACAACATCTGTTTTGCTTCCTAAATGTAGAAAGAGAAAGACATTCTCAAAAAAAAAACAAAACTCCTCCTTTCCTTTCCTGCTTGCTAACAACAAAAGAGATTTTAAAGCATTTGGTGTTTCTAGAGAGAGAAAAAACAGTGGAGCCCTAGACAGGAAAAAAACAACCATGGAAAAATAAATTGAACATAATTTGAGCTATAATTAAAGGTCTTAAAAAGAAGCCAAACTTTCAAGTTGGAAAGGAAAATGTGCATCTTTAAATAAAGTACCTTTATGGACGGATGTGCTTGGGGTTACAGTATAGGACTGCCATTCAGGACATCTTGGTTGTATTTCTTCTCTGAGCTTCCTGGGTGATACCAGACCAGAAACTTAACCCTTATTTGCCCTGCTGGTCCATATGTAAAATATGGTGGTTTTGTGAGTCTTGGCACTTCATAGTGCTTGTAAGCACGGGGAGATGGAAGTTATTTAAGCAGAAGCTGCTGTGACATTGTGGTGATGGCAGCTTTTTCTTTACTGTATTAGCAAGAGCTCACACCCTTTAAAGTACCGAGAGCATTGTGAAACTGCATAACTGCATCTCTGGGGAATCTGAGCACAGTGGAGCCTGCAGCTGCAGTAAGGGGCACCGCTTCAGAACAAGTTAAAAGGTAAAGTAAAAAAAGTGCTTCGCAGAGAAGGACCTGATGGTTTGCCTGCTGATGGCCTCTGTGCCCATCACATGTGGCTTTCAAAGCAGGGGATTTTGTTACGTGCAATCTGCTTGCTGCTAGAAGCCAAACTGAAACCAAAGGCTGCGGGTTGAGCTGTCTGTGATCTGGATGGGGAAGGATTTCACACCTGTGAGGTTGCTTCTGCTGTGACATATAATAGGAAGCTCGCAGGCAGCGTGATGTGATCAGTGGGAGAATAGGGCACTCCTGCTGCTGCCTGGAGAATCCACACGTGCAGCTTTCAGCTACTGAATAAGCATTGCAACCTACCAGCACTCCCACTTATGATATGGTTAGAGCTGGTGTATTAGAGATGGCTAGTTCCATCATTTGCTACTTCTTAAACCCAGGTGAATAGATCCAATGATTTTTATCTTTTAAAGGTGACCCACAACTCTTTAACCTCCTGTTTTACATTTATGGTTGAATACCTTGGCCACTGGCAACGCTTCCAATTTGCACTCAGCAGATCTGTATTTTATGAAACAAATTAAAATCTAGAATATGCTCTGACTTCCTTCTGCATTGCAAATCAAAATCAAAGTTATTCTCTGCTGCTCCCACTACTGGTATCAAAACTGTCTCCAAATCCACATGGAAATGTGCTAAGAGGTAAAGTAAGACATGGATGTTGGTGGCATGTTGGCTTTATCTTTCTATAGCTGTATTTGCAAAAATGCAAATTCCTTGGTTTGTTATTGTGTGTTTGAAGGGCAGGTAAAAATTACATTTTTGGTGGTGGTAAAGTAGGAGATAGCTGTTAGCAGTATTTCAGGCATCTTTTAATTCACCATGCATATTCTTTGTGTATGTTTCTGCAGATGAGAGTGATCTTCTGTATTTAAAAGTTCAGCTAACCATTTCACAACTTGGTAGCAATCTCACAACATGGTATTTATCCTAGTCTGATGAATTCGGGACACCTGCTGCGGTTTACAACTGAATAGTCGGGCATTTGGGTCCGTTGGCTGTAACTTTTCTGTCAGTCTGACCTTTGAGCTGCCAGTAACAATTCCGTCCCAGCACCCAATATGACGCCCATATACATTTCCAAAACCTACTCTTTGCTTCCGTTGCCCTCTGCATTCGTTACTAGAGGAACCCCCGAGACTTCTGCCATCGCTATCCACCTGTCCTTTACTGAGGACGGGAGAGCTTGTGGATAAGCAGCAAAGAACTGTGAAACAGAAATGCTTTGAAGAAAGTAATAAACAAAGAAATCCTGACTACTGGAAACAGAAAATTCAGAGCTTAACACTGGTTGAGTTGCAGCAGAAGTAATGAAGTGTGAAATGTGCTATTCCCAACCAGTACACCATGCTGCTTTAATTTACTGAATATATAATTATATAACATTAACATTCTGGTACATCGGTCTTTGACAAAAAATGAAATGAAAACAGACAGACGCATGAATCTATTTATAAGGCAATTATTGTAATAGCACTGGATAAGAATACAAACTTTAACCATTTTCGTTTTTTTTAAATTGTGCCCTTAAGATCCTTTGATTTTGTGCCCTAGTAAATACTCAGTTACTGTTGCAAACCAATTTAGTTTAGTAAACCCTTACTAAACACTTGTAGAAGCCCTTCCAGCATATTTTTTCCAGCCTCTGAATCCTGTAACACCAGAGATCTGCTTAGAGATCTGCTTTTGAACTTCAGGGATAAATTACACGTGCTATTGGCTTCCCCAGTCGGACCAGGATCCTTTCAGACCAACACTCTGCCTTTGGCAGTGGCCCGAATGAGCTGGTTAACCAAATGTGCAATGCTACAGCAATTACAATGAAAAGCACCACATCCCGTCACTCCAGGCATCGGTGTTAACCACAGAGTTCTCAGAATAGGAGATGCCCTTTTATTTCATTTGCAGAGAGATGACAAATGTTTATTATTAATGGTTCCCACTGTATGATTATTGAGGAAGGGGAGAGAATCCTTTCCTAATCTCTGCAGGCAAATTGCTCCTCTGAGACTCTGCTAGGTCCTAAATTGCCCCGCTGTGCTTGTGGTGCAGTCCAAGTATCTGTTAGTTAAACTATTTTTGAGAAAATCTGCTGAGAGACTGGACTGCTCACGAGACTCTTAGTGGTCTGCGTTGTCATTCGCCTCCATGTAGCAGAGGTCAGAAGTAAACGGAAGATTAAAGTCAGATCGGACAGTTTAGGAAATGAATATGCTTTTCCAACGTGCCCACTAATAAACGAATCTCCTCGTTACAAAGCTGCCACCAGGGCATCCGCTCTCCTCAGAAAGGCCAAGTAACACATCCAAGGCTGGTCAGCCTCCCCTCCTTCTTGGATATGATGGATATGATGGATACCCCTCTTAGGGTTAGGGTCAACATTTGAGGCTGGGAATTGCATTACACTTCATTACATTTCTTTTTTTTTTTTTTTGGCTCGTACCTTAAAGTTTTTTGGCTAAGTCAGTCCTCGGGCTTTGTTTTGTTTTGTTTTGAGAAGAGATGAATTAAAAATCAGAAAACAGCATTCAGCTTTCTACTACTTGATAATGATTTACACTGAGTCCACAGACAGCCTAGGGGATGAGGAGTGCATATGCATGGTTCTAGCTGGGTCAGAAGATGGCCTTTCTGAGTTCCTGTCTCCAGAGGAAATAGAGTTGTTTAGTCTCTGGGATGCTAACAGGACGATGCTGAGACAACGTAATTTTGGTAGCTTCATGCAGGAAAAACAAAACAAAACAAACAAACAAAAAAAAAAAACAGCTCAAACTTAATGACCTTCTGTAGGGGTAAAAGGCTTTAGGCATGAAGCTACTGGCAGAAGTCAACAAGATTGTCATCTGGGGAGTAGAGAGAATACAGAAAAAGAAACAACTGAAATACGCTGCATGTTTGAGTTAACTAAAAGGTGTTATTTTGACATGGAAGCACAGTTGACAGAGCAGGGGAGGTATGATTTTCAGCATGCCACATCACTGTTTAAAACACAGCTCTTGATACTTCACAAGGAATGTAGTGAGGTTTTTATTAAGGATTACCTAATGGCTGGATGTATTGTCTGTCATCGAAGGCATTGAATCAATGCAGCATTAAATGCTGAGGGTCTTCAAATGGCATGCTATAAGCAGGAGAAAACTGGGGAGCATAACAGGAGGCTGTACTGAATTTGGGGAAGAGGGGTACATTTGTGACAGGAACAAGAAACTCATGTCATTGAGATTATGCTGAAGAAGATCATCAGCCCTGTGTACTTCTGTGGGTAGAATATTTGAAGAGGTGGATCTGATTTAAAGCAACAAAATAAAGGTACTGTTTAGAATATTGTTTGTGAATGGGTGGTGTACTTTATGTACAGGTTATGTCAGTGTCCACACAAGAGCATGGAGTGAGGATGTTTGTGAACAGACTTGTCCTCTCTCACCTTGGGCCACAAAGTTCCCTAGGAAAGAAAGTCTAGGTTGAAAAGTAGTGGAAACCAGATATAAGAAGTTTCCCTGATCATGTAGTCCATCCCTTTGCAATGAAACAAGATCAATGCACAGGGTTTATAGCTGCACCTGGAAAATGGCTGGAGTTATTTTTAATTGGCAATATTCATGGTTTGGTAGCATACCACAAATGTCAATTATGCGATGACCTCTTACAGTACTAATTGGACATATCATGTATCAGCCATACGATTGCTGTTAATGGGATGGTAACTTATTCAAATTTATTTGTATGTCGTCCCCTCCCGTGCACTTTGGTGGTGACCAAGAGAAATAAGTTTATTCTTACAGAGTTGGTAAGGCTGCAGATTTGCAAGAATGCAAGCCCATGTACTGGTCCTGAATATTTGATTCATCGCAGAGAAGAGGAGATGACATTGGTCCTGTGTCACTTCAGGGGCTCAGATATTGGAGGCTGTCTTAATGCAGGGATGGGGACGTTGTGCCAAAGAAGCTAGCTGGAGAATGAGTTGCTGTGGAGCTTCTCTAGTTGGTATTCCACACTAGGCAGGCGGTGCTAGGTCTCGCTGAAACTCCCACTGTGCAAAAGGGTGACAGATGCTTTGGACTGACACAATAATACCAACTTTTTATGATGTATGCGCCAGAGGAATTCAACATATCCCTGAGCCAGCTCAAGTCTCGCTATGTTCCATTTAAGAAATATTGACAAAATGGGTCACATTATCACTCAAGTCATTAATACATAACCTATAAAAGGACCTGGGCAAAAAAATAAATAAAGGAAAAAAAACTCTAAACCAAACCTATTTTCTGCTCCTATGCTCCTTCTGCTGGTTATGCAGAAGCAGTAAACAAACCCTATTCCCAGAGCTGTGCTGACAACACTGATGATGGTGGTGCACAAATTAGGAGGTAAACAAAAAGCCGTGTTAATTTCAAGCTCCATTAGAAACACAGGCGGTAAAAAAAAATCAATGTCTCCCAAACAGAAAAGGTCAAAATTGGTAGGGAAGGAAAGTTGGTTTTTCAGTTGGTATAAGACTTTTTAATTATTATTATTTATTATTATTTCTTTTTAATTGGGTGTAAGCAAGAAGAAGCTACTGGTCAGTGTCATCAATGCCTAATAAACCAAAAAATAACTACCAAAAATTGTTTTTTAAAGAAAAATAACCTCAGCTTTGGCTCAGGTTGAAATACTTGTATTTAAAGGCTGGCTTCTATTTTAAATTTTGCCTGTAGGTTCTGTGGATATTCAGTTACATTTATAATCTTGGCATGACACATTTGAGGGATCATTCTTTTGAAAAGTGTAATCATCAGATTTCACTGTTTTCTCTTGGTATAGTGTATTCTTGGATCAGAATCCTTGGGGCCTGTTAGTTTAAATTTTAGGCTTTGTTGTGCATCCAGATTAAGTCTGGAAATACATGTGTGTCATTTTGTTATCAAGTCGTCTAGCAGAGGCTGACAGGAAGAACAAATACCGCTTTATATGTTTTCATTTTATGGTAGTGTGTCACCTTCATCTCCACCAGCATTAAATGTTTATCACTTTGTGTGATCTTTGCTTTGCATATTAAACTAAATTTCGCGTGGCCACGTTAAATTATGTATGGCGATGGCATTCCGAGGAACCAGCTCTTCTGATGTGAATGCACATGCAAAAGCAGGCACGTAAACATCACGCAAGTCAGTTTGACCATACAAGAGCAAAGGTACTCACTTTCTAAGTGTTTGAAAAAGTGGTGCTCTTAGCACAGGTGTTCTGAAAATTATTATTCTCACTCTCCTAACACCACTGTAGTTATACATATTTAGTGCAACCTCCTTTTAGCAAGAGCAGCGTTTGGAACAAGGCTGTTAACACATCTTCGTTCTCCAGCACCAGCTAGTCGTAGCATTTTGCTATAATTTGTCCTTGTCCCCTTGTGTTAGGCAGTATGCCCCTCCACAGGACCAAGGCACAGGGAATTCAAATACAATATTTTATGTATAAAAAAGTCTTCACATGGTGTTTAGCTTGGTTGGAAACCATCTTCCTCAACAGCATGATCAGTATCTTTGTAGCAAAATCAAGATCGTTGTGGTGGAGAGCACAGACGAGACATGCAGAGTGCTCCTACCTCTGCGCATTTCCTTCCGAACAGCTGCATCTCCTCATTGTCACTTCAGCTCATCCCTAAGACACAGCTTGGGCTTCTAATTGCCATTCCCTTCAGCGGACATTAGCATGCTTGTTAAATTGGCCATTTGTGTCCCACAGCTGCCGTGCCCGTCCGGTGACTCACTCGGACCTGCGTTTTGCACGCCCCGTGGGAGCAGGGAACAAGTTATCTCTGTACCTTCAGCTTCTGGTCCTAAAACTGTTGTGCATCAAATTCAGTCCTGTATTGCTTCATTAACCTCTTAAAGCTGCAGTTATTTGGAGAAGAAAAAAAAAGAAGAAAAAAATTTTAAAGACAAAGGAGCCTAAAGGAATGTGTCATCTCCTAAGGAATTCAACATCTTCCACCAACAAAAGAGACTTACTCTACCTAGAGGTGTTGCAGTTAAGGTGTAAAGTAGCATGTGGAGGTCAGTCTGCCCATCCATAGTAGCGCTGGGAGTGTGTTAGTAACAGCAGCCAAATCTTGTTTGGTCAGGAAAGTAAGTGGTAATGGCTTGAGGATATGTAGAAAGCTGATATACGGAGGGCAGGTTTCCAGAAGTTCCCCTGATGTGCTTAGTTCCACGTTAAAGCTTCAGCACTCCGTGTTAATGATTGCCTGTGCTGAGAACATGACGTTTGTTTTTCTTTCAGAAAATGATACCTTTTGTCTCTCTAAAGTAGACAATTTTGTGTTCTGTCAAAACTTAAGCTAAGAACAGTTTCCCTTTTGCAAGTGTGAGACCAAATACTGTCCCTTGAAATCATGAGAAGCCAACATCATCGATTCTCGGGCTCTGCCTAGCTGGTGCCCGCCCAATAATAAATTATGAACATCATGTTGAAAAATACTTTTGAAAGTAGCCTTCCTGACATACAAGTAATAATGACTTCAGTGAAGCTTGAGGGCATACAAAGTGCTCACCGTTTACTACTACAGTGAATTCTTTCATAAGGCTTTCCTCTTCTGCAGTACAATTAATTTTACGTTTCATTTACTGACACTGGCATGCACTTAGCCTTAGAATACTAGTTAAAATTGGTTTATGATGTCAGTCCTATTTTTAGCACACTGAAAGCAGAGGAATAATTGAAGTGTGCTGTTGTACAATTTAGGGTTTGTGGTGGACTTGGAGAATTTCAGATGGAGAGATGAGGATGTGCCATTCCCGCTTCTGTCAGCCTGCAGGGAATAGCTTTTCTCTTTAACATTTCATTGTAATCTTTCTGATGATACCTCAAAATGTCAGCTTGTGCCTCATAGCTTAAGTTCTTCCTAAAATAACTTCTGATGTACCTCCGAAGTTTAAAAACTAAATCGCAGCAATATATACCAATAACATTCAAACCCGAAAGGCTGTTGAAATTCAGTATATCATTTATTTCGGTTTAGCTGCATTTTCAGGTCTAAGTTGTCTCCTGTACATTGCTACCAACAAGCTGGCTTTAGAGACGGCCACAGAGTACTTTGTACTAGTCCTGCCGAAAACCTTTGCCAAGGTATGGAGTTATATTCTAGCGAAGTGTTAGGAACTTTTCAGGATGAAAAAGAATTAAGAATAATTCAGTGTGGAGTGTTTTTGGTTTCCTTTATACAGTAGCATTTTGGTTCTGAAATGTTCAATATTTAGCTTTTCTGGGAAGAAATGAATGCATTAGGAGGTCAATGAAGCATTGCTTAAAATCTGCTTTGGGGCTCTCACGGACTTCCACAAGCTTTACTTAAGTCTTGTGATGACTTGGAGAAAGGGACATTTGTAAATGCTTCCTATCGAAGGAGGAAGAACAGTCTGAGACATCCACACGTGAATGCCATCCTGCTTGACTTGTCTTCGGGAAAAATAACGTGTATGAATCACAAGGTTGGCTCTGTCTTGAGAGGTTATGGAACATTTTCTCATCAGGGAACATTTGCCTCTGAGTTTGCTTTTCCCTGTGAGATAAAACAACCACTGGGAAGCACTGAAACTTGGTGTGTTAGGATACCCAACACACGGAGCTGAGAGAGCAGTCAGGCCTTCATCAGCTGAACGTGTCAGTCCACGTTCTGACCTGACCCTACCCACACCTTTCCATCAGAAGTGGAGGCTATTTGCCAGAGTCATTCTGAACCCTCCCTCTGAAACATGGGTTTTCGGCTGTGCTCTTATCTATGTTATCTATTTATATGGCTGTCCCCATCTGAGATGTTTCAGGCTAATGAAACAATGTGATTGTTTTTATCTCCAAAGTATTTTATTTCTACTGAAGAGTATAATACAGTGGAATGCAAATGTAAATCTGAGCAGAAATCTCTGCTGAGATGCTTTTAAAAACGAATTAGCTTAGTAAAGAACTGGCAAATACATGCTGAACACTCTGTGAGGATCGCTGATTGTGAAGTTTTGTTAAACTGCACTTTCTCCAAGCATGTACAAAAATAGCAACTTTGGAAATCATGAAGCTCTGTCTTTTTCACAACCGAAACTATTATGGGGCTGCATGCAGCATTCTCGTTCCCTGTTCTCCCCTTCGAAAGCTGAACTTCTTCTTGGAAACATGAGGAAGCAGTAAGCATGGTACTTAACGTGATTGCTCAAGAAATAGGTACGTGATTGCTCAAGAAATAGGTACTATATGCACCTACAAGCATTAGCCAGCTATTTAGGGTTTGTACCACTGAGCTTCACTCTGTATTCATTAATGGAGTCATTAACAAAGATATGGTAGTCTTTTCCTACTGTTGCACATGCAGCTCAGATAAGTGAAGACTTCAGAAATGTTTGTGTTGTTGTCTGTCTGCACCTACCTCGGCGATGCCGGTAAGCACAAAGTGAACTTCTGCAGTCTTTGGTGAGCTGCCCCCACAAAGTGACTGGAAATCCTTTCCAGGCCTGACTCCTGTACACATGAAACCTCGGCAGCTTCTCTCGTCTTCCAGCCCTTCACAAGCTCCCTCCCTCCCTGGCACCTCCTGTGGGAAGCGTGGCCGTTCCCGTCGCTGCTTTTCCACCCTCCATCACCCACGGCAGTATCACCTGGGCTGCTCCTTGGGGAGAGCTCCCCGAGAGCTCCCATTCTCCTGCAGACCCCACCTGATAACTCTGCTGGCTGAAAATTTGGCAGCGTTTGAGCTGCCGAAGCGTGCTGACTGCTTGCTGTCTCGTGTTGTCTCACTGTTTCCTTGCATCTCTGCATCCGCTGCGTTTCTCTTTGGATGTGTCTGCACTGCCTTCTGCAGCGTGAAGCATAAACCAGGCAGGGAGCATGGAGAAGTCTACCTGTAGGAGCAAAAGCTTTGTGTGACTGCTGCCACTGCTCCTTTAGAGCCAGCCCATTGAAACCTGGATCCATACCTTTCACTTGAGCGCGCAGACTTCTGTTTTGTCTTGGGAACGCACCTGGCATGTGACGTAGGGGAACGTTTCCATCAGTAATTTGTTTCCATGTGAATTAGACAGGCAATATATCAGTGTACCTTTCAGAGCTGCCCTGTAATGACCAGAGCTCACCCGTTCCTCACCTGCATGCTGCTTGTGCCCGGTCTGGCTCGCCTCGCATGGCTCCAGGGCACACGTAGTGTACCGGGAGTGCCGGCTCCCTCCTGCTCTTGCAGGTCTTAGAATAATACACTTATTAAGAGTATAATGTCGGAATCTTAATTTCTCCACTGATGTTGCGTCACAAAGAGGATTAGAGGTTGATCTCTTAATGAAACTGCCAGTTTGCCATTGCCCCGTCTCCTGAGTATTTTGAGAAATGTATTATTTTACAGAGCATGTCTACATTTTTTTGCTTTATGCTGTTCACATTGGACCTTAGAAATGTCTAACTGCTCTGTGATTTATTTTTTTTTTTCTTATTAGCTTGCTGGAAAAATGCGAGGGAGGGACAGAATACAAAAACTTGACATTTGAAAATGTTTTCCTGCTATTTTAGTTATTGTTTTCTATTGCTGTTATACCTACTACCCCCTGGTGAGAATGGCTGCATATGCATAGTAAAAGGCAGTGGCTGTCCTAAAGAGCTTATCTACTAAACAAGACAAATGGTAGGAAGCATCATCTGAGGATTGCTCCTGGAGGAGGCACAGAAGCACTGAAGCTCAGGCTTCGGGCTGCACGGGAAATCTGTACTGGAACCAGAGCTGAACTCACACGGCCGCACCTGCTGTCCGGTGCCTTAGCTCTAAAGCCTGTTTTTACCCCCTCCAGCCTTTCTTCCTGAGCAAAATTGCTCCTCTTAATGCTTTTCAGAGTCCCACCAGCAATTGTCTGAGCATCCCATGTGGGCAAAAGCGGAGGAAACGCCGCGCCGCGTGGCTCCCTGGCAGCCCGGTGCTCTCGGGAGCCTACCTCCGTGCAGCACTAATGAGACCTACCAGCGTTTTTCCTCCAACCTATCAGCTGAAGACCGGGGAAGATGTGATTTATTAGCTAGGACCGGGATGGATGGCATCATAAATCTCCTCCAGACTGCCACAATTAAAGTTGCCAGGGCTCTGTACTTTGCCACGTGGAATCCACGCAAGCCTGATCAGATCTGACCGGCTTATTCTGCTAAATGCGAGTGTTGAAATGACCGCCCGGAGTTTATTAATAAGTGTATAAATCTGGACTATAAAGGGGAAAAAGATGAACTGGTACTAGTATATCTGTGACATATACTTAATAATAAAACTTAAACTCTTCTACAGCCTGATACAAATTACTTGCTCTGCCGCGCCGGTCCTGCCACAGATACACATTTCATTTTTGTGATATACTCTGCGACTGCTCGGCTAATAAGTGCTGAGAAGGGATAGTAATGGATAGATAGATGCATCTGGTATTTATAGAGGACTGTTTTAATGGTGCTAAAAAACTGATGTGCTCAGCGTTCCTCGCAGCTGCACTTGTGTTTGTGGCGGTAATCCTATCAGGAGGGCTGCTGGCTTCCAGAGTAATTAGAAGCCTGCAGCAAATAAACACCAAATGAGTTCCCTTTTTTGAAGTTATCTTTTCTCCCTCTTTTCAATAGCCCTTCTCTGGTATAATTATGTAGCAGTCATTATAACATTAAAAATCATTTTGAGTGAATGAATGCTATTTTTGTTGTTGTTGTTCCTTGCTAATTATTACGAACTAATTGTAATTTAGGCTAGTCTTCTAAAAATCTCGTTTCATTACAGCATGGCTACTGACTGAAGGCTCTTGCAGCCTTGATCCCAGGAGCTCGAAGTTCCCTTCGCCTGGGTCGGTCTGGTGGCTTCTGAGATACGGACGGAGGGCGAGCTGTTGCTTAAAGCCATTTTGATAAGCTCCTGCCCTTGTAGCATTCAGGCTGTGGGTTTCGTACAGGTTCACAGCGCCAGGTGCTTTGCCACCAGGGAAGTGGTGGCAGACTTACTGTATGATAATAGAGAGGTAACAGCCTTCCTCTCTGTCTTTTTGTGACTTTATCTAGGATAATACACGGAGCCCTGCACTGCTCCTTCTTGAAAAGACACTGGCGAGAGTTCAGAGGACAATACCAAAACATGCAGTAGTCCGGGGAGGGTTTGACTCTAATTTGTTGCATCTTCACCATCTATCTTGCTTACTAATCTTGCAACATTTGTGGCTTCAGTCAGATGTTTTGGATTTGTGCTCGTGTATGCTGAGTTGCAGTATATAGGCACTGGGTCAGCGCTGCATAAACCCTGTGTTCTGGTTTGCGTGTTTTGGCTCTTGTTTTCAAACTGGTTTCAAGATTTTTTTAAAAAAACAACAACAAAATAAGGATCGGTTATAGCTACATAAGCAATTATATATTAATTTACATTTACTGGTAATGAGGTATGAGAATGAAAAACCCACCCCACCTCTCAGATCCCAGCTTGAGTTTTTAAGATTGGCTGTTAGAAGAAAAATGTCTTTGTACTCACAAATTGAGCACATTCAGTCCAGAGTTACTAGCACATAATAAACATGGAAACATCTAGTGACACTTTCTTTAATGGAATCATTCTTTAGACTAGAACCACAGCTTTTATTACTTGGATTCTTAAAATGCCTTTTATAATGTAGCTCATAAACAGCCTGAGCTTCTGTTGTCCTATAATGGCAATTTCTTCATACCAGGACCGTTCCCGACCAAGACAGCACAGCCCCGTGGCTGTAACTTGGCATGTTCACAGAAATTCCACAGCAAGATGTTGGGGAGATACTGAAGCTTCAAGAGGTTCAAGTATTTCTAAATGCACTTCAACGTGGAGTTCAGTAGATACTTTCATAGCATTGGCTGTGCTCAGGACCTCTCTCTTTTCCTGACCTGTCCCGCAGTTATTTGGGGGTGAGAGAGATTTATACCAATAGGGCAAATTGCTGTGTTGAATCTGGGCTCAACTTTCAAATGAGTCATTACAGAGCAGGGCCATATATGCCCAAATACATGGAGGAAAGATAAGCCAAATCAGCTAATGCCTTAAATCAATGCATCTCTGATAAAGCACATAAAATCCTCTCAGGAGAATTACGGTGTAGTGAGTTATGACTACTTCATGCTTGAATGAAAGCATCCATTTGTAGGTTCAGGGCATGCAACCTCCTACACAGGGCCTTCATTGTTTAGGGTGATTTACCTTAATTTTCCTCAGTGTTTCCATATTTTGGATTTGAGCTCACGTATGCTGAATTATAGCGTACAGACCTTGGGTCATCTTTTTCTGAACCTTGTATTTTTCCCTGCCTTTTTTTACCTCTTGGCTTTGAAAGGCATCTCCTGAGGAAAGAATGTGGTTTTGTGCTGGTGATACATCTCAGAGGCTATTTAGATAATGGTTTCTTGACAAGGAGGTGCTTATGTTTTTTGCCAAGTCTTTTATTCCAATTGTGATAAATTTGCGCTGTATAACAGTGAGAATAAAAACCCCATAGTTTCATTGGAAATGAGATTGGGAGTTTACCATCCAAATGCCTCATGCTGTCAGAGAAGCCCTTAACATCTACTGTTGCACACACTTCTGCTGATCCAGGAGTTTTTAAGCACTGAAAGCACGATATGCTTCATAGATGTATAGCAGCCCCAAAAGGAAGAGGGAATCCATTTAGAAGAGAAAATTCTGATTCCAGGAAAAAATGGAATTACTGCAGAAGGTCCTAAAATCTTGCAGTGGTCTGCCAGACAGCAAATCCCTGAAAGATATCTGATCACAAATAGCACGAGGATGTCTGGTACAGGCTTCTGACTGATATTTCAGTCAAGTAGATAGAAGTGAAGATAGAAGGGAAGCAGAGGTAAGGAGTCTAATCACCCAGAAACACACACACTCGCACATACATTCTCTCTCATCCAAGAAAAAATGAACGTAGCAGTTCACTCAGAGTCATGGCAGGCATGAAGGACTAGTTTCCTAGTCCAGGGCAAAGTTAACAGTATAGAAATTATATATATATAATATATACATAGTTAACAATATAGAAAAGGATGCTCGCATTAATTTTTCCTCTCAACAACACATTGAAATTTGAACAATTTAGGTGCAACTAATGGGACAGGAAAAAAAGAAAGAAAGAAAAAAAAAAGCCAGACTGTGATACCATGCTCCTTGCAATTATTTCTTAATGCTCAATAAACACATTGGTGAGAAAATTGTAATTTGCAATTATTGGACAGTGCTAGAAAGAGCAGCGTGATAGCCAGTCCCAGGCAGGCCCTTGATGAATAGAAAGTTATTTATAGCGTTATGCAATGTTGCATTCTGCCAGCATATAAAAGGAGCAAATTTCAGCGGTGATGGAGGTTCGGTACAAGACCATCATGCCAACCTGTTCCGGATTGTTTTTTGGGAGATGAAGAAAGGAGAAGGGAGGGGTGGCAGTGTCTATCACAAAGAAGAAAGGCAATGAAACGCTACCCTCTTTTAATTAAAGGCTCCCACAAAGTAATTTCCCCCTTTAGCTTGTGATAATATGCTTTTGGCAGGAAGAGTAATGCGAACAAAACACTCTTCCTTATAAGCAAAATCAAGGAGGGGAGGCAAATTGTATTCAGCAGCAATTTATTGAAGGATTTGTCATTTGTTTTTGAACAGCCCTTTGAGTCGGGCAGTAGGAGCAGGGTGTTGTGCTTGTGTGTTTTGAATGGCAGTAGCAGTGGGGTTTGAGAACCTTTTAGAGGAGTCTGGGGATAGTCTCCCATGGGAAATTATGGAAAATACCTGTCAGTCTTAATGGAAACTCATCATTCCAAAAAGAAACTAATGTGCTCTTTGGAAGTATATTTTATCAGCGTTAAGTCCTCTTTGCGGTAACGTAAAATAGGGTGAATATGACAGGGGTAGTGAAATCTCATAAAAGTCTCCCCAGCTTGGGGAATTTTAAGAGCTATGCAGAGTTCCCTCTGGATATCTGAGCAGCCTGTAAATAAGTACAAAGGTTGTCACTTTTTCCCTATTTTGATCATTTCTGATACATTTCTTCCACATTATCTGCCCAATTGTGAATCCTCTGGACTTTGCAGATGGAGCCGCTATGAATTATTTTCATTTTCTTGCCTAACAGCACTTTCCTTATGAAAGGACCTTTTAAAGACACGTGGCCTGAAGAGTAGGGGCCCTTTTGTTTTGTGATGTTCGGATATCATTGTAGTCTGTATCCTTCAAGGTACTGGAGAAGTGCACTGCTCCTCTACATGCATTTACACGCACAAAGAGGGAAAATCACAGTTAGATCAACACCAAAAGTGTAATCCTGAATTAGCTTATTTCATTTTCATTTAAAAAAGACATGAGGCGGGAGAAAGTATACAGCGGATGTAATGTAATTTGTACATTGTACATCTCATTGTAGGGCCTTCAGCATAATGTGCCACGCGGAGCGTTTTTTTGTACTGGGGAAATGCAGCATCCTGTTGAGGAGATAGGCTGCTCAGCTGAATGACCCTGAAGTGGGTCTGCAATTAGTGAGCAATAGCCAGGAGAAGTCATGCTGCAGCTGACACACAAAGCAGTGCTTTCCAGCCAAAAGAGACACATGCACAGCGCTAGGGAACAGCTGATGGCAAGGCTTTCTGAAAGAACAAGCTGTAACACAGCAAAACTTAATCAGTGCTGTCCTCCCTCTTTCCTGTTCTGTATGTCTTCATTTCTTCCTCGTACATCTGCTGCTTCTATTAAAGACGTTATTTTAGACATTAATGTCTAAAACAGGGATCCTACCGAGGCGCCTTGCGGTGCGATGGGTTTAGGTAAAGGCGCTGAGCTTTAGGAAATTGCCGGGGGTTAGAGACACAATAGTTGTTGTTACTGCAAGTCTGTTAAAACTAGAGGGAAAGGGAAATGTGAAGATGTGAAGTGTAAGTGCCATGCTGTGACCAGCTTTTACTACCATAGGGGTAAGAGTAGGGTTAGGTCCAATATGAAAGACTACCTTGGAATAATTGGCAACAGCCCTTCCTTTGATTGATTTCTGCTCCCTTTACTTGAATAATCTCACCATAAAAATGTGTAATAAAATAAAATAACACAGGCTATCAGCGCAGCGATTCCAAAAGCAGGTGACTCACTGCCATCCTGTTTGTCCTCGGCTCAGCAGAGAAGCAGCACGCACTCAGACATGAGAAGCAGAGGGAAGGGAGGCTGGCTCCGGCAGCAACTGTAATAAACGACCTAATCTTTCTGAGCCGCACTTCTAACAAATAATTAAGCAGTGGATGCGTCCTACAATAATACCAGCTGGGCTTTTCTCTAAGGCTCTAGACAGATTTTCGGTGCAGAATTAGCTCAAGTGATTCTTCTCTAACTAGCATAGCTCAAGAGAGAGCGGCCACGGTGCAAATGAAGCCTGAGGTGGTTGTATCCGTATCATAACTTCTGGGGTCACCCAAAAGCATCCTTTAGTGCTGCTGGAAACACTCAGAAATCCCTGGTGGAAGGGACACGGCACTGCCTGGTTATTTGTATGTGTCACAAGGTGATAGTAGGGATCCCAACTCTATTTTTTGGGATTGCTGTAGTTCTCACCATGCCTTGGTGCTAAATTACTCTGTATGTGGACTCAGTGATATGCAGATTTCCATCTCACAAGCAATAAGCAGCAAGAGATTTAAGCAAACAGATGTTTACTGAGTGGGAAATGGAAACGAAATGAAACAGCAACGCAGGAAAAACAAATAAGGAAGCCAAGATTCAGCTGTGCTGGCAACAGAGCCAGACCTCTGCCCTGCCCAGGGGGTAGCCAGGGACTGCCCTTCGTGTTTCCAGATCACAATTCCTGACCGAACTGGGAAGCGTCTGGTGGTGGCAGAGGTTGACCTCCTTTGCAGGGGTTGTCCTCTGCCCCCCAAGATACGTGCAGCCTGGTGGTAAGGCAACTGCGTGTTTGGAGTAAACAGACCCTCGAGAACCTCTTCAAGCAACCACTGCGGCTGCTTTCGCTGCTGCCTGGTGATCCCTGTGTGAATCATTAACACAGGTCCGTGGTACTTTGTGATCTGTTTTTATTTTCCTTGGATCTCCTTTCCCTCTCGTGTGGCCAGGAAAGGCAAACACTGTCCCCTTAGTAGAACCGTTTTCCCATTTCTTGCCCATAGCGCTTTCACCCTACTACTGCAACTGCAATTCTGGCCTAGCACCATCAAATTCATAGTCATCTGACCATCTGAAGCTGTTTTCTGGTTCCAAGTCATTATCGTCACATTCATCAACTGGCATCTCTCAATTTTTCCACTTTTAAGGATGAGTGGCTTGCATATAATTCTGTGAAAGCTGATTCTGTTCTACCTTCAATTCATAATTCAAGTTTTCCTGAGTCTGCTTCTCTTCATAATTCCACTGGTACCTCTGATACTATGGCCATTGACCAGAAAGTCCAAAGCAGCAATATACAGGGTATCTCCTCCATCTGAAACGCATCTTGCAAATTCCAAAAGTCCTTCTAATCGCAGATTTTTTTTTTTTTAGTTTAATGAGCCTCATTATACTTTATTTGTTCAGCTTTTTGTGAGCAGCCATATGGCACCAGTGGAAACCTGGTGAAAATGTATTTATTATCTCACAAAATGTATGGAAGGATGTCAAACGTAATTAAAAGAGTTCTCTTTGAGATGTATTCTTACCAATTAGTCACTTGGAGCTTCTAGACAAGTCTTATCAGCTGGCTGGCAGAGGATATCTTAAAGATAGGTGTCATGGGTCAGGAGGAGATACAAAGCGAGTTTATCAGTAGTGCTATTTCAGGTATCACAAGCTACTTCTGAGTTCTTGAAATTCTTGAGTGAAACATTTTATTCTTATCTCTTTGGAAAATCTCTCTTGCCACAAAGTAGAAAATCAGACACAATGGAGAAGTGCTTAATTCCTCTGTGCTGGAAGCGTGCAGTCAGGAAATAGTACAACCTGGATTCTTCCCACCAAACTTGCGTTGGTTGCCTGAAGCTGGGAGACCAGAAGCCCCTTTCAAGCCACCAGTTCAGATAAGCATCCAGAGGGCAGTTCAAATTGGAGGCTGTATTTATACTTCGAATATGAAGTAATTAGATTCTAAGCTTATGAAGGCTTTTAAATGCTTTTGATTAGGTGGGATGGAGCCAGACTATAAGGCCTGACAGAATTTGTTTGGACAAGAATTTGGCTTTCAGGGAGTGAGGAATTACTTGGAGAACCCTGGCAGAGGATTTTTTTTTTTTTTTTTTCAGAAGAATTCCTTGCTGCACACATCTCACTTCGTAAAAACGTTTGATCGGGGCTGCTCCTTTGTCTAAGACTTAGGTCAAACACTAGTGGTTGAACACTCTTCCTAAAAATCAAGTACATCTCTCATCCTCCTCTCATTAAGTGAGGAAATTTGTGGATTTATTTTTCATTCCATTTGCTCTGAATTTTATGCAAATTCATCTGCAAGGCCAGGCTTGTGCTGAAGCCGGTCTAGTCAGCAGCTGCTTTGAAGTGCTCTGCACCAAGCAGATGTCTATAGAGGCGGCACAACTTTCCACCTAACGTGGTAATGGGATTGTTTAGTAGGCAGGCTTGAGTTTTCAGATGCTTCTGTAGCCGTTTCAGGCCATCGAAGTGGAGGCTGCTGCAGCTTCTCCTCCCCACCTTGTTGTAAACTCCTAACTCCTCTCTAGGGACTCAGGCAGTGGTGTGGAGAACTGACTGACTGAGTTGGTCTAGCCAGAAACAATGACTAACGACTACCAAAACTTTAGGATTTTTGTGCATTCAGACGTTCATTGTTCACATTAGCGTGTTTTGCATCATGAAAATGTGTTCTCCCGTTCTGCTTGCACACTCATGTCCCATTTGGGAGGACAGAACCGGAGCGTATTACTAAGGCCTGACTTTGTAGGCCCTGTTGCCACCTCCCTCTGAGCGATGTTACTGCAGAAAGGAGAAGGACCTGCATTTTTGAAAGGTTACATCTTCTGTATCCGGGCTTTCAGGAACAGGTACAAAAATCCCCTTTCGTCGATGCCTGTTTCCAGTTCTACCTCCTGCACGTGCAGGGTGTGGGTGCTGGGACGGTGCATGCTGGTCTGGGCCTCCTGGAAAAGCTGCACCAAATATTCCATGGTCTGAATTTCTGGGTAGACCTGTGTGGTGCCAGGAGTTGGACTTGATGATCCTTAAGGGTCCTTTCCAAGTCAGGATTTTCTATGATGATTCTATGATTTGCTGCGGGACTGACCTCGTTTGGGGTCCATGCCCCAGCTCAGAGGTGGAACTGCTTACCCGTGTACACTGGGAGCGCTCCCAGTGCAATTTGCCCCCCGAGGTGCTCCGTATCCCCAGCTGTTTGTGAGGCAGGCAGGGTAGATGAGCTGCAGCTCCTGTCCATGGAGGATCAGGTCTAGGCCTCTCCCCAGACGAAGCCTGGGGCAGCTCGGTGGTTCCCTCCATCCACAGGTGCTGCATGAGGTGCTGGGGCGGGAGAAGCAGAGGGAAGGGTTGTTCAGGCAGTGCCGGGTCCCCACCTTCCTGTGGGGTTCCCACTGCTGGGTTAGAAGATGAATAGATAAAATGCCTTTCCTTGTATATTTACCAGTCCTTTGCTGGTGCTAAGAACACAACATGGGGGGGGGGCCTGCTTTCCTGTACCCGTGTACCAGTGACTTCAGCGACTGGAGCTCCGTTAGAGAGTGCCTTCCCTCCTTGGCAATGTTATTTAGCACAGGCTTCAATTAAACAAGCAAGCCGGGGAAAATAGGGGGTGGTTGCCTGGTAACCAACTGCCTTGAGATCTGGAAAGATAGAGCAGAGTGAAGGGTTAATTTTTGCAGGTGAAAGTAGAATTGTCCGGGGATGTGGGTGGTGGAGGTTTTAAGCTGGAAAGATCTAGGACATGGTTCAGAGAAGTAGAGTTCCCACTGGGTTCCGTCTCCAAATAATAACACAACAAGAACGGTGTTTGCTTAGTTAAAATCCAAGCTGATGGAAATTTAGAGAGAACACAAATAAGATTACTGTTTGAGGGTACTTCCTTGTGAGTGATATTTACATAATTTGCCACAGCATTGCAACATTTTCTATCAGGGCATCTCACTCAGAGTTCAAAACTTGCCTTAAATAAGCAGTTGTACGTGGCTGCATATTCTACAAAAATAGGGACTGCTTTTCTGCATGTGTTCCCTGGGACAGCGTGATTTTTACAAGGTACCTGTGGGTGTCAAAAGATCTGTCTTAAATCTTTGTAAGTGTATTTGGAGAGAGCCGAAACCTGCACAGAGCTGGGGGGCTTCACACCTCTGAAAATCAAGCCGCAATCATGCTTCTTAAAAACTTCACCTTCTGCCTTATCAAGTATGTATTTTCCCTTCTTCAATACATTTTGAGTAGTTTTGCAATTAGATAAACAGAGAAGAGAGACAATTCATGTGAGAGTCCGTGCCACCTCTTGAAAATATGCTTAACATACACTGCTAAATCTTGACCCAAAGGACGTGAATCCAGATGTAGAGCTGGGTGGCCTTTCGGGAGACCTGTGTGCCCTTCCCCAGGCCAGGGACTGAAGGAGCCAGTAATGAGGCAAGTCCTACATGCAGGTGCCTAAGTGTGCGTCAGCCTGGCTTCTGTTTACAGTGTCATCGTGAAGAACGAAGCTAATCTGCAGATATGCAGATTGCTTCCCTGCGAAGGCAATCATGAGGCTTCCTGCGAGATCTGCACATTGACTGGCACGCGTAGCCTGTCTGCAATATGCCCTCGTTATTTTCTGCCTGCTTACTGGAGCCCTCTTTTCTTACTGATGAAAAGCAGAGGGTAAAGTCGATTCTTTCCACGAGCTGTTTTTATTTCTTTGTGCTTGTTTGTATTATGACAGCACTTCAGAAGCCCTCCTTGTGGGCCAACACCGCACGGCACTGGGTGCTTTATGAATATGGAGTGCAAAGATTGCAAAAGATTGCATGCGAAATATGTCAGAAAGCTGCAGATAAATCCAGCAAATTAGTATTGGAGAATAATAAGACAATAGCTCTCTTATAGTAAGCCACAACCCCAACAAATCTGTTAAAGTTTTGTGGACATCGTGGCAAAGGAAAATCTTTCCAGGTTAGGATTTTCGAAAAGACAGGAATGTGTGGCCTTGCAGATGTTTTGAACAAACTCTGCCCAGAAGCGAGAGCCTCTTGGGAGAAAATCTAATTGTCTTTGGAGATTTTTTTGACTGGGTAGTGGAGACTGGTGTCACTGGCAGAGTTAGGATCAATAGCTCAGTAACAAATAAGAAATGATAGGCAAAGATAGGATATGCTCGGAGGGACCTTGAAAGTCTTCAGGCATTTCTGAGTCTGCTGTTGCAAATATGAATCCATTATCATCAAGCAAGGAAACAGAGAACAGTCTTCGTGACAGCGTTTTGGATGGATGGGAAGCAGGGCCAGGAGTGCCTGTGAAGTGTTACACCCACAGCTGATGGACCCTGGCTCTAAAGATAGTCACGAGCTTGGACAAATTTTCATTTGGTGTTGGAGATGAAAAAATCTTATAACGGTAAAGGGGAAATTCTGCCAAGACTTAAGTATGTTTTTAATCTGTGCAGGATTGTCCAAGTCCTTGCTGGAGCACTGTCTGTACTGCCACATTTTAAAATAATGGCTGGAGTGTTGTGCATCAATTTTTACATGCTTTGGGCCAAGCATGAGTGCCCCAAAAATACTCTAAAGCTACCATTTTTTTGTTAGGTGCATCCTGGCAAAAAAAAAAAAAAAAAAAAGAATATTTATCTTTGGGAATTTTTCACTATTTTATAGAAAAATCCTTCTGAGTGGAATTTAAAATTCTTTAACCCCTGACTCCTGGTCCCACTCACCAAAGGATGTACACTGGTCTTGCAGTGCAGTATCCCACACACAGCAGGACAGCCCCTTTGTATGGAAGCATTTTCCTGTGGGTCAGTTGTATTTTGTGTTGGAATTTGCAAATCACAAAGCTCATATTTGTGTCTCATTTTCTGTTATAGAGGCTTCTAAATAATCAGCTTCTCCCTGAGCAAGGAAGAAACTTTGTCAGTGTTTGTATGATCTCGACATGCAAGGTGTGCTTAGCGCTGTTTGTGTAGGACCTACAGGCAGTACGTTTTTTAATTAAATTACTTTGACCTAGAATGCGGTTTAATTAAACACCGTATTAAACAAACTTAAACAAAAAGGCATTTAGTAAACCACTATGCAAATTTCAAGGTAATTAAAATTTGAGATCTGTCAACTTCACACTATCTCTATAATTGATGCTAAATGTGAACAGATCAAATAAGTACACTTTTCATTGTGTTTCAGTTTTTTTTTCTTGTACAAGCTAAGATTGCTAATCACTGCTTTGAATTATTTCTCTATCTGATCTGTTGATTCATCATTAGAGTGGGTGTCTTTGGGGTTGGTAGTTACTGGTTAGTTTGGATGCACCAAAGAAGCCTTGCATAATGCAGAGGTGACAGGGCACTCATTAAAGAAAATAAGATAAAGTGTTAACTGAAAACAATAAAGAAGAAAGGAGTCCTAACTGGAAACACTGACTACGGTTTTCCTAGTTAGTCTGAAAAGAAGTGCTCAAAGGGAAATGGACGTGGAACCAGTAAAATAGAAAAACGTCCTCCAAAAGTTTCTAGAATTGGAATTGGACCAAATCCAATACAGCAAGACTGTATTCAGTCCACCAGGGCAGCTGAATAACTTAATTTTCAAGTCTAAGGTCAAGAAAGCAGTGAGCAATATGCATCATTTTCTAGCCAAGAACGACCAACCCTTGTTCCAAGTGATAAATAATCACTATGCATACACAGAGAGCCTTTAATAAATGCTAACAGTTAGGCAAATATGGCCCTAAATGGTGATGAAACTGGCTCTGCTGTTTGAACCGGCCAATAAAATGGATAGCAGGGGGAGCCCCACTCCACCCAAGGTTCCACAGAGTTGAAAAGGAACCTGAAATTAATAAACTAGCCTATGTCTACCTCTGCAAAACCTGAGGTTTAGGAAAGCCAGCATATTTATGTATTGGTAGCATCTGTTACTACTGCTTATACTCTGCAGCAGCTGATGTGACCCAGCTGTGGATCAGCATTTATGAAGGAGCTGAGGATTATGTGCTCAATATCTTTTCAATACATCCTGCTGAGAACTCTGCTGATTTCCAGGGAAGGCCTCCAGAGAGCAATCTGAATGCTTTGAAAGCAGCCAGCTTCCCCTCTTGTTGTCCTCCGCATTGTCCTGCCTCTCCCGCTCCCCTGCCTGTCCCCCATTACTTTGGGAATTCATCCATCCCCAACCACCTCAAGAAATGATTGTGTTTTGTGCTTTCCGAGTTGCAGTCTGTGTCACAGCAAATTATAAAATAACCGCAGCCTGTTGAACAGATGGGATTTAAGATGACCTGTAGAAATATGGAGACAACAGAATATGTGTAGATAAAAATTACAATTAAACGTCTACTTTCCAAAAAAGAAAATATGTGTGACAACAGCAGGCTCTCCCATTTACCCTCCAGATTACAAAGGGACAGGATTCAGTTCTTAATGTATTGAATCCTTAAAAAAGATCAGCCTTTATCAGCATTTTTATAAATTAGGCTGACTTTGAAATTGTGGTTTGTGGATGGTTTCAGAGGTGAAGAGATGAGCATTATTTGCATAATAAAATCACAAAGGGAGTGAGTATGCAAAATTTAATTTATTTAAAATTCACCCATCCAACATGCTGGGCACAGGTACGGAAGATTAATAATAAAAATAGTCACCTACAGCATATAAATTAATGGCAATGTCCAGAGCTAAGAGCTTCCTTCCCCACATTCAGAAAAACCTTTGGAGAACGGATATGCGGCATGACCTGAATGTCATCAATTCTGTTCAACTAAAGAAGGTGAGGACAGCCAGCCTTGTGCTCCCTTGTGCCCGTGGCAGACTTGCTGTAACGCTCCATTTTGCTCTGAGCAGGACTTGATGAGCTGCTGTGGGGCAGGTTATCTGAATAAGCAGATCTGAGTAGGTCTGTTGAGTGAAGGACACTTTATGTGCCTTAAAGGATCTGCTCCTGTGTCCCAGAGACATACGTTTATAGCTTTTTTCTAAATCACTTCTCTGCAATCAGTTGACACAAAATGGATGACAGGAGGGTATTTGGTAATTCCAGGATCTTGTTAAAAGTAACTTTTTTTTCTATTACAAGCATCAGTGACTGTAATGTTAGCAACAATGCCACTACATTTCTGACAAAAACTTGATGAAGAGGTTGTGTTTTATTATAGCTTTTGTGTTACATGGTTAGTGATGTGTTACACTTAGAAAGTCCAAACTGAGACAGCCTAAAGTCTTCCTGCATTCACTGTATTTGTTAGTAGATGGTTTCTGAGGCATCAAAGCAATAGGGAATATTTGGCATAGGGAAAGTGAACGATGTTTGAGCTTGGATCTCACGAAGAGTAAGTTTGGGCTTCTAGCTGTCAACACTAATAATGTGACCTACATTTTGCCTGATTTAGATATCTACCTCCAGATGAGATGAGACGAGCTGCACACCAGAAATGTCTGCAGCTCTCCATTGTGGGAGAAAGGAGGGTAGCCATCGAACTCTCATCTGTTCCTCTCTGTAGACATCTGCTGTTGGCTAGATGAATCCTATCCTAAGGGGATTGAGTTATGGCCTGAAAACATTTAATAAATAACTGTGCTCATGGTATTGAAATTAAGTCTGTAAGGGGCTGTCCTAGGAGGCTTCATAACAGAGATTAAAGCATTTGAATATCAAAGTGTATGGGAAGAACAAAGACTACTGTTAGATTTTAAATGGTTTTATGGTTTGAATATATGATTTGCAAATATTAATGGGTTTTATTTTGGCTGATTTTTTTAATCAAGTCCATCCCAAAAATCATGTCTGAAAACTCCACAAGCAGCTTGGAATAGAGAGGGGTTTTCTGTTAATTACTTTTTTTTTTTTTTTTAAACTTCACTGCTATGTGATCCATCAATATGAACCTGTCTGCCCATGAACAATGTTGGTTGTGTCCATACTGTGGGATTCAGTACTGCTTCCCAGCTCCTGGCTCTGGCTACTTCTCAGCTCCACATGGTGCAAGACCGCATCTTGCCTCCTCTCAGTAGACCCTGGCTCCTCAGCTTCCAGACAGAGAAAGCCCAAGTAGCAGAGCACCACGGGATGCTCCAGCGGGTCCCCGAGGTGGGCAATCAGAGGGTCAGAATTGTGGGACAGGTGCATTTTATAGCATGCTCCTGCCCTACATTATAAACTGAGCCACAGCGATATAGTTCACCTCCGGCAGAGATTAACACACAGGCTGTTACAACTGTAATGCTTGGCTTTGCTCCCAAAGTCCATTGTTCAAAGGTTTATAGAGCAAATCAGGAAAAATTTGGATAGCATACTGGCTGATGATGGATTTTCTTCCAGCTTTACTTCCTTCACCTTTCCATTTCTTGTCCCTTTTCTGAACTGGCCCATATTCTGTCTCCTCCTCTACCTCCAGTTCTCCCCACAGCGCACAAATGTCACCTACCTGCTCTCCCTCTCCTTCGGTGGGGTTTGTTGCAGCACGTTGTGTGTGTCAGAGCAGTGTCTGAGAAGCCTACCAGACCAGGGGCTCCCCGCTTCCGTGTAGTTTACTACAGGTCTGTAGGAAATGGTGGCTGAAGAGGGCTCGAGGAAGCTGGTGAGCAAGTGGCTGGGGACAGGAGGGGGTGCTGGGCACGGGGTTGTTACAGGCTGTGGCCTACTCAGAAGCAGCAGTCAGAGGAACTGCAGTTACCATCCACTTGGCCGTTACCAAAGAGCAACTAACAAATAGTGTTATGGCTAATGCTAAAAAAAGAGGCCTGAAGCTTTAATTCTGGCTGTGACTCTCCTCATGGGGAAGAAGAAGCCGTGGTAAACCGAATGCTTCTATGTTGAATGATCTCATCAAGGCAAATTTCACAGGGTGGAAGGGCATCTTCACGGACCTCTTCTAAAGACGAGCGACTCGGGGGAAATCAGAGATGGGTTGAGATGCTCAGGGTACAAGCATGGAGCTGGCAGAGGTGTATGAGGATGGTGGCCACCACAGCAACATTGTGAGTGAGGTAGAGAATTGCTGGGCAGCAAGAGTGGATGAGGAACAGGTGGAAAGCAGAAAATGGATAATCTGATGAGAGATTGGGGGATAAATTTCAAAGTGTTGACAGCTATGGACTAACAGATCACCAAGAGCTAGTGATCTAGATGCAAATCTATAGTTCTGCATTGACAGAACTGAGACCAAACACTAAGACAGCTGCGTGGATGGACAGGAATTTAAGTGACCCAGCAGTTGAGCGGACTAGCAGGACAGCACACACAGTGGGAATGGGGAAGGTGGTGGGACAAAGCAGATGAAGAAATGAGGACCTTGATGACCAGGCTGCCAGCTCTCACTGGTAAAAGTAAACCACTGGGCCTGAGCAAACCCCATGCCAGTGGCACAATGGGAGGTCATCTCCGAGACCATTCCAGCTAGCAGCTTTTCAGAAGGTGAAGAACAGCTATAGTCACCGCGGAAGAGTTATGAAATCTGGCTAATACCATTTGCGGGGGAAAATTGTTTAGGGTGGATTTGTGGTTTAGTAGTGCTGAAAATATGTTGCATGCAATGCTGTCCAGATGTGGAGAACGCTTTATTATTTATTCCTGATCTGGAAAAAGTATGAATGAGAGTAAACATTGTCTGCTTCAGAAGAGATTTTGGCACAAGCTTCACATGGGCTTCTCAAGAAGGTATGGGAGGAGATTATAAAATGAAACATGGATGTTTATAATTGAAGAACATTCTCCCCAGGGAATCATATGACTTTTTTTTTTTTAATGAAAATTCAGTCAACTAGATATTTAGTTAGCCCAAGGAAATGTTTTCAGTTATCAATTAAAGACAGTATGTGTGTTCTGTTGCTTGAAGATGCCATATCTTAAAATGAATCAGGATGCTGGATAATTATCACTTTACTCTTTATTAAAGTGCTGCTTTTCCTCCAGCAGTGGCTGTAACAGCTGTTCAGCCACATTCATTAACTTGTAGAGTAAAACTTTTTGTTTTAACCACAAATACTAGGATTAAGGTTACTTTTTTAAAGTTAGTTTTTCAGCTGATGTCTAAATACTGGAATATGTAGGCGTCTAATGCATTTGCTGCTTAAATATGATTTCTTATAAAGACATTTCTAAATGTGAGTTTTGGATGAACTTAATTATAAAGTTGTAAAGCTGTTGTAAAGATCTGCATTTTTGAGAGTTCACATTAAAAAATACAAAATGGCTCGTTCACTGATTAAAGCAAGTGAATTAGAAAAAGCATTTATAAATGAAAAACTGATTTTTCCTCAATATTAGTAGGGCAGGGCTCAAAAAAAATATTTCATTTATTACACATTCATTTAAAATTTAAGCCAATGCACAGTTCTCCTACTGTAGATGAAAAGATGTTTAAATGTGCTGCTCAAGGTGGGTTTGCGATGCTTTTTGTAATTGTAGACTACAAAACTTGGTGGTCCTGGCGTGAATAGGAATAATGCTGCAGAAGCAACATATACACATAAAAAGTATTTAGCTGTAATATTTGCCAATATGAGAGATATGTGATAATGGCTATGATGAATTTGTAATTATAGTTTATCAGGGACTAGGTCTGGGCTGTAATTCTGGTCACTGTGTTCCACATTCACATGCTGACTCTTGGTCATCTTTTCACTCAGACCACTGGATCTCGTTCCAAGCCTCCCATGGGTCTGATAGGATCCAAAAGTTCTGTTCCTGAAGTTTCTGAGAAAACTGCTAAATAGTTTGAAATTGGTAAAATGAGGGCTTGATGCTAAACTGAATGCCTTTACACCACAGATGGTGAAGTTGAAGGATAATAGAACATTTTAAGAGTTGCATTAACGTTAAATGTATTTCTGCTTTATTGCTAAAGTTTAACACTGTTTAAAAAGTTTTTTTGTGCGTGTGTGTGTTTTTTTTTTTTTTTTACTTAGAAAAGTTAAGGCTATTTAGAAAAGTCCAAGGGTACAAATCTTAAATTAATTGACATTGCTGAAAGAAGCAATCATGGAAGAGAATAGCTGAGGTGGGAAGGGACCTCTTGAATCATCTAGTCCATGCCCTCAGATCAAAGCAGGGTCCTCTAGAGCAGGGTGCTCAGAGCTGTGTCCAGCAGGGATTTGAGTATCTCCGAGAATACAGACTCCATAACCACTTCAGACATCCTCTGCCAGTGTGTGACCACCATCACAGTAAAAAAAGAGTCCCTTCTTATGTTTAAGAGATATTGCCTGTTTGTCAAACTTGTGCCTGTTGCCTCTTGCCCTGTCACCAGGCACTGCTTAGAAGTGTCTGGTCCCATCTTCTTCACTCCCCAATCAGGTGTTTCCACACATTGGTACCATCCCTCTGAGCCTTCTGTTCTCCAGGCTGAACAGCCCCAGCTCTCCCAGCCCTTCCTCCTATGACAGATGCTCCAGTCCCTTCATCATCCTTGTGGTCCTTTGCTGGACCTGCTCCAAGTATGTACACATCCCTCTTGTACTGGGGAGCCCAGCACGGGATGCAGCACCCCAGAAGTGTCTCACCAATGCTGAGCAGGGGGAAAGATCACCTCTCTTGACCTGCTGGCAGTGTTCTGCTTAATGCAGCCCAGCGTAGCATTAGCCCTTTTTGCTGCAGGGACACATTTCTGGCTCATGGCCAGCCTGGGGTGCACCAGGAACCCCAGGGCCCTTTCTGCCAAGCTGCTTTGCAGGTGGTCAGCCTCAGCATGTACTGGTGCCTGGGGCTGTTCCTCCCTGGGAGCAGGACCTTGCGCTTCCCTTTGCTGAAGTTCATGAGAACAAGGACATTGAAGCAAGAAATTGTGGGACTCGCCAGAGCTCAAGTTTGTTTCTGATGTGGAAGTGGACAGAGTGTGTTGAATGTTAAAAGTAAAGGATCCACTTCTGTTTCCCCTGTTACAGTTAAGCCTCGTCATTCTGTAGACGGGCAAACTGGGAACTAGTCTGTTGAATTTCTAACCTTAGGCTTCCAAAATCAGATGTGGGTTTCTAAGCAAGAAGCTTAAGTCTGAAAGTGCTGGAAGTCCACGGGTCCTTTAGGACCTTTAGGTGGAATTTGGAGCCGACCCATATTTGTTACTGTTGGGTCATTTGTAGATGCAAAAGTAATCTGGTTTGGGTCCTAAATTTACACTCCTTTTTCTGCAAGCTTTTTCTTTTTTTTAAAAAAAAAAAAAAACTAACTGGCTTATATGTGTTTATACCCAGATAGGCCAAATATAGTACAGCTTTTTCAAAAGCTGAAGTCTCAACAATCCAGCTTCCCTGGCATTCACAGCCAGTGCTCGAAGGCAGTTTGACATGTTCAGTCCAAGCTAAGGTATTGTGCATGCAGTGAAAGGCCTCTCATTGTTCTTAACCTCAGTAGTGAAATAGCATCCAACAAGTGCAGGCAAGTTTTCCATTGTGTGTTTTCAGCTTAACTGAAGTTTGAAAACGGATAAACCTAATTGCAGCGTAGAAGAAAGGATTTTTAAAAAGAGAGAGAAAGAGTAAAAAGGGTTATGAATATTCATCTTCTCAAGATTTAAGATTTTTTTTTAAAGATATTGAGGCAGAAAATGCATGCTATTAAAAATTTATATTGATGTTGGATAATAGTAGGGCTAAGCTTTTTTTCTGAGAACGTGCATTTTCAGAGAAAACTGTTCAATAGGGCTAAAAGAGGTCCCCTTAGCAGACTGGCCAAATGCACTGGGACAGTTTTTGGTAGTGTGTAATGAAGGACTTCCTGCTACTAGAGAAACTCTCATGCTAAAATGGCACAAAATCGCTAACAATCCCCGCTGAGTTCAAAGTCAGCCCGGGATGATGTAGGAACATGACGCATCAAAGCGTTCCCTTTTGCCTGTTCCGAGTGATTTCAGTTAAAACCAAATTTCCTTCTTATGTCACAGTCTGTTTGCAAAAACAGCAGGTTTACAGACCGAGTCCAGTCAGCAGCGTTGCAAGCAAGTTGTATTTTCTGTCGTGTCTCCTTCAGACAAAATCCCTGGTAGATGTTTATGTATCAAAACTGCCATAGATTAAAAGATACACACGCGCCGAGCTACCCGAGGACCGCTGTTTCTGTACATTGTTTTGAAGGGCAACACAAAGCCCAGAGAACCAAGATATCTTGGCATGATCATATACACTCAAAAAATGTTGGCTGGAGTCAGAACTTGTTTTTAACTGTTGGGAAGTGGTGTAGGGAAGAAGATGGGGAGCATACGGGGGATGGCTATCTTGCACAGACATTTGACTGACGCTGTGAAAAACCAAGTTCACGCACAGGAGGCACGACTTCACAGCTCCGCGTTTCACGTGGTGCTGTCAGCAAATCCTTCAGAAGGACTCAGCACAGAAATAGGCAGGTTTGCTGCTCACCAGCAATCCCACCCTAACACCATCTGGCGAAAACAAGAAGCCCTGGGAGTCGTTTGTGCAAGTGGGTTCGGCAAACAGGCTGTACTCTCACCTGGAGTTTCTGCAAAACGCTTCCCGGTGTCATTTTGTCAAAAGAAAATGAGGAAGGGGGAAGTATCTGCAAGAACTTTGATACTATAAAAAGCATATTCTTATGCAAATATGCAGCCTCATATTTGAATCAGTCTCTTCTTACTCCATGAGTTTTTGCTTAAATGAGTTATACAATCCCTAGGCAAAGGCAACTGTCTATTTTCTTCAAGTTTTGCAATTGTATATTTTTTAGCATACATTTTGTTTAATTTTATTTTATTCTCTAAAAGCAGGGGTTATCCTAGATTTATCTTAGATTGAGATCAATATGATTCAGACATCTCGGGACCTTTTTGGCCACACCTGGCACAGGGTGCAGAAAACTGTATGGGTCTGAGGTTCTGTATCGAACGTTTTATTGTCTTTTAATTTCCCCAAAACTGCACTTTGTGGAACAGGTGAATGAATGCCTTGTTTTTGCATAAAATACCAAAAACCAGCTGATGCATTGCAGGGAACAGAGGGACTTCACTTCATCATAAAATAGATTTTAGCAAAGGATTTTTAATAGACTTTTAAAGACTTTTCATGTTGTCTAAAATTTCATGTCTTCCTTTTCTTAATTGAATTTGCCTACCAGAGTAAACTCCAGGGAATATATATTGAAACCCTTCTGTTTTTTTGATGACATGGGAAGTTCATCTCTGGCCAGTAGTTTTGTTTTTATTTTTCTGCTCCCAGATACACTGCTAGCAATTAAATCCAAGTTTAGCTGTAAACGAACACATGACTCATCCTCTAGATGAGAGTCGAGGAATCTTTACACGTCTCGCTTGTTATTGTTTTACTTGCTTTTTAATATTTCAAGATTTGTCTTGTATATGAAAATAGTCTGTAGGAGAAGCATGGTGCTTTTCCAGAATCGTCCAGCTTTTCATCAGTATTGACCATAAAAGTCACTGTTAACAGAAGTGGCTGCTGATCTTTGGAAAGTATTGAATTTTTTAGTGAATGTTGATTTGAATGCTTGTGGGAATTGCCTTTTTTTTTATTCTCATATTGCCAATATTTTGGAGCAGTTGCCAGTTTATGAGAGAAAATTTGAAAAAGTTTAAGAAAATCAGCAGGCTGGAAAACACTAGAAAAAGCAGTAGAGGACAAACAGTATGATGGGAGGGTTTGGATTTGTTTTAGATCTGACTACCCAGTATTGCTCTAATGTTTCTCTGAATCAGTCATTTTAATTGAATTCAGTGGCAGGAAAATTAAGCTAAGTGCTCTTGGAGATAACCCCGCTACTCTCCACGTATTTTAAGTTCTCTAATCAGAAGAGCAGCTTAAATATTTTTAAGTTTACTGACTTAATCGTACAGTGTTCCAATACAGTGTCAGATACAATCAAGAACAAGGAACTACATCTGATCCCGTATAAGAACCCGGGGATATCAGATGCATTACTTCCTCCAAGAGAAATCTCCTACCTGAAAATATTTCTGCATGTATTGGTTTACAGGTGAATTTATAAATAAAGTATGGTTGCTGAAATCCCTGTAGAAAAGTTTACAAAATACCAAATGCTCTATTGGAGTTCTTTATAGAAGTAGCAATGTTCTTTCTTTTCTTTCATAAAAAGATGATTTTCCAGATTTTATTGCAACTCATGTCTTGCTTAAAAGTCTATCTGCATGACTTGCTACCAAAGGTAGCACCTTTCAACCCTACAAATCTTAAAACTGTGGCTAATCAGAAGGTTTATTATGACTGTGACAACATTCAGCATTTATTGAAGAGCTGCAGCTTCTGAAGTCTTGTGAAATTATGAGTTTTCAGTTTGCATTAAGCAATAAAAGAAGAAATTTCTGCCCCTTCATGATCTGGAGAGAACAGCTTGGAAATGTGACTCTTAACAAGTGGAAAATCAGAAAGCAGATCAATCTCTCATACTGATTTTTCACCCAGTCTTATGATTTTGCGGAGGGGAGTCTGACTCTTGTCTGCTGCTGAGACTGACAATATTGTCAATATTCTCTGAGCTCTTGCAGTATATTTTATTGTCAAGATCAGGGTCTCAGATTTTATAGAAAAATAAAACTATTAATAGATAAAATCAGGGTAGAAATATGGGGAAAAAAAAGAGAATACTTCTAAAACTAATTGCATGTGTGTGCAAGAGCATCTATTTTTAAATATGCCCTGAAAGTCCCTTTTTTGCAGGATTATGAATATGCATATGTGTCTCTGTGTGTACATGTAAGCACATATATATGTGTGTGTGTGCGTGTTTGTGCTGATAAGTGGTCTTGCAGAAGAAGAGACAAACCTGCACGATCCTGCAGAAGGCTCTGTTAGATTTATCTCAAAGGCTTGGATAGCTCAGGCTGCTTAGTGCGTGTTTATGATTCCCGTCCTTTTGATTTTCAAGGCTTGGTTTCACATGATATATCCAAACTCCTCTCCTCCAGCCAGGAGAGAAAAGTACAGGGCAAAGTTTTTCTGTAATTATAGATGTAATAAACCACTTTTATATTTCTTCAGAAGCAGTTAGCTGAGAACACCCATAAGCTTAGATCCAGCAATCTACTATTTTAAGATTGCCCAGAGCAAGTTAATTTTAGGTTTAGTGCTTTGTAATTTAACTAGAGAACTGCACCTAAAATCTTAAAATTCAGTTTTGCAGACCTTAAGAAGATTTGCTTCTTCAAGTTTGTTATTATTTATAGTCAAAGTGTGTTTAATAATTTGCTGTGTGCAGAAAGCTAGCGCTGCAATCCCACTTTAGCTAATGGGGGTTGACAGCATTTTTGTTTTTTCTCCTGGGGTGTTTTAGAGACACTGTATTGTGATCTTGCTCTGATCTTAATGAGATCCAGCCGGGAGTTAGAGGAGTAATATCCCCTCCACACACACACACACACACACATGCGCGCGCATGCACACACCCCAGAAATGTCAGTGCAGTCGTTTTGTTGTTCAAAGCAGCGATTTTGGAAGTGGCCTGCAGCCTCTGGGAGTCTGGGGATTATTGCGAGGGGCTGGAGCGAGGCAACCGAGGAAAGACAGCTTTTGTCAGCAGGCTTTGGCTCATTATACAGGGCCCGCACCTCCAGAGGGCATGTGTTGGAGGTCTGCAAACCAGCACTGGAAAACGACGCGATGTGTGTTACGGAGAGCAGGAGCTAGGTGAGGGCAAGGGGAGCACGGGCAATCGTGGGTGTAGGTGGCAGGCAGGGGATGCCCATATTGCTCAGTAGATGATCCCAGCTGGCTGGGCTGCTTTTGTGCTTTGGGGAAGGAAGAACCGATATCCACCTCGCTAGCTTTGCAGCGATGGACGGCTACAGGTGACACAGCGAAATCCAGAGGAAAACATCCGTCCACAGCCTAAGAAAATGTCTGCACTACTCTGATACTGTGGTCCAAATGCTCCCTACAGCCCTGCTTCCAGCATCAGTCCCTTTTTTGGGAGCAGTCAGTTTCTAAGGGGTGCTTCTGGCTCCTACAGGAGTGAGACGTGGGGAAGCAAAGAGCTTTCCAGCTCTGAGACTGTTCCGGCCCATCTGGAATAGGTGCAAGTTATCTAAAAATTAGACGCCAATTTGCATTTTTTCAAGCACCTGAAGAGACTTGAGGAAGAGGCAGGGGAAGGATTAACCCTTGCGTTTCATGATTTAAATGGTGTAGAAATGTGAGTCGTGGCTGAGCAGCACATTAACGAGGCTGTTCCCAGCTTGATGTGGAAATCCGGCAGCTATGTACCACTGGCAGTGGGGATGTCGTGCCGTCGAATTCAGCTGTCCTTGGTCACTTGGAAGCCTGTTTATCTGAAAGTGATTTTCCAAACAAAAAGATTGCGCAGGACTGGCTCTGACACTTGCCCTGCGTGGCACAGGCTTGCTTCATCTGCCTGCGGTGCCTTTCAGACGGACAGCAGCCCAAAGGAAACTCTGGTTGGGTTTCCGTAGATCCAGGGAGACAGAAAAAAATGGGAGGAAAAAATGAGCAGGGTGAAGGCCTGAGTGTCTTTGACTGCATCTTACCATATTAAGTAGAGAAAAGTTTATGCCATTCAAGAAGAAAAAAAAAAAAAAAGGAAAATGTGTAAGGAAACACGTTTCAACAGCTAAAGATGAGTCAGCGTACAGGAAGCTAACTCACATGACTGGCGAGTACAGTGAGATTATCGGTAAATCTTTTTTCATACTTTTCCTCTCCCCCTCCTCCCCTAAATTACAGGTTAACGACTCTGCTTTTAAAGACATGCCCTGTGAGCTAAGCCTGAAGTGTGTCGCTTTCCTGGAACCGTGAATTTCCCTCGGTCCTGCAGCGAGGATGGCTCAAACCCCAGGAGTCGCTGAGACACAGAGCACCTCACCCGTGGGCTATGGTTTTTTTTAAGCCCCAAACACTTTCTGAAGCTCACTTGCTAATCGTGAGGTTCAGGATACCGCAACTTTGATTTCACAGGGAGCATTTTCAAGGCCATCTTTTAAGCGCTGCTCAGAAAGGATTTTCAGCCCTCTTGGTTGTGAGTAGATAAGCAAAAAAGCACGACTGTAGGGCCTGGATTCATGGCATCTGTTGAGGCACCTAATATCAAGGATAACCACGCTTCTAATTTAGAAGCACCATCATTAATTTAGGGATCTAATGTAATTAAGGGTAATTAATAGCCATCATTAATTAAGGTGTAAATTAGGTGGGGTGAATCCAATTGTAAGGTCAGACTCTGGTTGATCCGATTTCTATCTGTAGCGAAGGAAAGAGCTCTCAAGAAACTCTTCCAGCTCTCTTCCGAAGATCTCCTGTAATCTACCTTGCTTAGCTAGCGATGCCAAAAAGCAGCATCCCTACCTCTAGCCCTGCTTGCACCCGAGGTGAGTCGGAGAGAGCAGTTTGGTGTTTACCTGAGATGAAATGAGCTCACGTAGCGCCACAGAGCCAGCCTCCAGCTCGGAATACCCGGCTGCGCGGAGAGCCAGGCTGATCAGCCCCGGGGGCTGAGCTGCACGATCCCACAAGAAGTGGTTCTGCCTCTCTTCGCCCCAGCCCAGAAGCCATGCAGATTTCAGCTCAGATGGAAGGGGAGGGTTTGTGCTGCTTTGTGGAAGCTGTTGTGAAGACAGTAGGAAAATGTTGGGCTCCCAGGCTGTCGGTCTGGCATCTTTCACAAGAGCTGATCTTTTACTGGGGAGGTGGGGAGCTGTTTTGGTTCGTGTTTTTTTTGCGTGTGGTTTTTTTTTTTCTGTCCTTCTTCAGGGTTGCAATATACTTGATAGAACGGATGGAGGCACATGCACTGGCAAGCCTCAGCGCTAATCCTCATGGGATGCCCAACTGCCTCGCTTCCTGAGTACACCGCGTTCATCGGCGTAGGTTGACAGTGATGCAACGCCAGCCAACACCCCGAGTGGTTAATATGCTTGACATAACTTGACTCCAGGAATGACTAAAGCCAAATCTGCTTTAACTTTTCTCCTTCCTCATTTGCACTTATTCACCTGGATTTCGTGCCCGTGATGCAAGGTTGTAGAGTCAGAGCACAGCTCAGGCAGGGAAGGTGCGCCTTCCTCCTTTGTTCCTCCAGACAGACCTGAAGTGGGAACATGGAGAAGGCAAAACTTCTCCTCCTTTAAAGGAGATGCATCAATGCAGAGCAGTAGATACACAATAATGTCTGTCAGGCTGCTCAAGCAAAGCTCCCAGTGACTTTGAGTTCAGGCTCAGAATCTTTTTAATGTTCACTGATGGGGATTTCCAAGGGGGGGATCCTAATACCACAGCGTTAAGCCCTTAATAGGCACTTATTTAAGTGGCCCGACTTTCAAGGTAACAACGCTCAGCTCTTTCCACTCAAGTTTCTCTGCAGATACTTGAATCTGGTAGGAGCTGTTGTGGGTTCAGCATTCTTTAAAAAAGAATGGGGGGAAAAAATTCTGTTTTGCATTGGCAAAGCACAAAATGATGATTTCTACTCCCCTCCAAGCAAAGGGTAATAGCGGATGTTATGTTCCTCTAATCTCGCTGATGACTATTTTTACAAAACAGACTACAGGACATTTACTAGTACGTGATGAAGGGGCATAAATAATTTAAACAACAGTTGTCAAAATAAATGAGCAAAGTGCATTTTGTGATAAATTACACTTGCTTTTTTAATGTGTTTCTCACTTAGTTGAAAAATTCAGTAATTTGCAATGGATCTCCCAATCATTAAAGTGAATTAGCAAGACTCTACTCCCTTAGCCATAATTCTAATCTTAACTGGAAAGGAAATATTTAGTATTATTTTGCAAGGGTTCCTCCTTAATATTCTTTTACAGCCACAATCTTACAGCGTAATGTAAGTTATGTATGTGTCCTGGTGACTTGGATTTTAGAGCGGAAAGCTGATTATGAGCAGTAAAGAATTTCGGCTCGCACAGAGGATATAATTGTTTTACAGAGGGTTGAATGACAATTCATATTGCTGGCTGCTTCAGCCTTTCCATTGGTATGCGGGTGCTAACAGAATTTGTACTTGCTTAAGGAGTATGTAATGGGAAGTTATTCTTCAAAAGTCTAACATCAACATTAATGTACACACAGAGCATTCATCTGCTTAATTTGTCTGTTTGCTTGTGTTTAGGTTATAAGTTACATGAAACTCCATTGTTGTGGGACTTTTATGTATATGTGTGTGTATATATATATATATTCACACACATCTAGGCTTGCTCTCCTTTATAGTTATGCAGAACTGTTTTTACACTTCTATTCTCCTGAAGACAAAGAGGCTGCCACAGTTGAGCATCCTTGCAAATCAGAAGTGAAGTCATTTTTCTGTACCACTCTGGGCACAGGAAAAAAAAAAAAAAAAAAAAAAAAAAGCAGAAAACTCACAGAAATTGGCAGCAGGCTTCAGGTGCCCTAGTAATAATTGAAAGCATTGTTTTAAAGCATTTGATTTGCAAGGAGTTATGGAGATGATGTTAAGTTTTTAAATAAATCATCCCTGATTAAGTATCAGTGCTTGTCCATTTCAGTCTTACCTTGAAAGCAAAGAGCAAATTTCCCATAAGCATTACTCAGAATACGGAGAGACAAAACAGAAACACTTAAACGCAGACTTTTAGGGGCAAGTCTGGCATGCATCGTGACACACAAAGGATGGACTGGAATAGTGAAAAATATTTTTGTTTGGAGCTGCTGGCAGTGTGGGTGTGTGCAGTAATAAGTGTCAACACAAAGAAACAAGAAAAATGATGATAGCCACATAAATAAATAAATAAATAAATGGCTTTGTTGATGAGGAGTGTTTTCCCGACTCATCCCCAATTGGCCAGATGTGACTATCGACGTGAGTGACAATGTCCATCTCATATGTACAGGTGACATCAGAAGGGCTGAAATTTTTTGTCCTGGTTCCAGCCATTTCATCTTGGACATCAGTGACTCAAATTGGGGCACATCATCAGGATTAGAAACACCTTTGTTTGGGGGAATAAACCTCAAAAAGTAGTCTTTAATTTAAAGATACAAATGGGATCTTCCCCAGTGTAAATATCCTACCTTGAAATTGAACTTCGTGTTTCTACTGGAGTGAGAGATTGGTTGTTTATATAATTCGATTTCATATTTGATATTAAAAGGTTGAAAGTTTGCGGACTGTTCTGAAAATGTGACGTGGGAGAAAGGCGTCTGATGACACTAGGAACCAGCTACTGGCTAACCCCTGATGCAGCAGGGTTACAGCTGTCACCCAAAGGTGATGCTCTCAGGTCCCCGGGAGGTGCTGGAGGATGCTCATTCCTCACTCATAGTCCATGTGTATACACAAACACATTGTCGTGCATAAGTTTTCACCCTTTCTTACATTAAGCAACTCCTGTAGGGTGGGGAGGCAGTACCATGAAGTCCCAAAGGCTATAGGGATTGGGAGCTACTTTCCATTTAGGATGAATGTTGCTTCTGGGTAATGAGAGCTTTGTTAGTCCCAGGGAGAACAGACCTAGGTGATTTGCTCTGCAGTCACGGAAGAGTACTTAGCAGTTCACAGATAGCTGGTATCAAACCTTCACAAGTTTTTATTTAGAGGAAGTAGAAGTCCAAGAATCACGGCAGCTATATGGAATTGACAAGGTTACTGGTCAACAGGGGACAAGTTACATTCCGGTCCGCCAGATCCTTTTTTCTGGTCCTTAAAATCTCTAATGAATGTTTTAATGTAATTTGCAGCCAGCACTAGAATTAGCAGTGATTTGTGGTGTCTCGGAGTTAAGTAAAGGGTCTTGGCTGTTCCCAGCAAAGTCAGTAATTCTGCTGCCGTGCAGAGAAGTGAGCACCAGCCAAGCTACAATCAGAAACCTCCGCAGAAATGACCCGGGGAGACTGTTTTTCACCTTTCTAGTGGTTGCCATGGTGCGTGATCTTCAAAAGGCAAAGTTTCCAAACTCTCTGTCTCTCACAATCAGATCCTTTAAAACATTTTTAGAGTGTGTTATTACTCATCAGTATGTAAAAATGGCACCACCTTGCTCAAAAAAAATCTGTTCCCTCTGCGTACTCAGATTTATGCTTGCAGCTTTGGTTAGCTAAAATAGTTTTGTTGCTTTTTTTTCCCTTTGGCTCTGTAGAAGCAGCACAGTTCACATTTCGTCTACCCACTTGTTAACCGAGGTCTGGATTCACCCCATCTACCTTCCGGTACCTCTTGGGTTTCCCTGAGCCCCGCTGTGATCAGCTGAGGCAGTGATGGGCTGGGGACAGGAGACCCGTGGCCACCTCCCTCCCCTGAATTAACCTACAGATTTAACCTAGGTGACAGCAGGAGGTGTCTGAAGGTGCTTGAATGAATTCAGGCCACGCTTCCATTTGCAAGTCCTTTGTTGGTACAGCGGCCAAGCATCGTGAGTCTGGTAGGCAGGCTGTGGGCTGAATGTAGTATAACTAATGTAACTAATTTTGTGTGGTGGGGAAATCGAGATTTTCAACGGTTTCTGTCACCTTCAGTGGTAGTTTTGGCTTAGGCTTTGGTAGATGACTCAGGAAGAGTCATCTGTGGTTGGTGGTTTCAGAAGAGATCCAGATCCTTACCACAGATTTTAAAGAACATTTGGAGAAATTCAGTTAAGTTCTGGGTGTCAGGAGTGCAGAAGACTGTATCCTAGCTTTTGGCTTTAACGAGGAAGGTTTTCAAGCTTCCCAAAACCCTCTTAGAGGCTGCTACAAAGGTTTTGGAAACCGAATCTCAGACATGGCGAGAAAGCGAGATCTCAGAACTGCCTTTCATGTTAGGTCAGGAAGGAGAACTGGAGTTGTGCAAAGATATTAGCCACTCAATCATGAGCTCCTGTCTTCGACACTTGTCCTGCAGGCAGGCTGCTCTCTGGGAATAGGGGTCATTTTCTTTAAAGGTCATTGCAAATGATATCTCAGCATGGCGGGATGGGTGAGTGCTGTTGGTAGTGCTGCTGGATCTGCACAATGTAGGTATCACAATAGATTTAGTGATATGTATATATGTGTTTCTCATTATATTTTAGCTGGGGTTGTTGGGAAACATATCCTGTCTAGATTCTAGGCACAGATGCCGTCTGTACTTTGCATTTATGGTATAGAAAGAGTTTAAAAAGTATTGTGCGCGTTTACGAGCACCGCCTGTTGTCGCAGCAGAGGTGATGGCTGTCTAGTGACAGACGTGGTGAGCTCCTTTGTTTGGGGGCAAATGTGTGTGCAAGTCTGCAGTTGGTTTGTAAAACAGGCTTGGATGAGCAGCGCTCTATAAAAGCAACGCAATCACTGTCCATTAAAATGTGTTTTAAAAGATCATATATATATATATCCAGGCTTTCACTTCTGTATGTTCTACTTTAACTCTAAATCAGTACCATTAATGAAACTGAATAGTCTGCTGTTAGCTGACAATGTGTTTATTGAGTATCTGAGTTTAAATACCAGGACTATAACTGCAGTGCATATTTTTCCCATGTAGTTTCTTTACAAATGGCCTCTGTCCCATTCATCTAATCCCCACCTCTGTGATTACAAAATAGCCAGGTTACATAAAAACAACTAAATTACATATTTGCATACAGTACTGCTGTGGCTCCGTGGAAGCCATTTTGGGCTGTTCAATGCTTGCATTTTATTTCATTGAAATGGCTTGTTATTTCACCAGCAGTGCTGCAGAGTTGTTCCAGGCTTTTGCTTGAAAACGTTTTTTTCATTATTCTACTCTAATTACTGCAAATGAAGTAAACAATATTTAGTTAAAAAAATAATAAAAAACAATAAAAGAAAGTACTGCTAATGTAGTTCTTCCTGCCATTTAGACCTCTGGAATTTTTTTTAAGTTGAATTTCAAAGTCTTTGGGGAGAAACCAGCCTTTAGTTAAGTGTTTGAATAGCACAGTGGGACCCTGATTCATGGCTGGGCACTGACAAAATAACACGACTGAAAATAGCTTCAGGATTGGGCCCTCCCTCCAGTAGCAAAAGAAAAGTCAGAGAATGCATAATTTGAACAAATGTTCTGGCTGTTGCCAGTGGGTCTGCTGTCCCTATTGTTATTTAAAAACAGAATTAGCCGTGCCTGTTATCTCTAGCGCTATCTCTCCATTCGCAGGCTACTGGCTTCATTCTTTATTACCTTTCTAAATCGAGTTAGACGTCAATGTTCTTTGGAAGACCACAGTCAGCATTCGGGGAGACACCAGATGTGACTCCATCTTACGAATCCTCCGGCTGCAAAGCTGGCTTAGGATGTTCCTGCGTTGCCTGCAGCCGTTCTTCCCCACTCCCTGCCAAGGCCGCTGTGGCTGTGGTGGAGCTCTAAAGCAGATCAGTGAAATGAGTTGGTTTAAAACAAGTATTGCTCTTTGGTCTTGTTTTCCACGCGGGCGTGTTTCACGGATCCATTGTACAGACATTGTGCAGCCAGCTGGGCCCAGCAGAGGGGCAGTGGTGCCTGCTGGAAGGAAAAGCTCAGGGACCGTGACTGTCTCCACTGTTGCGTGATTCATCTCATGGAATTGCACTCCCAGAGTTGTCTATGTGCTGGAAGCAGAGCCACGGTCTTCCCTTCACAGACAGAAGGGGAAAAACTTGCTTTCCAGAAACGTGCAAAACCATGGGATCACTTTTTTGTATAGCAGAATCAGAAGTTTTACCTTTCTACTGGAGATATCACTTATTTACTGGTTAAAATTTTGAGAATTTGAATCAAAAGCAAAAAGCTTTTTTAAAAAAAAAATCTTTTTAAAAAAAGATTTTTATTTTTTTTTGCTTTCTACATAAAGCCAGTAGTATCTGCAAGATGAAAATCCAAAATGGACAGATTTCCTTAGCTTCCAATGGATGATCAGGGTGGGTTTATAGCAGCGGATTTAGAAGTGCTCACTGGAGTGGCCTGGTCGGTGTAATAACTGAACAAATTCCATGTGCAATAAAGAAACACCTTTCAACTATATCAGAAGATGTAATTTCCTGAGATCATCCTGGTCCTACTTAGATTTGGAAAGAATTTCTAATCCTGAATGTGGGCCAAGAGGATGAAGGCAGAGTTCTTGTTGGCAGGCTGTGCTCCAGTGATCAGAGATGAATCTGGGATGCTCTATTAGGGCCACTGATACAGTAATCTCATGGGAGCCTCCACAAAGTTGGTAAAAGTGTGAGCTGTAGCAGCACGTTGTAGTTACGCCCTGATGAGGTGAGATCATTTCCCTTTGTAATCTCAGAATTGAAAGTAGAATTAAATGGCGGTGTCATTAAGAAGTTGATATTTAACATGTTTACAGCTCTCTCAGAGATCTCCAGTTCTCACACCCTTTGGACCAAAGTCCAGACTCCTGAAATACGGGACTCTTTCAGAGAAAACCCCTTTGTTAGTGTGGCGAACCAAGTAGCAGTTTCTGAAAGTCTTGCACCTGAATGAAACACTGACTTTCTGACAAGGGTGCTGTTTAGTTGTTTTGTGATCTCTGCAATGTCATAGCTTTTTTTTTTTTCTTTTTTTTTTTTTTTTTTTTACTTTGGCGTTTTATCGGTAAAATGGTTAAATACAACCTCTCAGGAACCTAGGTTCATCTTGCTAAAATACCAGGGTAAGGGTCCCCCTCGCTAACCAGCCTCCAGCCTCCGTTTCTTTACGTTGCACCCCGCCTGGTGCAGCCTAAGCAGGGATGAGCACTGAATACAAAATCCTCTAAGGGCGGGTTGGAGGTGACAGTGAACAGCCTAAAAAATGTCTTGGCGAAGGACATTTTGTGTTTATTCTTGGGCAGTGTGCGATGGGGGCTGGGCTTGTAAAAGAAATATGACAGCGTGGCTACCTGAGCAAGTTACTGCGAGGAAATGGGAAGATGGAGCGCGAATGCTGAATGTGTGTTGCGTGCTCTTACTCAATGACAGGGCGCTAAGCTGCCGTGTGTTTTCCACAGGGTAAGGGCATGCACATGGACAGTTATAGCAGAGCATCTGTTCTGCTGTAAATCCGGATGCTGGTTACCTCGTAGTAATGTGTTCACGGAGGCATGCCCTTAATTATCCTAAATAGACAAATGCATGATGCAAACTGAAGATTTCAGACATATGGACATGCCAGAAGTTTCGAATCTCTTGTGGGTGAGGCTTTAGAAATGTCTTGAGGGGTTACCAGAACTTGTTGCAGCCCCAGATCTGCTTCTGAATGATTCGTCAGCACTTGTTTAGGATAAATATTAAAAGACTGGTAGGAATCATCAGAGAAAATTTTCACAAGTGACTTAGAAACCAAAGTCTTGCTGACTTCTAATGAGACTTTGGTGTGCAAATCTTTTTTTTTTTTTTTTTTTTGAAAATCTGGTCCATCTTCTTTGTAGCCAAAATCTTTTTCATGTTCCAATGGCAGAAATTCCTCCTTCCTGCCTTCCTTGAAGCAAAAATGTAATTGGGATCTGTATTTTGCTGGCACTGGAAGAAAAATACCACATCCCATTAGATATTTTGAAGCACAGAAGTTTGTCTGTGCATGAATTGCGATAAACTGTTTGGCCTGAGATAAAACTTCTCAACCATTTGCAAATTCCTATCAACCTAATTGCCTACCTTAGCTAAAATATGAGAAGTGTTTAATAATAAACAAAATATCATTTTTGTTTACTCTTGTTTTATATGCCTGTGCAGATTCCTTGACTATGATGTCGATTTGTTCATATATTGCAAGTAGAAATGGAAAGCAAATCAGTGGCAAATCGAAACAATTTGGCAGCATGGACACAATAAATTATCCAGCTGCAAAATGATACCAGTAATGCTGAGTAAATAATTTCTCTAAAAAACTTCGGTACTTTGTGGATTGTTTGCAGGAAGCATCTCATTATCTCAGCTGTGCGTATCAATTTCTAAGAAGATTATTTAGTGTGTAATTTCCCTGTCATATTCCAATATCCAAGGCCTCAAAGGAATTTAGGGCTCTTATCCCTCCCTGGGATCTATATCATTCTTGATTTCAGTAGAAATGTAGGCATTAAACATGCTAATCCTGAACATTGTGGTACCTACATTTCACATGCTAATTGGAATTTGTAACAATCAAATTAAGCATTAAGTTGCAATTCCTGTCACCTCTCGTTTGCCATTTAATTGCTGGATTCCTACTCTGTGCTAATCATTTAGCTTTTCCGGATAATCAGTGAAGAGAGGACCTTCCAGAGGATCATTTATCCAAGATAACAAGTAAGTAAGGTGGATCACTCCTCCAAGGGCCCTGTCTTTCCCCGCCGCTTGTCAAAGAGGCCTCGATAATTAGCTTAGACTGGTTGCCCATCAAGAGGAGGTTAAAACGAATTTGTGCAAACACCAGGTGAACTTCAGAGCCAAGTGTGCTGGTGCTCTTACTTCTCATAGCTCAGCGAACACAGGGATGCATTCGCATGCCTCACTTCTGCCTGTGGTTTACATTTGGCCTGTGTTGCAGCCTGCAGTGTGGAAATACCCAGCTAGCTTCAGACTAACGCAGCTCAGCCAAATCATTGCCTCAGAAATCCATGCGTGCTTATTTATTTCCATCTCTAACCTTAAAGACCAGCTCCCAGGCAGGAAGGGGGTTGGCTTTTCTTGATGCTGTTCCACTTTGTGGAACAATTTTGGATTTACTCAGCTGGACAGCAGAGGGAAGTCTGCTGCTCCAGGACGTGGCAGGCAAGGCCTTCACCTTAACCACTTGGGCCGAGGCCCTGCTCCACTGCGTATTTCACTGACATGTACACGTCCATGCTTGGTGTGCCCCAGCAAAGAATCTGCATGATAAGAGAAAATCTTTTTTCCCAATATGACATTTAGTCCAAAACCCCTCTGTTTTAAGTGTGGAGATGCCCTTCTGTCTGACTTTTAAAGGTCAATTTCTACCTGGTATTGAATTATTTTCTGCCACAAAGTACGTTGGTCCTGTCCTTGATTTACACTGGGTATGTCTACGCTGCAGCACCTGAGAGCCCTTCCAAGGCCAAGTGTGAGATCTGGGAATGGCATGGGTTATCCTGGGAAGGAAAGCTGGGTTTGCAGGCAGCAAGGGGGACATGGAGTACTCCAACGCATCCTGTAATCTGCCCCAAAGGGCCCTCCTGAGGACCCCTTACAAACATAGACCCAAAGGACCCTTTAAGGACGTGGTTCGTATCGCTTAGTTTGGGAGGCAGGGGACATGACACAAATCTGAATAACGTTTTGCTTGGGGTTGGCAGCAACCAAATATAGCAGTCACCTCCACAGAATACAGAAAAGCCACCAGTCTGAAACCATTTCAATATATTTGTGTGATCATATTTTCAGAACGTACTTGTGCCTGATGCAAAAGGAGACAGAAAAGTATGCAAGTGCTATGGATAGCCTCCTCACTAAAATAATAGGAAAGGGGCAAATCAGCGTAAAGCAGATTTTTGCAACCGAGCAGTCAGTTCCTGTGTGGAGCTGATTATTTCTCCCCAAAACCTCAACAACTGAACTTCTCAAACCTTCTTGAACACTGGTGAGGTATTCTTTGTTTCATACCTACTATTTCATGAATGACTTCTTTACTTGTCTCTGTGATCAACACAGCCCATGTAATTTCAGGCCTGAGACTTCGGGCCTGACTTAAGAGCCTCTTTGATACGATCAGCCTATCCTTCATTTCTGCAGCCCTTCTGCAGAGGCAGTAACACTGGTATCTGGGGTCTCTGGTGGGTATACATCAAGATATAGTCTTAATAATCACCCAGGGACTCTTCAAAGGTGGTAAATCAGTCTGATCTCTGTAGTTCATTTTCCAGCCACCCAGACAGAAACATGAGCTTGATTTGCAGAGCAGCGAGCACGCTCCCTGTCACAGCATCAGCGACAGGCTGGAAGGAGACTTCTGCCTTAGGCAAGACCTGCCCCTGCTGCAGCACCTCCTTGAGCTTGGTCCTGCAGCTGGGAGAATTAGACATGGGGATTTTATTTGTTTTGTTTTGTTTTGTTTTATTTTTTATTTTATTTTATTTTATTTTATTATTTTATTTTATTTTATTTTATTTTATTTATTTCAAGTGCATGTTGAGGATTCAGTATAGACGGTCAAACCTAGACTTTCTTTTGCATCTTTAGGGTCTCGCTTGTACAGCAATGCTGCCATGAACACCCTTTATGCCTAGCTAGGAAATGTAAAATAAGGTGATGTCTTTTCATGGAGTATTTTGAAACTGAGGCATTTTGTTTGTGATGTGGTTGGACAGTGTGTCCACTAGAAGATTCCATGAATATAGCAATTATTCTCGGGGTTGAATGTTGCACGTTAAATGAGGTAGTGGGCCACGTGAACCACAAGGGTAAATAGAAGTACCAAATGGCACCGAAATCGTCTTTCTGTTCTTTCCCCTTTGGAGCTCAGAGCAATGCAAGGATTCTGGGGAAAACAATGATAATGTGATGTGATAATACAAGTAAAGGATGTATCATAATTCATTTCTCCAAAGAGGTAAATAAAGTTGCTTGTTCAATGTACTGGGGGAGAGGCTGATTTTGTAGGCTTCATGATCTTTGTTTTTTTTTGTTTTGTTTTGTGGTAAATGTGTGTGTGCGCACGTGCAATCTCTTTGGTGGTTTTAGTAGGTTTAATTTTCCTTTTCACTTGGTTAATCATTTGAGAGAATGAAAACTGAGTTAAAACTTTCATTTCAGGGAACCTTACAGTGAATATCTCCCCAAAGGTGGGTAGTTTGTTCCACCTATTAATCCTGCGTAAGCTCTGCAAAGGCAGTGTGGGATCTGTAGCTCCAGAGAGTTTCCAAACCCTTTTGCTATAACACTTTGATTTTTCTAGTGAAGTCTTTAGTTTCCTCTGATTATGCTTCATAACTTAGTACATATTTTGCTGAAGGTCCTCAGGCAAGTAATACAGCGACATAATGGACAGAACTATATTTCCAAATGCTGCCGCACAGTTTTTAATGGGATGGATTTGAAAGTGTCCTGCAGAAGCTGCAGAACAAATGCAAGGGCACGTTCCAGGTGATGATCAGAGCAGCCACCAAACCACTGCAGGCCACCGCAGACTGTGTGGCTGAGCACCTTATTTGCATGCTGAGGATACCACTTAAGGCCATATCTTTTTTTTTTTTTTTTTAAGTTCACTCAGTTTGCACAGTTCCTGGTGCTTTATATTAAAACCCAGTGTCTCGAGACAAAAGCAATGCAGATGCAGAGTTTCAAGATGTAGTGCAGATGGCTATTTCGAGCCACGGTGTGTGGAAGCTTATTCATCTGTGACAACCTTTTTCACTTCCTGCAGAGCACCCCACAAGGACTTGTGAGATCAGGAACTGATTACAGGCAGGCAGCGAGAGATGTGCATGATAGGGTATGAAGTCAGCAATCTCCTATGCACTTGCAGCTCCAGACAGCACCAGCTCAAACTTCCAGACTCCTTAGCAGCACGTTCCTTTAAATCTTTCTGTTTGCTATAATTTGAGTCTCTAGAGAAGGATGCTGGTGGACAGCCAGTTGACTGCTCACGTCGATGGGTAAGTTTGCAGTAGATCAAGAGAATTCTTTGAAAGTAGCTGTAAACACTAAGGAAGTGGTTGCTTGCACTTTTTCAAAATATTTTAGCTGCTTGTAAGTTCAAGGAAATCATCGTGTTCTGTTGAATGCAAAAACACACTTCTTTTTTCTTTGTGTGTTCGCAGCAGCAGGTAGATGGAGGGATGTATGAAGCATCCTGAGTAGGGATGAATGAGCCTCTTTGAAAGAAGAAAGTGTCTTCCAGGATTTTCCCAGCTTTTTGAACCTAACTTTTAAGCTTGGAAATTGTCACATTTTGTTTAGGCTCAGACGTGAAAAGGGCATACATTTTGAGGGGATGGTTTTTTCTTCTGAGGATTCCAGATTAACACTGTAAAATCAAGCTTTGTAGATGCTAAAACGCTTTCAGGATATTTTTCAGTACAAGGATGGAGTGTGAGCTCAAGCCTGTTAGAGAGCTCATCATGCCCTTCATGAACTCCGATTTCTGAAGGAAGAGGCAAGGAACAGAAATTACTGCATAAATCATCTGTGCACGGAATCGATCGTGTCCTCATTTGGTTTAACCTAGTAAAGTTGCTGAGAGATCTGCTTTAGTAGGGAAGCTGGAACTGTGCGTGACTCATGAAGAGACTTTTGGCTAATCCCACTATTTGAGGACATTGAATAGCTTAGTGAAACACGTTTTGGACAACTACATTTTCAGCCCATTCTGTGTGAACCAACTGTGTTTCACAGAGCAGCTGCGATAACCTCTGACTAATTGGCTTTTCAGAAGGTTACCTGCTGAGAGCATCTGCCATGACATCCATTCTCCCAGAAATGTTTCATCTCAAAATTGTCTGATACAGGCTACGGAGCCCTGCATCGCAAGCAAGAAGTGAGTTTTCTCTTTAGTCAGAATATAGGGAAAAGGATTTGCCCAACCTTGTTGAATGTTCATCATCTGTCTTGAAGCACCGAGCATCCTTTTCAAACCCGGATGTCCCCCAGCTGAGCTCCTTAGAATCTCAATATAAAATAGAGGATAGGAATTAAAATACGTCAGCATCAAGTGACAGGAGAGACGTCTGCTCTGGCTTTTGAAGGCCACCCGGAAGCCTTCCTTAAGACGAGATCCAGATTGTGAAGCTGTGAGCGAGCCAGGATCCGGCGTCCCCACGTGCTCGCGATGGCTGTTGCGGCGTTCACGCTGCGCTAGCGGCGTCCCACGCTGAGCCCTGCTGGGGCAGGCTGTGTGCAGGCTGCGTGCCAGCTGCCTCCTGGAAGCCCTGGTTTGGACCTGGGGCTGCTCGGGGTGAGCAGCGTAGAAATTACGCCCAGGAGTTTATTGCATGTAAAGTCATTCTCCTCCATATATCTCATACGAGAATATTTGTTCAGTGGCATGTTTATGGACTGATGTTAAAACTATACACAGGTAGATTTAGGGCACCTGGTTATGGGAGCGTGTTGTCCAGAAAAAGAAGTGTTTTCAAAAAAAGAAACCCTGAGTTCACATTTGCAGAAATAGCATTTCACGTGTCAGCTGCTGTTTGTTTTAAAGGCTCTGCTCCTGGAGTCTTGTGATGATACATCTCTGTCCCTGGCCGTTTGAACAAAACCATCTTGTTTCATGGTTGGGGGTGAAAATGAAAAATCTGTCATAACGGTATCCTAAAAAAGAGTAGAGCTGATGGGAAAGCAACATGTATTTTTAATTCCATGCTTTTGCAGCCATTATAATTATTTAGCATGGCCTTATTAATGGCCAATTTTACTTACTAATTTTAAATGCTTGGGATTAGGATTGCTGTGTTTGAAGCTCTAGATGCTTCTGCTATGCTCATAGATCCACCTTTGTTGTCTGCTCCAAAACTAAAATGTTGGTTTCCTGCTTGGCAAGCAAACTCAAAAATCAAAAGCTGGAAGAGACTTCTTTCCTCTTCCCTCTTGGCATTTTCCTACCATATTGACACTGCAGTTGACAAACAACATTAAATAACCTTCAAGCCTGTGTCAGCTTCCAGGTCTTAGTAATGAGGGGAAAATCAGACCAGCACATGAATAGTTGGGAATAAAAACAAAATTGTCAGGCTGATCAAAAATCATCCACGTCCCTGCTTTCCCTTTTGGCTGCTGGGTGTTGCGTTCAGTCCATTGATTAATGTGTCACTGCTTAGCATCATTTTAATACGGGCTGCGAGGCTGCGGCACAGCACCCAGGCAGCTTGCTGTCTTCCTGCAGCCCGGAGGCTTGTCCTGCTGTCTGTACAACACAGGGCTGCCCTGCCAGGAGGGGGAGGAGGGCAGAGAGGTGGGCACAGCAGGCTGGAGGGCTCTGCTTTGCCACCTCCTCCGTGCTGGCTCCAGCTAGGACAACTGTGCACACCCTGGGGTAACCTTTCATCTCTGGCACTGTTGACTCCGCTTATCAGGGACTGGTTAGGTAATAAGGATGTGTAGCAATAGCTGCTTTTACCTAGAGAATAAAAGATGAGAGATTCCTCCCACTCAGCCCAGAACAGAAAGAGGAAGATTTCAGGATGAAATGAAACCAAACTCAGTGTCAAGTGTCCTGGGGCAAATGATTGCAGTGGGGAACCATCCTCTTCTTGGCACAGCTCACCCTCAGCTGCATTTCCCAGCCCATGGTAATCCTCGTTCCTCCTCCTGTCACGGTGGTTGATCAGGATCAGCAGCTCCCCAAGTATTTTTTGGTGTGTTTTTTTTTTTTTCACATTAACTTCCATCAGCCTCATAGAGACACCTCATGCTCACACACCTCAGTGGTTATAATTCAGTAAGAAAGATAAAGGTAAATCTACAAATGGGCTGGCAACCGTTTCCTTTTGCCATTGTATGAAATTCTTCAAAGCTAGTAGTATCTCTAATTATTATGTAGCAAGATGCAACAAGTCTGCAGTAATCTGCAGAATATTGGAACGTCTCAAGTGATGTTAGAAGCATGAAGTGAGATACCCGTGACCTTTCTAACACAGGAAAAATACTAGTAGAAGTAGCTGAATGCAGTTTTTCACCAATCTGAAAGGAATAGTTGGTATATGGATGTTGGAAATAGGCATTTTTCACAATAATGCCATGTTTGAAATGTCCTGACCTTAGAAATGTAGTATAAAATTAGTTCTAGTAGAGAAGAAACATAGCAAACGAAACAGATGCTTGTTTTCTTTATCAGGATTCCTCAATTACAAAAAAAAAAAAAAAAAAAAAGACAAATAGTGATACTGCTAGGTTGAGCTGAATTAACGTGTTTAAAATGAATGAAAAAGATGTCCCTTTTTCATTTAGAAAGAAATCACAGGTGCTCAAAAATGAAATACATCTGTGGCTCTGAAATGATTGGAGTCCTTCTACAGCAGCTTCTCGAAAATGTCATGTGAGATTAGATCTGTATGCAGTTGAGTTGGTAAGCATACAAACCCCATGCAAAAAGCAGTTGTCATTCCAAGAGCTTGCAGTCTAAGGCAATGTTTTCAAATATGGCTGCTCATTTGTGAAGCCTTTTTAGAAGATCTTACTTTCCAAAAGCACTGGGTGCATGATCCTTAGTAAACCAGGATCCTTAGAGGAGTCTCTATCTGGACACCAAAAATGATAGGTTACAAGGGGGAGTAAGTGCTCCTGCATTCCTGGCCTCAAAAGATGAAGTGAGAAGAGAGGAGAGGTGCTAAATCACTACTAAGTCCTTGCTTTCGTATAAGTTCAGAGCTTAACAGACTGCTTTTCCCTTGGTCAGTGTCACTGCTTGTATCCAGACTGGCTCTGTTTGGTGTCCCACATGGCTTGAGATGGTTGCTGTCACGTGGCGCTGTGGACAGATCAGTCCCTGATTCTTCTTGCTCATGGGTTTCTCACGGGCCAGCTGACTCAGTTCAAACTTAAGCACAAGTACAGACCCATGGTTTAGACAAAGTGGATGGTGGAAATTCCAGCACGAGTGTAATCTTGAAGCCTGATCTGATACTGTTAGCCAGTTCACCCATTTAATTTTAGTCCTGTAACTGTGGATAGGCAAGGTATTTTCATTTGCTTGGGCGAGCTTTTCAGGTTTCCCCTTCCTTGCAGCAGGTGTGCTATTTAACCTCAAAAAAGTCTCGTTTCTCCTTTATGAGACAAGTACATCTCTGGCAATGCTACACAGAAGTGAGATAGCCTCCAGTTCACCTGGAATCCAGCATTTTTGAGGTTAGGTACCAATTTCCCTCTCTCCACATTTAAAACGTCCCCCCAGGTTTCTCCTTTATCTTCACACCTGCTTAATATCACCGCTGTGTCCTTTTCTGTCCTGGGGGATGCAGTCAGTTATCTGTCTAGACCAAAGGTCCCTGGATCGAAACCTTCCTGACAGTTCTTTCGTGGAATAAAACAGTTGCTGGGTCCCAAATGTGCATCTTTCTTGGGCCACTTTTGACATGGTCATATTATGGAGTCGATGACAGTAGATGCTAGTGCGATCATCACCCTAGAGAACCTGGAGAATAAAAACAGTGCAGCTGTGAAAACAAAAATGAAAACTAGCACCATAATTGGGTGAATGTGCCCACATAAGAAAGGAAATAGCTAGGGGACTGGGTTTTATTGTTCCTCTATTTAATAGGCCATATTTAAACTGAGGAACAAAGTGCTTATGGCAGGGTCTGTTGTTGTTGTTGTTGTTTTATATCTCACTCAGTACTCTTCCAGAACCTGATGGTTTAGCATCCCACCCTTTCCTCACTCGATCAGACCTCCATTTCCATAGCTGCAAGGGTTTGGGGGTGGGAGAGGCAAATACGGGCAAACTTGACGGGCTGGCAGAGCCCGTGAGTCCACACCCCGTAGAGAAGAGCCCTCCAGGCATGATTTTGAAGGGGTGAAGAGTAGAAGGCTACTGCCAGCCTGAGTTCCAGTTGACGTGTATACTGCCTTGGCAGCATCAGCATCCCATTAGCTTCTCAAATTGGAATCTGGCCAAAAAAAAAAAAAACAAAGATCCGTCTCGCTCCACACATACGGACATGTACGTTCATGCACGAGGAAGGACATCAACTGGAGAGGGTGCAAAGCACACCCTGATGAGGGCTGTCCCAGCACTGCCCTCGGGGTTCCCAAACTGCAATAGCAATATGTGAGATGTATTAAACACGATCTGTAAAACTGGGGGTGCTGAGGGCTCTGTGAGAAACAAAGCTGTGTCCAGAGCAGGCCTGTTGAAGTAACACAGGCGCTCGTCTCTGCATGGCTCCCTGCCTCCAGAGACCAGTGTAGGCCTGTGAGCAATTTGTGTGCGTTTTGGTGGCTAAATACTGAATAAATGAATGCGTTTCAGTGGGAGCTGGCCTGCAGAGGCACTCGTTTCCTGTTTACAAGGGCACAACAGGGAACACAAATCCCCATCCGAAATTTTATGATCACACAATAACTTAGGTTGGGAGGGACCTTTGGAGATCCTTCAATCCAACCCTGCTCAAAACGGGGCTGAGGTAGGTTGCTCAGGGCCTTCTCGGGTTGAGTGGTGAATATCTTCCGTAGGTGGAGGTTGCACAACCTCATCGGGGAACTTGTTCCAAAATTTGGCTATCCTCACTGGGCAAAATTTTTCCTTGTATCTACGTGGAATATCTCCTGTTGCATCTTGTGTCCATTACCTCTCGTCTTTTTGCTGTGCATCCCAAAGAAGACTTTTAGCAGGGATAGAGAAACCTTCTGCAATTCCCCAGTTATCTTAAGGAGTGCGAAGCAGAGAAGGAAGCGTGTGATCTGTTTTCACATCTCACGTGCAGCAGTGGCCAACTGTTATTGTCTTGGCTAGCAGAAATGGTGAGGGAACATCAGCCCCTACCTTGGCATTTGGAGGAGCCTTTCCAGGATTTGGCTATCAAGCCCTCAGTAAGTTAATGCAAGCCCAGCCAAGTCCTAAACTCTCTGGGACTCCGACTAGAGGAAGAGTGAGCAGTGCTTTAAGATGAAGCAATAAAATTCAAGTAGCATTTATCAAATCAGACAAATGATTGCTGTTCTGTGCTTTATATTTATCTAAGGAATTGATTAAGCACTGAAGTTTTTGGTTGATGAGTAAAACTGATTAAAGAAACTGCCAGGGTCACAATATATGTTCTAGGAGTAGTTTGTCTTTACATTATAAATGCATTTGCTCAGCACAAACTTGACTTTTTATTTTAGTTGAAATATATGGTAATTCCTTTGCTCTGTTCTGTACTACTCACTGTCTGGTTTTGGTTTTCTGTTTTGTTTCTTGCAGCCCCAGCAGAGAGCTCTCCGTAAACATTTCCAGCCTCTAAAGCTGCTGTCCTGCCACTTGATATGAAAGTGAACTTTCCTTTGTGAAACAAACATAATAAATGGCACTGCCAAGAGGTGACCATGGGGGACTGAAGGCAAACTTGAAGTGAAAGCAGCCCGCTCAAGATGGTGCATTCTGGGAAGAGCTGGTTTGCTGCGGAGTAAAGATGTGGTGCATAATATCCAGTGCTAATTTGTTCAAAATGGTCATTGACAGACCTTTAGCTGGAAAATTTCTTCCAGTTTTCATCACTGTGCATAACTTTGAGTTCCCTGTAGGGGACTGTCTATGCCCTTCACTAGAAGTCCTGTTTTAGCATGGCAACTACTGGATTCTTTTATTATGTATGCAGATGGCATGATGTTTTAGGAAAAACTTACGGCAATTCTCCAATCTCAGTGGATATGTTCACAATATTACACCCCTGATAGGAATGTAAACGTCTTGTATATGTTAGTTTTGCAGTCTAATGGTATTCTGTTAAATGATATCAGCACTTCATACGTGCTTTCCACACAGAAATAGCACAGCCCATATATATATAAAGGTCTTTTTAAAATACTGAGGATACGTTTCAGTCTTTGTGCTGAGACTGCATCCAAACTGAAGTCCACTACTAGCATACCTTCACTGATTCACAGTAGATTGTGTAGATAGATTTGCACGTGGCAGAAGTGTGACATTTTATTGAGACTTACAGAATGGCTGTCACAGAGGTAGCCAAGAACAGGGTAGGTTGAACGAGCTGTAGGACACTGTGTCTGCTCTCCCTCCCACCCACCAGATGTCAAAGGTTCTCGTTTCTAGCTTGCCAATGAGTTTTCTTACTCAGTGAGGGAGAGGAAAGGGAGAGCACCTTTCTCAGAGATGTGTCTGACCCTGGGTTTGGTCTACAATAAAAACAGAACAAACTGGAAGAATTCAGGTTCTTTATGCTGGCGGCCATTTACGTTTTGGGAAGGACTGGGGAATCACAGTCCAAACCAAACTCTCTGGAAAAGGTAAAGTGTAAGACTACACTTCTAAGGAGCAAGACACTCCCTCTGGAGAGGGCAGACTTCTTTGTTAACTTTTTCCACTTTCTATCCAAAACAGTACTTTGGTAGGAAATAGGAATAAGCAAATGGTTCTAATAAGCCTTTCAATATACTGTAGCAGGCTCAAGACTGTTGCATTCAATCTGAGCATTGTTTTTTGTTCAGTCTCTGAATGGCTGGCCTCATCACTGGCTGTATCACAGCTGGCTGTGGTACTGTTTTTTCCATGGGGACTTAGTGGAATTAACGTCTGTCCCTAACATCAGGACCTTCCTGACATATTCTTTATAATGAACTGATGTCATCGGCGTACGGAGGAGGCTTACCTATTTGTTCCTTCTTTCTTTAAAATCAAAGGTAGCTTTTTGTGTATTTAAAGACCATCATTCTCTCCAGCCTGATAGACAGGTACTGTAGAGTTGCCATTAGTGTGTATGCCAGACTGTGGGTGAGATGCCATAGGGGTTTGAAGATGCAGTGACCGAGAGAAGGTGCAACTATATCAAGGCCAAGGGACGTTTTTAGAGTAGGTTCCTGTGTTATAATATTTAGCTACTGTACAGTCCATTGCTAGAGAATGCAAGGTCAACCACTGAGGGTGCCTGTACAACCAAGAGATAAATGTATTTAGGGTGTAATTTTTTTCAGATGGGTGCGGGCTTTGGTTACGGCTCTCCACCCATCTCAGATTCAGCATGCTGAATGCTTCTTTACTATTCAATCCAGAAGGAAAATATTTTTATTGATGGCCAAGATTTTCAGAAGCTGCTAGTGATTTCTAATGGTTTGGGTCTTTCCATGGGTTTTCAATGGAGCTCCCAAAATTATAAAGCAGTGAGCTTTATATTTCTTTCTGAAAATCCTGGCGCCTAATTTTAAATTAATTGGTGTACAAGTTCTCCTTAAGGCATAAGAATCTTTGCCAATAGCAGCATTTGCACTTTTTAGAGCTTTTCGTAGCATTGCAGGTTGGAATCTGATCCTTATTAAGAGAAGTGGCCGTGAGCCTTGCGGAATTCCATTGTAAGCTTCAGTAAATTTTACAGCTCTTTCTGCTACAGATTTTAAAAATGCACTCTGGCAACTGACATCAATTTCATGTTGGTACAGCAATTAAAAAAGAAACAACTTGGATATAAATTATTTTTAAAAGGAGAATGCTATGCTTCTGCAGTAGGGATTCTCTTATTATATTACATCCAATGAAACAAATCTGTAATAATATGAATGATAAAAGAAGTGCTTATCTTTAAAAAAAGAAGAGTGTTATCTTAAAAGGGCGTATGAGACAAAGTTGAGTTAGGCAAAGAGCCACTAGAAGCATTTTTTGTATCAATGTTAGTTTTGAACATCTTCCAGTGTATGGGCATGAATTTAGATGTGTGCACTTCTCCTGTTAAAACAGTTTGTTTTAAAAGCTTCCCAGGATTTTAGCTACGGTGATCTAGAAAAGCAGTGTTATAGGCCCTGAGAAATGTGAAAACAAAGTCCAGACCCTTTGTGTAGCCAAACTCAGTGAGAACTCTGCTGTAGGTGCCCATCAGACAAAGCTCGTTGGACGGTGGTGTAGGTCTCCATCCTACAGACAGCCTGTGCATGTGGATAACTCCAAATGTGAGCAAGAATAGTTCCCCCGAGCCCCGCAACACTCCTCACGTGTCTAACTGTCTGAAGGAGCCATAAGGAAATAACTGTACTTTTTGGCTTGTATTTAACTATTCATCATGTTTGGATTTATTTTTTTTTTTAATCGCTGTTATTCTCCCAGAGTAGGCCATGCTTCCTCAGGGATATTTATGAAATTGTTCTGCATCTACTGAACAACTATCTGGATCCCAGCGTACTCTTCTGAAAAGTTTTTAATATAAATAAACATGTGGGAGAAATTTTTTGTTATTATGAATGGGGGCAGGTACTGTGTTCTCGGAAAGGCTATTGAGTGCAGACAATCAAGTCTATTGCATTTTTTATGCTGAACACCTTATTAATAGCAGACACATCCGCTTTTGCCTGGGTCGCAAGAACGGTTCTGTGGAAAGAATGCTTTATCTCTAGTCAATAAATCATTTATGTCGAGAGTGCCAAAGACCAAGTCAACATGAAAGGGAGTGAATAAGTTATTCCGGCCAAGGAAGTGAATTTAAATACGCTCAGAGCCATTAGTTCTGTGCAAAAGAGCTGGAGACTAATGCTATTTTAATAAAACAGCAATTATCAGCCCTGTGGAGATAGATATATTCACAAAGGCCAGTGCTCCCATTACGCTGATCGCTGGTTATTAGCTCCGAAACACGGGTGGCTCCCTGTGGTCAGGGCGCTGCTCCTGGCCGCGGACCTGCAGCCTTGCTGCCCCTGGGTGCCCATCCCAGCCACTTCTTGCCCGCTGTCTTTGTGCAGGGAAGGATGATGCAGCACCAGCCCCAACAAGAAACCCGGACGGAGACTCAGCCGTCCTCAGTGCTTCAAATTGTGTGAAGGCCAACACCAGAAACAGGAGGAATTGCTCACCCAAAAAAAAAAACGTGCTGCGGCTGAAAACATCCTTTGCACTGTTTCGTTCCCGGTTTGTTTGTTTTTTACATCTGCATGGCTTTCTCTGCCTGAATACCCCGTCATTTATTCTGTTAAGAAGCTTCAGGAGGGAAGTCTGCAACAGCTCTGCGAGCTCTTTGGCTTTGCCAACCCATCTGCATCGCCGTGCCCTGGTGGTGGGTTCATGCCTGGCTGCCTGCTTCTGTTACTCGACAGCCAGACCGAAAGCAGCTGCAGTGTCGTTAAGGAAATCAAACCATTAAAAATGACAAAATTCTTTTTTTGGTTTGTTCCGAATTTTCAGAAGACCTCAGGGCAGGCCCCCAGCAGACCTGCATTGGCACCGCTCCATCGCAGCCTCCGTAGATTTGTTGATTAATGCCAGCTGTGGAGCCCGTCCTGGGGTGATTTTTTTGCTATGACTAAAACTGACCTCCCTCCACCCTTCATGAAGCCACAAGATCTCAATTATTCAAAATTGTTTCAGGCAAGCAAGGTAAAAACCTGCATTTTTCACCCCGGTCCCCTTTTAACAAATAACATCTCTGCAATCTGAATCTCCTTGAAAGGCCCTGCTACAAGACTGTGGCGTGATTGACCCTGGTATAAATAGACTGGTCAATAAGATTTTAATTTAAAAAGAAAAGGCCCTCTGTTATAATTAAAATTGATGGTTGGGGGCGGGGGGGGGGGGAGTATTACCAGCATTACCTGCAATCTCCGATGGTAAAATTCAGGAAAGCACTCTGCAGTGCAAAAAAAAGCCACCAACGTAATGTATGGGTGATTAGGCAGGCTCATGAGTATAAATCAGCAAGCAAGCAAGTAAATGTTTGATGAGGAAAGCCAAAATGTATGGGAAGTCAGTGGCCAGTAGGTTAGGGCTAGTAAGACCAAACACTTTACATGCATCCTAATAAATACAGTCGTGGCAAAGCAGAGTCTGACGTGAGATACGGCATGGTGATTACTCACAGAACATGCAAAAAACAACAAAAATTCTTGTTTTGTGTTTGAAAGCAGTAGAATGAGGGAGTCAGATCGCACATTAAGATGTAATTCCTCCTACTCCATCAGTAATTATGGGTAATATTAAGCAACAACTATCCAAACATATTCTTAAATTTGCAGAACCAGATAAGTGAATCCAAAAGTGTAGGAAAACTTACCTAGGGTTTATCAGAACTCAAAAGCACAAAAGAAGCTTTAAATCACACACACACACACACACAAAACAATAATTGAAAAGAATGAGTGACCCGACCCAGAAAACTATAGGCTCATTAGCTTCCTATTTTCCTATTTTCCTTTTGGAAAGTCACGGAAAGGTTGATATGACACAATCATTGAAGCAATTAAAAATTGATAAACCCCTCCAAATGATTATTTATAGAAATGTATTGTGTCACATAAACTTACTATCATTTTCTCGTGATATCAAAGGTTTGTTGATAAAAGAAAACCTCTGCTGATGCACAATACGTGGCCTCATATAGGTCATTTGATTCTGATAGAGAATAAAATAGCACTATGCAAAATCAGTATAGCCCATATTAAGTGGATTAAAGTCGATTACATGCTAGATCACGAAAAATGGCTGTAAATATGAAATTATCATCAGCAAGACTATTTCTAATGAGCTCCTCCCAAAGTATGTTCTATTTTCAATATTCCTCCAAGGGAAATAGAAAGTTACTGGTGGCAACATCAAGAGATCACCAAAGAAAGGTGCATGGTACGGAATGATGATGAACCTGGAGTACTGCAAATGCAGAAATCCACGGGAGGAGAAGGAGAGTCACACCTTGGGGCATCTGGAATAGGATAGCTGTGAAGGTCTGGTAAATAATCCGTTCAATATCAACCCCACAGATGCACTTGCCAGCTGGGAAAATGTAATCTCGAAGGAAGAAAGTCAGTAGGACTTGGAGGAGGTTGAGGATCTGGCAACAGTGACACTGTAATGGAGCCAGTTTGTGCCCATCTTTCAAAAAGCATATTGACAACTCGGAAAGATTATTTTCTAAAGCTCCCAGTGTCATTCAAGGGCAGGAAAACAGGTCTTATTATAGTGCCAGACTAATGAAGCTCAAGCTATTAATTTATCAGAGACAATTTGAAGAGGTGACTTGATCTGTCTGCAATCACAATCTGCTACCTGTGTGGGGAAGCGCTGTCTGAAGGCAGGTAGCTCTTTTTTTTGGAGGGAAAGGGAGTGATGTGCTCTACTGGTTGGGAACCGATTTCAGGCTAGAAATTAAGTGCAAATGCTCGACAGGGAGGATAATTACCCATAGAGACAACTTACTTAGTTACCTGGCACGTTCTCCATCACATAAAGTCTTTAAATATATGCAGAGTATTTTTCTAAGTCAATAAGCTCTACCTCAAACAGGAATTTAGGCTCAGTTCAGCAGTCACTGGATGAGGTTATTAGGTGTGTGTTGTGCAAGAGATTAGGCTAGATCATCAGATGCAAACTTCTGAATTAAAATCTCTTAAAGTTTCCGATATTACATGAAGGCAGGCCCACCTATATTCATTTTTTTCACACAAAATTGACTTGAACAAAGAGCCCTGAGCTAAACTGAGCTTGCCAGCATTTGGTAGGAGCTGCATTAGATCTCCTCGCAGTTGCAAGGTTGTTCTGCCTGTAATTAAGGGAAGAGAACTGGACAAGAAAGGACAACAAAAACCCTTGAGCACACAGAATAAGCCCGACGTCTTTCATTAATAACAGCCTGGGACAAAATCACGCACTCAAGCGATCGGTGTGAGCAAGGAATGGGAGCCATGGCTTTGTCTCTTAACCAAGGAGGCGGCATTGTGGTGGCAAAAAGCAGCTTTTCCTGTGTTCAACAACGAGTAGAGAAGCCGAAGTGCTGATTGAGAATTACATCGTGTTGCTTTGCAGCTGGGCGAGGTGCGTGAGTTCCTTGCTTCAAAGCCAGCAAACTGTGCCTGCTCTCCCGACGGGCCCCGCTGGAGCCGGTTAATGAAGGCCTGGAAGTGAAACGACTTCGGTGGGACAACCCCAAGTAATAAGAGCTGGTTGCAGTTGGCGGTTTTGAATATTGCACCTTGGAAATAAGCAAAGGAGTGCTCGGGTTCTGACTCAGGTCTCACAAAGCTGCTGCCGGTAGGTACAAGGCAAGCATGAAGCCAAGAGCCACCTTCCAGAGTTGTGCTGTGGAAAATGGCACGAAATAGGATGCATGTTTTAAAGAGTAAACAGTTCGCGCAGGCAAAAGAAACCATAAAAGCAACACTTACTGCAAATTGGTATTGAATCAATATCACGAAGCTGAGACGAGAAGGGAGCTGGCTACAGACAGAGCTAAGAAGATAAAGATCTTCGGGGATTCTCGCTCTAATCCAGTGTGAAATCCTAAGAAAATGAGTTTGGGCTAGATTTATTGTTTAAAGATCACCGGTACATGCTGGCTGCCCGTCAAATGAGCTCCGTGGAGTCACTGGTTATGTGCACGGTGGCACGAGTGTCCCCTTGCAGCGGGGACGGACAGACAGCCCCCGGAGGCATGGCCGAGGTCAGGCTGGGCGGGGAAGGAAGCTGATCTTGCAGATGGCTGTATCATGTCCGCTTCTTCCGTAAAAGTGGGATTTCAGGCATTATTATAACACGTCCAGGCTTAGTCAGAATGAAATGAAAAGCTCCTTTCGGATTTGAATTCCAAATATATCTAAATACATTTGCTGAAAAGAAAAAAAAAAAAGTCCTCTGTAGCTGTTGTTACATCTCTAATCATATTACTTCTATTAAGCACTTGCCTTGAATTCATCTATTTAATATCATGTCACCAAATTAAATAGCGATATACAGTTGTTTTTTTTAAAGCAGGGAGATCAATATTGCAGCAAAACTGCATGTAAGCAATAAAAAGCTGCGCAGAGAAAAAAAAAATCTGCCCATCAGATGCCTAGGGGACTTGTTTGTTTTGTTTTGTTTATTGAGAGCTCGGTTTTACATCCAGACAGAGGTTTGCCCTACTGCAGCAGGCTCTGGCCTCAAGACTAGTCCAAACAAACGCTTGGATCCCTCTTACTGCTTCGTCCACATTCCTTGTGTGCAGGAGGCTCCTTCTCTGCCTTGCTCCTGAGAGAGGCAGAGAAGAGGCTGAGTGGCCTCCAGCGCAGTGGAGAAGCCACGGAGGGATATGAGCTTCCAGACTATGCAAAGCATCTCAGCCTGAGACACAGATCTCATCCTTCTCCCCGCTAAGCTCAGCTCCGCGGATGGAGGAGAGGAACCCAGAGCCCTGCACCAGGCTGTCCTGGGGCTGTGGCAGGTGGTAGGCAGACGGACGGACAGACAGACAGATCCCCTTGCAGGGAAAGCATCCTCGGGGCCAGGGAAGCTCACTGCCTTCAGAGGTCACTTCAGTCTGCTGGGCTTCCCCTACAATAATGATGAACTGCACAGGGCAAGAACCTAAAAATGTGAACTACCAGCATTTAAATCATGGAATGAGAGGGCGGCTGGGGTTGCAAGGGACTTTTAGAGATCATCACATCACCTATCCCCACCCCCAGCTGCCATGGGCAGGGGCATCTTTCACTGGGTCAGGTTGCTCAAAGCCACCTGGCAGGGGCTGCAGAGGTGCGGGGTTGGGATGCGCTTGGCTTTGTCCTCAGTTTCTTGTAGGGATTGAGATATACGGACCTGCCTCACAGTTATTCCTTTTCCACATCTAAGCATGGGTAAGATGAGGGTGATAGCTGCCTGACTCCGATCCGTCTCACGCTGTGTCAGACAGAAAAGTGGCCTCCAGCTTCGGGTTCCTCCATTCTGGGGAGCTGAATTTAAGGTTGATTGAACCTGTCCTTGAGGAGGGCAGCTAATTTACGGGTGGAGCTGTAGCCACATCTGCGTTGTCTCCAAAGGCTGCCCCAAATCCGTGGCCTGCATGCAGCTGGGGATGGACACGAGCTGCGGGAACCGAGGGGGAGGCTGGGGTCGAGCTCCTGGGGTTGAGTTCCTGGGAAATACGCCGGGGTGAGCCAGGAAAGTGCTGAGGAGCCTGGTGCAGAAAGGGACGAGTGCGGTGCCCTGGCCATGCTGCGTGGGCAGAAGGGTCCCACAGCCTCACAGGCTGTGTCTGAGACAGCTGCCCTTGGGTTCAGTTCTGAGTTACACTCACCAGGGAAATACTCTAAGGCCGTAACCTCCTTTTGATGTTAACTTGGTTGAAAATCTAGGAGAATGCCAGCACTCGAGTGGTTAAAACGCGACGCACTGTTACTCCCCGTCCATCTATGAGCGAGCATTTTAAAGACAGAGCCAAAGGAGGTGGTGTAAGACAAAAGCGTGCCTTTTTGTTTGATGTGCGCTGCGCTTCCCCAGGCATCCAAGGTGTTCATCTGTATAGCAGCGCTTTTTTTTCCCAAACCAGAAATTGTCATGCAATCTAATTTTTAGTATACGAAGCGGCCATCACTGTTAATTCCACCCTACGGTTTTTATATTTACTATTAAATTCCTTCTGTTTTCAAAAATCAACAGAAAATAAAACCCGGGTGGGAGGGAGGAATTCTTATAAACGATGAAATTAAAACCAATATCAAGTTTTTGGTATCTTTGGGCATGATCTCTGGAAGCTTTGGATATCTGCTTTATCATTTTGTATATTTGACAATTTTGTACTCTGCATTGTTTGACTTCATTTGTGCATGGCAATGTATTAAAACATGGAATTTTTATTATACGGTAAAAGGATCTTGTTTGATTTAAGGAGGTTCAGGGCTTGTTCCATCGCGTGAAGGGAAAAAAATGAAAAAAAAAAAAAAAATCGATGGGGAGCAGAGGCCCGCTGATGGCAGTTCTCAGCAGGAGGGGACCTGTGCTCTGGTGCAGCCCTTTCCATCGTATTTCCTCCCCCTTTCCCTTTGAGGAGGGGCAGTGAGAGAGCGGTTCTGCTGGAGCTCAGCCACGTAGCAGGGTAAACCCACCACCAAGACATCTCCTATGGGGACCAAAGCACAAAAGAGGCAGGTGCTAGACTTGATGGTGCATGTCGCTTCATCTCCATCCCACCCCCATTTATTCTCTGTATGGCTCAGCACTTACAGCACAGCAGCAATTTACAAGTCAGTGGCTGAGGCAGTTTTCAGAGATGCTAATGCTGAAATTCCAGCACAATACTGTGTTCTTCCCTGTATGTGGTGTTTGGTTTTTGTTTTTTTCCTTTCAGCCATAATTCTGAACATTCTCTTATTTGCAAGGGAGAGACTGATGACATGTTTTGGTCAAACAGAAAATAGTGGGCTTAATACAAAATAATAGAATGAAATTATGTAGTGTGCAATGTAACTGACAAAGTCAGGATAAATTGTCGTCTAAAAAAATCATATATCATATTTTTTTATTTTAGCAGCTTGTGATCGTGCTGCCATTTACTAAATTCTATTTACATCTTTAAAAAGCTTTCTACTCCATAAACTTTGTTAGTGAGAAGTATATGTTAGCAGAGAAAGCTCCGTTTTAGAACAAATCTGTGCACGTTACATCTTGGGCTGAAGGAAATCAGAAGAATCATAACGGTGAAGGAAGCAGTTTCCATGTCGCATGTTCTTTTCACCACAGTAGTCTCCACAGGGGTTACAGCAGCACCATATGACTGCTGTTCTGGGTGCTGCATGTGAAGATTATTTCCATTATAAACAATGGCACCTAAATCAGATCTGCTGTGGGATGAAACAGCAGCTGCCGTGACAATGAAACTCCTCCCTGGACATAGAGAAAGCTCCTGGTGCTTTGGGGCAAGGACCTGCCACGGTGCTCTGTGGGTTTTGCTTTCTTAGCAATGGGCAGTTTCCTAGTTCATAGCTCATTATTCCTAAATCATCGCTGGAGCAGCTGGTTGTGCAGTTTGGTCATTCCGTGGATTTCCTTTCCATGATGGATGGTCCTCAGAGTGACTTGCATGGTTCTGGGTCCTCCAGAGCTTGCTGTACCTCCGGGCAGCAGCCACAGGTCACAGTCCTGGCCATGCTGTTTGGCCTCTTGGCTCCAATGTCCCCTCCAAATGTTGGGTTCCTGAACTGAGACCCGATAAGCTGAGCCAATCTGTGCTCGGTTGGAGCAAAGTCTTACACGGTGAGAAAATGCCCTTAGACCACAGTGAATTCCAGTGAATGGAGTCCAACCCCAGAAAACACAGGTGATACCCCCAGCCCCACCACTAACGCGCTGTCTAAGAACAAATTCCCTCACTTCAGCTCTTCTCATCCCTCCTCCTGACTCGTAAAATGGGAACTGTATTGACCTTGAGGCTGAACAGAGAAACTGCAAGTCTTCCAAGAAGCTGCTGCTGCAAAGATTGTGTTGCAAGTGGGACTGATCTGAATGGACCAGGCATTTTGGTACAAATTTAACGCACTTTATTTGCGGAACAAGAATTTCCCATCCACACCCCACGCTTATCTGACATTCACGTCTCACTGCAACCATGCCATGGCCTGTCGGGGTCTCAGTGTGGGTCGTGATGCTCCAGCAGCATTTCTGTGGGTGAGGTTTCCTGTCAGTCCAGCCTTGATTTGTCTGAGGTTAATTTCTCCTCTGAATGCTCCTTCGCCTCATTCATGTCATCGCTTTGTCATTGCCCTCTCCTTGCTTTCTGCACCTAGCGTGATTCCTCGCCTTCCACTGCTGTTAGCATCGAGTGGGAAGTACACTGAATTGCTGCACATGGGAAACGTACTTTCAACTGAAGTGGTTTTGCTTTAACTAAATGGCACCAAGGTACTGGCCTTAGGAGGAGATTAAAAAGGAGACAAACTGCTACAGGTACATTATAGGGCAGCAAGGGGGTTCATCTCGTCCTCATACCCGTGTTGGAGCGATAGGCTGACATGGCAGCAAGAACGATTCCGGCTGGACGTGAGGCAAAGCTTTCCAGGAACAGGGATGCTGAAGCATTGGGAGAGAGCCTGGAGAGACGGAGAACTGCTCAGCCAAGGGGAATCCTGACCCTGTGCTGGCGCAGGAGGATGAACTAAGTGCTCTCCTGGAATTTCTTTCAGACCGATTTTTCTGCAGGTATGACTTGAATGGGAAGCAAAGAGTTAACTTTGTTAATTATCATTACTTTGCATTTCAGCTGGAACCGAATTTAGCTCTTCTTCTTTCTGCCTCTTGGAGGTAGAAACCTACTACGCTGTAGCTATGAGTAATTCCAGACATGCTCTGGCTCATTTAAGTCAATACATCAGGCTGTCAGCCGGGAAACTGGGACACGTCCACCGCTCCTGCCGCCCCGGGCACAGGGGCAGAGCACGGGGTGGCTGCGGGGAGCAGGGCTCCCATCCAGCGCGGGTTCGTCTTGGTAAAGGAGAGAAATTATTCACAGGGAGGACAATCAATCACCAGAACAACCTCCCCAGGGACGTGGTAGAGCCCCCCATCACTGGAGGTTTTCAAGATGCGATTGGACAGGGTGCTAGATAACCTCATCTAGGCACCCTTTTCCCGTGACGGTTTGGACCTGATCATCTTTTGAGGTCCTGTCCAACCTGGGCTGTTCTTTGGTTCTGGGATTTTGGCATCATGGTGAGGATCCTGCTTGAGACCACCTCCAAGATCCAGGCTTTCATCCGCTCTTTGCAGGGCATGGCCAGGGGATCTGGGGCAAGGTTGGCGAGAGGCTTGGGAAAAGAGGGTTGGATAGAAATGGAAAAAAAAAAAAAAAAAAGAAAGAAAAAAGGAAAAAAAGAAAAAAGAATAAAAAAAAAAGAATGTTTTAGCCCATATACAAGGCAGAAAAGGGGCAACACTTTATAGCCAATGGTCTAAAGCCTTGAGAGCTTCATCCATCGTTGGCAAAGGGCAGGCTGGAGTTGCGTGTGGTCACCTCCACCTCCACCGAAGGCTGTAGGTGTAGCCTCTCCTTCACTGGGAGTTTTAAGGCAGAGAAACGAAGCGCCCAAGGGCACGTGGCAGGTCTCAGCTCGAGCACCCCGCTCTGGCACTTTGCAGGGAGAGCCCAGGGGGAGTGTGGTCTGTGCTACGCGCCCGATGCGCAGCCCCAGGGGCACTTCAGCTCTCCCTGCTGCGGGAAGGGAAGGAGAGGCTGACAACGTGGGAGGCAAATTGTTTTATGGAAAATATCGGGAACCATTGTGCTAAGCTGATTAACTCATTTAAACAATTTTATTTAGCTGCAGAAGTTGCCCCGTATGAAAGTGCAGCTGTAAGTGTTTGCACAATGAAATGCTCCCACATGCAGGAAAGCCAGATAAGCCCCTGCCTGTCATTGTTATAGCCAGAAATTGTAGCACTTTGGGGAAAATGCAGGGGTTTTTTTTGTGTCTTTGTTTAAGTTTTAATGCAGAACATGAAGAACACAGTCCTGCTAACTGCATGTCCCTCGGTCCCAGCCTCAGCCTGGTGTTGGCAGTTCTTGGCCAGAAGCCTCAGCTCTTGGGAAAGCCTGGGGCTCCGAGCACCTAATTCCTCCTGGCGATAACAACTGCCCCTTACTGCCCTCTGCCTCCCTGAGATGTGTATCGAGGGTCGAGGAAAGGAGGGTAGAGGAAATGAGGCTTTCTTCATGCTTTCTCTTTCTCTTTTTTATTAGTCTTTGTTATTAGGCTGCCTCAAAATCCCAGAACATGGACCTTTTTGACAGTGTTCTGCTAATCCCAGGAGGGACAAGGCAACCGAGAGGAAAACCAAGATTGTCTGGAATATTACCCAAATGTGCTGGACCAAGGACCACCCTCAGTTTTTCTCTTGGGCCACCAGTCACAAAACCCTCCCCATTAGGCTTAAATTAAAACCACCATAAAAGCAGTATGGCTTCAAGCAGTCAGCAGGGCATTTATATGGGATCTTCAGCCTGATACTTCTCCACAGGCCGTGGTTTGGGACCCCCTAAGAGTAGGATATTGTCTCGAAATATTCTCCGAAAGCCAACGAGAGGCACTGATATCCAACCACAAAAAAAATTGCTCTCTGCTCTACCATCTCTGAAAGCATTAGCCGTAAGGCAGCGTTACCTCCTCTGTTTGCTCTGCTCATGGCCAGTGCTTGGCTCCCGTTTTCCTGGGTTCCCATCGCAGACTTGAAGAGGCAGCAGACCTTCATCACAAAGAGGTGGCCGTGCCTGCACGTGTCCCCTGCCACGGCGCGGACAGAAAACATGGTGAGCTGTGTCCGTGGCAATAGGTGCTTGGGAAGCATCCGAGAGATTCTGGGGGCTATGCTCTGCCGTTTGCCTTGTGTTGAGAGGCAGCACTGTTAAAAAAAAAAAAAAAAAATCAATACGGCCCATTTTAAATGGATTAGGAGGCAGTTAAACGACAGGTCTCAGAAGAGGAATTGCAAATGAAGAGTGATCCCATGGGAGTTTTCGTGAAGAGAATATTCAGGAAGCTCTCCATGGCTGTTTACTTTAGAGGTTGTGATGGATAAACAACCGAATACGAGGTCCCCATGTGACGCTCTTGCTAAAGGGGCTAATATGACCCTAGCATGTATAAATGGGAATATTGAGTGTAAGGAAATGTATTAGCTCTATATCTGCCATTAATGAGACAAAAATAGTCCAGTTCAGCTGTCAACACTTAAAAATCACGTTGAAAAACTGAGAAAGGTTGGGAGAAGAGCTATAAGACTGATCGAAAGCATATCTTACGATGACCCAAAGGAGCGCAATCCATTTATATTATCAAAGAGAAGCATGAGAGATGAATTGACCAAGATCTGTAAGTATCTGCACACGAAGGAGCAATGCTGCATCGGAGGATTACTTACTCTTGCAGACAATGGCATGCAAGCTGGGAAGACTGGAGCTAAAAAAAAATCAGGTTGAAAATGAGGCATATTTTTCTCCTTAATAGCCTTGTAATTAACCACTGGAGGAGCCGACGTGGGATATGGTAGATTCTCCATCACCCAAAAAGATCTTTAAATTAAGTGTGGATGTCTTTCTACATGATGTAGCTCATGTATTGGTGTGGGAATTGCTGGGCGAAGCTCCACGGTGTGCATTATGCAGGAGGGCAGAGGAAACCACCGCAGTGGTGCTTCCTGGCCATGAAAGCTCTGAAACTATCAAAGCCATGACATCTGCATCACACCCAGCAGCACACAGCCTGTTTATGCAACACATGGCAAGAAAAGACTCTTTTAGGGATATTTAAAGGGCTTTAAATATTTTATTAGGTAGGGTGGTTTGTTTTTTTTTTTGATAGCTGCTGCCTGTAAAACCAGGTAGATGAGGTAAACCTAAAAAAAAAAAAAAAAAAAAAACCTCCAACTCCAACTCCTGAAATAGATTTCCTATACCCCCAAATCCCAGTATTAAAGGCCAATATCTCAGGATACTCAGGGCTTTCAAAGTGATGCTCCAAGGACTCAGTTCTTCATCGTGGTTCAAAGCTCCTATTTCACAGATTTATAGATGCTGAAGTCGGAAGGGACCACAGTGATTATCTAATCTGACCTTGTGCATAACGGAGGCCATGGGGCAGCCCTCAATTACTTCCAGGCTCTGCTGAAGCCTTCCAGACCCTTCCTCCACACCACTGTCGAGACACAGCCTCTCCTCTCCATCCACACAGCTCAACTCGGCATCGCCTCACGTCTCACCGCAACATCCTTTCTTCCGCCCCGGACGCAAGCAATCCTCCCTGGCACATGTCCATTCAGACTGCTGCTGCAAAGATCATCCGCCGTTCCCACCTCACCCCTGGGACCCACCTCGCCACCTTTTGGGAAGAGAGAGAGGAACCGGGAGGGAAGCTTGTGGCAGATCGTCTTCCTGGCAGCCCGGTTTGGTTTTCTGGCTGTTGCAGGATTTATGAGTGCTAAGGTAGGTCCTGGGGAGGTGGAGCACTAGAAAGTGATAGTCATAGACATGTGAGACGTGTATTCGTGCTTCTTTAGCTTACTGCAGAGACATCACCTCCAGCCTTCAGCTGTTTGAGACCAAATCCTTGACTGGTGCATGTGACTGCTTCAAAATCAAGGGACTGCTGTGAGGTGCAGATCCTGGTGTGGGGGGAGAGCAGTCGTGAATTATTAAATGCCTGCACACATTCCAAGGCATATAACAGCATGGTACAGTTTGCATCCAGACAAAACCTGTATTTTAAGGCTCTTCATCTTTCTAAAAGAACCCAGCTTGATAAGCTCAAGTCCAGGAGGCTGGTGCCATTGAGCTCCCTCCATAAATAAGGGGAAACTGAGGCAAGGAATAGGAGGAGTGGGCTGTGCAGGAGAAGTCAGCCCATAAGCAGTCCCAAATACTGCTTTCTGGAGAGCAGCTCCTTGCTTTTTGTGTGCAAGCTGTGCTGTGCCTGAGGGGAGTAGGGACAGGAGGAAGGATGCAAAAGCATGACCGACTGCTTTCACTGCTGCTCGTTCAAAATACCCTCTTTCAAAAAGCCTTAGCATTATGACTTTTTTAACCTAATACTAATACACACAACTGCAAAACCTGTCCTGATCTGACTTCACAATAGTTACCTTTCTGTTTGTTGCGAGCAGGGTCTAATCCTTCTGGAGTCAAATGGCACAAAGTTGCCAAAAGTTTCTGCACATCTCTGCCTGGCATTGCCTACAGCTGAGCAGGCAGCCCTGGCCAAAACGAGAGGAAGGTATCTGGCAGCAGGTGCTAATGAGGTGGTCGTATGTAGCAGGCGAGACCAAACCAGCTCAGCAAGATCAGGCAAAATCCGTGCTCTCATGAGGTGTTCACGACCGCCTGCCACTGTGCTCAGCTGGCTGGGGGCCACTCGCACATGTCCCTCCTTGCACGGATATTTGATGGGTTTTAGACTACAAATCTGACCTTGCAAGCCCACCTGTCAAAGCAGAGCTTTGGACACTCCCTTACAGGTGGAAACAGAGCAGTATTAAAGGATATTGCAAGCATCCTTTTCTCTGAGCCAGCACAGTCCAATCATGGGGCTGGAAGTACTGTGTTTTTTTTAGCAATGAGTTGCAAAATTCAATGCCCCATCACCTGTAACTCGTCCTGGTTCTGTGTCAGTTGTGCAGGAAGTCCTGGGCAGCTTCAGCCTTCCTAACTGCCGGCGGTCACAAATGCCTTCGAGCAGTGGTGAGGTAGAGCGGATGGGAGGCAGGGGAAAATGGGAGAGAAGGGAAGCAGTAATTTGCAGAGAAATTTTTCATTTAATTAGCTGATTATTTACATCTCGCTATACAAATCAGAGCTAAGTATATCCACCCAAGCCAATATCTATGATTCACAGTTTGTCAAATGGATATTCTGGAAGTGAGAAGTTACAGAAATAAAAGTCACGAAGCATCAGTTGCTTTTTTATGCTCATGGACAGCATCTTTTATTACACGTAAATTCAATTTATAACTATCACAAACAGAAAAAATAGCTAAAGCCAAGTTTGCATAGATAGAAAAGTGACTTAGCTTTGAGAATAAAAACTTGCAAGCCTAAGGATGGGTTCTAACAAGGTGTTTTGGTGGGATTCACCTGACCAGCAGTCAACATTCACAGTGTCTTTGTATGGTCTGTGCTGGGGAAATCTCCATCCTGGCCTAAAGCAGCCAGCCACGATGGCAAAGCACACCTTAACGCTGCTGTTTCCCCTCTGCTGACCATGAGAGGAGGCTCAGAAACTAGCTCAGATAAAGCCTATGGCTGACTAAAGTTAGGTGAGGCGAACCCTACTTGCTGATGCTCTTTGAAGCCAAATTCATAGACAAGTCCCTGATCATTTTGAGAATTTCTGGTGAGATGCCTGGCATGATCCACGAGCCCTTCCTCACAGGATGCTGAGCTCCCGCGGCGCTACCCGACAAGGATAAAAGCTGCAAAACCCTACGCACACTTTTAGAAGTCATGCTGCAGAATCTGGGGCTGAATGGCCAAAAAGAAATGGCTTTGCTGTAACATGGGCTACGTCCTGTGCCCTACCATGAGACAGGAGCCTGCTGCCATGCCAGGTTCCCTGAGGGGATAACTCAACCCTCTGATGTGTTATGTGGAGTTTCTCAGGTGCATTTGCCACGGCTGGGAGGACACACACGTGAGTTAATTTGCAGAAGTAGGAAGCACATGTCCGGACGTTTCTTTAGCATGTCAAGAAAAGGCAAGGGTTTGGGCAGGCTGCTGGGTGTCAAGCAGACCCCCATTCCCGAATGTCTCAGGCAGTGTGCCCAGCAGGAGCAGCTCCTGCGTTGTCTCTCTCCTCTGAAGACGCACCAGGCAGGAGGGCTACACCGCGTATCTTTGGTTCTCTGGAGCATACCTACAGAGGCAACAAACTAGCAGCCATAAAGTTGGCTGTTTAACTGACTCGATTGTTTATAAATTTAATAAACAAATGTAAATACCAGTAGGTATCTGGAAGCTAGTGTTTCGCTTTTTATCTGAGGCAGCACAATGAATGGAGAGCAATATTCAAGCACCAAAAGTTAGCAGACTAGGGACAAAAATATACCGGTTGCTAGGAGATGGCATTTAATCTAGAACTTTAGGCACTAAATAAAAACAAAGTTATAAGAAGAAACACTGTTTAGGACAGAAATCAGCACTAAGCAAGTGGTTGGTTGTGACAGGAACCGAAGCTGCCACGGTGGCTGTTGAGCAAGGCCGGGGTGAACGGGAAGGTTATCGGCCGTGGAAACAAAACCCATGCCAGTGAGAAGCACTGTGGGCAAAAATTGGACCTTGCCTGGGCTGCTGGGAGGTGGGCCCCTAAGGTAAATAAGGCTTGTGCTTCCAAATATCCCCTGTCTGTGATGGAAGCACCACCAGAACCTGAAAGGTTGTGAAACTCAGCTCGCTCCCTCCAGTTGTGAGAGTTACAGCACAGCAAAAGTGACCTGCTTGTGAAACCGAACCCTGAGTCCATCTGCCTTTCTCCATGGAGATCCCTCATTTCTTAACAGAATTAAAAATTATATATATATATATATATATATATTTATTATTTTTTTAAGAGGGGTGCACCCCTAGCCTAGTCCAGCTCATGGTAAGCAGCTACATCTTGTGAGGACTTGGAGGCAACCCTCTTCTGGTTCTTGTATGAAAGAAATTTACAGGCAGGTCTGAGAAACAACGTTCCTTCAGCACCATGACAGGGTAATTTCCATCTCAGAGGTCCCCTTGACCAAGGGTGGTAAGCACTTCTATAATATTTGCTCATGGTGATTGCATTAATTAGTAAGACCAAACTGCAGGGGTCTCAAGGGCCACATGGAAATTCAGACCTTTCATAACTTCAATATTACCCAAAATCCTGAATGCTGGAGCACAAGCTGTTTGGACTTGCTTAGGATAGCGCTTGTTGGATTGATTAATAATTTTCTCTGGGCAGCAGCCAAAGATCAGAGTCCATGCTGACGCCAGCAATCTGCCAGAGGGCTTGGGTATTATCAACAGTTGATATGGTCAGGCTTGAATAACCACTAGCCGAGTGGATATGAAGTTCTCTCTAGGAAGATCCGTAGGACCATCTTCTCTGCTGTACCAGTGTGTCTTCTGAAGGTCAACAGCTGCTGTCTATGGCCTCAGCAGACCTGTAGGTGCTCTCAGGCAGGCAGTGACATGGGTCCTACATTACATTAATGACGCTGGCAGCATCTGGCATCTCCTCTGTGTTCAGTCTGGCTAGCACACCTGGATCTGCACACTCTCCACAGTGATGGAGATCTGGACCAGGATCATCATTCGATCCCTCTGACCGATCCCACTGGCTGGGCGGGGGGAGATCAGGGAGGGCTGGCTGGATTCTGGTCATTACGTGTGGTTTAGAGCCCAGCCACCGCAGGTGCTGACTGCAGCGATCTTGTTGTGGTCTCTCTAGGTGGCCCCGCGTGAGCACGGGGCTTGGACCAGGTGTCCTCCTCTTCCAGCCTCAGCCGTGCCGTGACACTGTGACTTTTACACCAGAAACGATACCAAAAAGGGGCTGGAGGGAGTAGGGGCAGAAACAGGCCACTAGCCTCAAAGGCCTCAAAGGCATCAAAGGCCTCAAAGGCCTCAAAGGCCACCAGATATCCAACTAGGTGTCCAAAGGGAATGACTTAAACTGCCTTTGCCTCTGCCAGCAGCTCTGCCTGTGACCTCCACCCCTGCCACCTCAGGTGGGAAGCGCTGGTGCCCGCACCGTCCCTCTGTCCACCCCGTGGCTGTGCTCACGGCTCCCTCCAGCCCCGCATGCGCTCTGAACGAGGCTCCGAGGGAAAGGGAAATGTCAAAGATGCGTGTGGGAACTGCATAATTTTTCTGGTTTATTTTAGCAGAATGTGATCCTGGGCTTCCAGGGGCCAGCTAGGGGATTTTGTGTGCTGGGAGGTGATCGCAAATCGGGAGAGGAGCCCAGTGTACCATTACTGCTCAGCTTTTAGCTATTTGATTTTTAAGTCCCATTCTGATCTGGGGACAGGCTATGAACCTGTAAGTCAGCATTACATCTCCTAAGAGGCCTGGGAAGAAACTTCTGCTTATTTTCTGGCATCTTGGGCTAAAAATAAAGAACAGCTTGGTAAGATAAGCGCCCTCCAATTCCAGGGACCAGTGCGCAGACCACAGCAGTCAGCAGGACCTGCAGCCACCCAGGGCTCGGGGCTGAGCGGCAGCTTTCAAACATTAACTGCGATGTTTATCTGCCGTCAGAGGAGCTCATTTCCCGCACGCATGGACTGCGTGCGAGGCAGCCCACTTATCTGGTGGTACAATCGATAGGCAAAGCCTGCAGAAGTTGGGTGCCTTCTGCAAGCTCAATAAAGCTGGAGTGAGCGCTGCTTTTTGGCATCAGTTGAAGAAGGAAGTAAAACCACAGGGTACTCGGGGGGGGTCTGATGCCAGGACCGTGTGAATTGTAAGAAATAGGAGCATGTTAGTATTTCCCTTGTTTCTTATCCCTCATTTTTAAGATTCAAGGTAGGTGAGATATGTCCTGCTGCAACCGTAATTAAACATATAAGTCTGGAGAAAGGAAGGGAACAGGGAATCGCCAAGTCTGCTCTTCATGGGAGGAGGATTCAGGGGAGCAGCGCAAAACACTTCTGAGATCAGCTAATGGCAGTGGACAGGGGAGATCCTGACCATCCAAGGTTTTCAGAGGTGCTGGCACCCATCCCCATGCTTTCCTACTGAAGTAGAGCTGCAGGAGCCAGATATCCTCACGCTGCCAGGAGGCCTCCCCACCGGGGCCATGCCTGTGAATTCAGGAGCAGCTCCAGGCTCCCCTGCTGCAGTAGCACTGCTCACCCCATCTCGGGGAGTCTCCCCTTCCCTGGCTGAGCTTAAGGCTTCCTCTCATTTCCCTTGAAGCGGAAGAGGGATGTGCCCAGCAGTTGCAGCCGCTCTGGGTTGTGATCACCGCCGACCCACGCAGGTGGGAAGGGGGACTCGCACCTGCTCGCACCGCGGAGGAGCAGGAGCACTTTCATCTCTGCGATTGTGTTTTACCTTTTGATGCCCTGGATGTTTATTGCTTTATCGTGTATTAATTATTGGCATTCTCTAGGCTTCCTTCTATCTTAATCTGATTTAAGACAGACATTTGCATTTGAAAAGTAGCTAGCATGTATAGCAAATCCTTTCCCTTGGTTTCCTATTAATGTGCCCAGCTTTGATGTATTATATTAATGCCATTTGCCAGGGGTGAAATTAGCACACCACCTAGGGAGATCCACTTCCTTGGCGAACCTACTGCTTTTACCCACAGGCAAAGCATCTGCCTGCCCTGGCATTAGCACCGGATCCTGACGGCAGCAGCACGGACACGCAGCCGCTCCTCTCCCCATCACCTCTGCACTGGCCACGTCCATCCCGCAGCACGGGGAGCTCCGTGCACACCCCAGCCTGCCGACCTGGGCCGGGTGGACCCACAGGCTGAGGATCAGAGAGGTCTGTGGCCGTGGGACAGCGAGAGCTGAGCACGATGAGGTGCACCATGCTGGTGATGTAGGGCTGGGCAGGGGAGGTTGCGGAGGGGTGCAGAGGGCTGCGTGGTCAGAGGGCTAGGCGAGACGTGGGGTTTGCCTAGTGGTCTTCTCGAGGGTGTAAGCGCAGAGGCTGACATGCATGTGGACTTCTCACAGCCTCAAAATGATCTGTCTAACCTTTCTGTCGCACTGTCATGGTCAGTTTGGGAACAGAACAAACCATTCCTCTGGTTAGCTCAGTACCACCATTACTCCCTCCACTTTTTTCTTTTTTTCTTTTTTTCTTTTTTTTTTTTTTTGGCTTGCACTGCATAGCTTGCATAATTTAGGTCTTTTGTGAAGTTTTCCTGAGCCTGATTGATCTGTTTAAATTGGAGCAAAGGGCCTATGGGGGTCACAGGAGCAACTGGCTGATGTTGACTTAGCAGAAAGGACGAGCGGTGGGCATGGGACTGGCTGACCAAAGGTGTGCTCAGAGCTGCTGACCTTAGCGAAACCGAGCTTAGGTGACCAGCCCCAACCCACCACGGGTGTTTGCCGCAGCTGGGTGGCTTTGCCAGCCTGGATCAGATCCCAGGACCAGTGAGGCTGCAATGTCCCTGCGTGGCACTGCCGGGGAGGTGACAGCCTTTGTAAGGAGCTGTGCTGGGGCTGGAGACGTGGCCCTCCCAAAACAGCACTCTGATCCCAGCCTCGGTTGAGTCTGGGCAGCTTGAAGTGAGCTTGCTTCCCCTTAAATGCCCGCGTGGAGTTTTGTAGCAGGCTGAGCTGGTTTTAACAGCATTTAACTTAAAATGATTACAACTTCAGCCCATGGACAAGAGTTCGAGCAGTTTCCAGAGCTCATTTACAAAAGGGGTTGGAAAAGTTATTCCAAGTTAACAGCCTACATTACAGTAGCAGTTATTTGAACAGGTGGGGACTGGGGGAAGTAGGGACATTAGCCAAATGGTGAATCATAAGCTAATCAGATTGCCACCCATATTTGCACCGAAAGGAGGAAAAAAAAAAAAGTGGTGCACGAAAATACCGCACATCGCCAGCTTCAGAACTGACTCAGCAATGGCCCAAACTTTTATTGAGCTTTACTGGGCTGCCTGCTGTGCTCCCACTTGGTATAGCGGGAGCTGTCTCCGGGAGCCACCAGAGAGGCTTGCTGTGCCCCAATAGCCTGTGGCTTGCTTGTGCTCTGTGCTGCCCTCCGCATTTCTGCTCTGCACAAGCGGGGATGAGTCTGGGGCAGCCGCAGCCTCCAGCTCCTGCGCCCAGCAGAGCTGTGCTGGTGCCGGAGAAAGCCTCTGGCCATCAGGGGACAGGCAGGTGATGGAGCCGATCCCTGCCTCTTCCAAAAGCTGGGGGAAGAAGAACCACGCTGGGGCCCAGGGCTGCTCCGCACCACCCACACTCATCCTCCCGGAGTGCAGCCGCCGGAGACCCCCTGGAGCAATAAATAAATAAATAAACGGAGACTTAAATGGATTAAAAATAAACTAATGACATAAAATAACAACCACATCGCTGGAACTCCGCTGATGTCAATGGAATTCCTCACGCCTTGCAGCAGCGAGCAGAGAATCAGATCTGAAGTGCTGAGGCTGCTGGCGGCTGCTTGCCTGTTTGTGTGTGCAGTGGAGAAAAGTGCTTGTTTGGTGCTGATTGCAGACTACGGAATAAGAGCAATTTCTCATCCCACCTCCACAGAAGCTATTTAAATAGTTCTACACCCACTTTGAAAGATGCTCAGTTAGAAAGGGAGTAAATCTGGAAGTTGTTACTCCTCGAAGGAAGAAGAACCAACAACCAGGCTCTGCGGCCGGCGAAGCCCCGGGGGCCGGGAAGCCAAAGCGTTACGCAGAGCCCCGATTTGCAAAGCCACTGTGAAATACTGGGGACAGGGCTGTGCCAACCTCTCCCCTCCTTGGGGATTCGCTTACATCCACTGGCATTGAAGGCAGCGTGTGCTAGCTCTTTCCCACACCAGTGATGGAGATTTAAGCCACGGCACAGGAGCTCAGCCAGCGGCTGAGGATGAGGGCGCTGCACTTAGGATTTAAAAGCCTCTGGTTTTACTAGGTGTTTGATGTCACAGTACATCAGTGCCTGAACGGCTGTCCCTCCACCCCACCCGGAACCCTCACCTCCTTAGGAAAGGGCAGCGATGTTTTTTCTTAAAAATAAACTAATTATAAAACCTAAGTCAGTTTCTCACATTCAAATAGCCTCTGTAGCAACCAATTATTTCCGAGGACACGAGGAACAGCTGTTGCAGTGCTGTAGCTCAAGCAGTTACGTCTTGGCTATTTAAATGGATAAGAGTTGATAGTTTTATTCCCATGTGATATTACTAAGACATGATAAACAACCATAGTGTTAGTATTAATTTGTGGAGCAAAGATCGCTTTAATTTGCTTCAAGCTGAGGAACAATTTTAATGCAGTATTATCATTCCACAAATTACTGTTTGAAAATGTGCTTTGTCTTTCCCTCCTTTTTCCCCACTTCCTTTTTTTTTATTTTATTTCATTCGATGAAGCAATACAACCCCGGGCAAAGGCGACGTTAAGGCAGAGCCAGTTTGTAAATCAGCCTTCAATCTCTGCAGACCAGGAATGCTTTCCAAAGGTGAACGTGGTGCCTTGCCTCGGGACCTTCTCAGCTCCTGTTAGAAGGTAGGGAAATACCACATTTGGCCATGGAAAGGTGAACCCGTGGCACGAAGGCTGGCAGTCGGAGCTAATTAAGCAACAGGTGACACTGCTTAACGCACACGTGCCTGTCGCCAAGCCTTTCCAAGTATCCTGGCTGCTCTGTGTTTTTATGCTGCGTTTCTTCCTAGGATCACAACACACTCGACAGCGGTGATAAATCAGCTCTCGTGATGTCCTGTTAGCCAGGGAACTATTACTGACCCCGTTTAGTGAGAAATCCGAGGCCCACAGATGGCCTAATGGCGTGATTACCCCAGGTGGGGCTCCCCATGGCTTCACCGAGTCCAAGACAGAGCTCAGCACTTCTTAAGATGGAAAGAAAAATAATAATAATAAAAAGAAATGGGTTGGACCACTGAGATCTGGGTACTTAAACAAGCCAAAAACCCCACAGAGGGTTGGATTTACCACGAGGTTTAGGTGCCACGTACCTCTCGTGGGACAGTAAGGCACCAAGGAGTAACGCACGTAGATGCTCGGCAGCTTGCAGTGGACAGAAAAGCTCTGTAGCCTCCTCCCCGAAGCATGGGAGGCTTTTCCTACCGAAGGCTCACTGTGGTCCTGCCGAAATTAGACCCCAGGCACGTTCATGATGCTGTGGTGAGCGTAACAGGAGGCTTGAAGCCAGGGCGCTTGCCTGACGTGGCTCCTCTGCCCACGGCTTAGTAAAAGAGCGATGCATTGAGATGTGAACTGAAATGCAGGGAATTTCCTTACCGGAGGCTGCTCAAATGATGAAGGTGCTTGCATCGTGCCGAGATGCTCACAAGGACCCAGAACGGAGCTGTTTTTCAGAAGGGGTGTCCCACTCGGCCCAGCCTGGGAGGGTGCTGTCCTGCGAGGCATGCGGGTGATTCCTGGTCTCCTGCTTGGGCAAACACTTCAAAACAAAGGGGCTGGGGACAGGTGACAGTGCGGCAGCATTTTCTCGTATGTTTTATGTGGATTTCAATCCAAGGAGTACATTCTGAGGCCCAGGATTGAGCCCTGTAGGCAAAGTAGATAGAGGAACATCCAATGCCGAGGGGGTCAGTCAAGGACTTTACTCAACAGCGTCAAAATGAAGGTGCACTCAAACATGTAGAGCAATAAGGACTTTTTCACACAAAAAAAGGTTCTGTGGGCTTCCTGCTCATCCAGAGCAGGGAACTCTGAGTGCTTAGATTTTGGAGGCGCTGCAAACCACAGTTGGGCACCACAAGGAAGACCCCAAAAGAGGAGTCCATGCTAATCCACCTCTTTAAATCTGGCCCCGAGCGACTTGCACGGGTCGGACAGGTGTTAAGAGGCAAAGCCAGAAATAGAAAACCGATTCCCGCTCCTGGCCTTTCGTTTGAGGGCTTGGACAGGTTCCCAGACAACTGCCAGCCACATGAAGGTACAAATTACTTGGAAGAGTGCAAAAGGGTAATGGACCGGGGTCAAAAGCCACCGCTGGCTTGCAGGCCCTTAGCAGGCAATGGCGGCCACGGCGAACGCGGGGTTCAGCCTTGATGGGGAGTACATGAAACGCTCCTCCTCTCCTCCAGGCTGGGTTTCTCCGTGCTGGCTTGCGCTCCACCTGCCTGACAGCAGAAGCAGGCAGATTTATTTCCTCTGAGGAAGGCGGGCTCGCATCGCAGGAGCACCCTGCCGCCCGGCAGACAGCTCCCCAGCAGCCCTGGTGGCATCCACGGTGCCCACGGTGCCCGAGCACTGCCAAAAAATGGGCTGGAGAAGGCTGATTTCGTGCTGTTACCCAGGGAAATGATGAACAGCAGCTAGCAGCCGGCTTCTGAAGGCAGTCTTCAGAGAGAGAATCGATCGCCGGAGCTCCACGGCTCGGGTAGGGGCACGCACCCTCTCCCTCAGTGCGTCTTGCCCAGCACAACGCGACGGCAGCGGCTGTACCGCACGTCGGGCATGGCAGCAGTGATCCGCAGAGGTTCATTTCCCTGCCTCGCAACATGATGTCATTGCTGCCTGTGTCCGGACCCAGACATTTTAAGGCTTAAGTATTTATTGCTGCTGCTGCGAAGCTGGTAATGGCCTCGGCTCCTCCAGCGTGCCGCAGTCCTGCTGGAAACCCAGCTGCTTTCGCTTCCTTCCCGTGCCTCTCTGTTGTGGTGAGAGGCGTTTTCGTGCCATGGGCTCGCTAGCACCCGAGCCTCAAAATCGGCTTGCAACAGCTACCGTCCTTGGCACAGACAGCAAAGCTCGCAGGCTTCCTTTTCTGTTTGAAACTGGTCCCCAGAGGCTTAATTTGCAGACAGTAATGGGATTCCATCTTCCTGCACTTGACAGAAGGTGCCTCTGCGAGCAGCCTTGGTTCACCTTTCAAGAAGCTGACCTCTTTTTCTTGAACAGCATCCCAGTTTTGGTATGTGGGCTGTGACAAATGTTTCAGGGAAGGATTACAGGGTTAATTAACACATTAATATTTAATCCCGCTTCCTTGCTTTCACGTCCCAGGCCAAAATTTCTGCCCCCGGACCCAAATCTACGCCAGCCATAAGTATCACTTTCGACTAGGACCCCGAAATTTCCGCGTTATTACTCTCACTCTTTTCCTCTGCGAGAAACCCCGGCCTCCTTCCTTCAGCCGTCCTCCCTACAGTCAAATTGTTTTGGAAGGGAGTTGTCTTCTCTTGGCACTAGCCACGGGATCAAACCTCCTTTCCCGTCGGTAACGCGTCCTCCTCTGCTAGGCTCTCCTTTGCTGAGGAGGCACGACGTCTTCACGCCTGTTATCTTCACATTTCTTCTTCTCAGCTCCACAGAAGCGGAGGGAGATGAGGAGAAGACACGACAGGAGCCCCAGGGGCAGGGAAGAGCACGGGGACGGGCACGCTTTTTGTCAGGACAGGGTTTGTGGCCTTCGGCTGGCTTGACCCAACTCTGCTCCGGCACAGCAGCAGGAGGGTGGGAGGTGGGATCGCAGCGGGGGAAGGCCCACCCGTTATGGCTTTAACACCAGTACGAGCAGCAGGGCAAGCGTGCTGGCACAGGTTTTTCCCTAGGATGGTTCCTTGGTACCTACGTCTTGTGCAACCAGCTTGAAGCCCGCCCCATCCCATTCCACTGCCCTCAGTTACTGAGCTAGGAAGGCCTGACACCTGTACCCCGAAACATCTCTGGTGTTGATGCCCCTCGCAGAGCCGTGCGTGCACAGGCATTGCTGCCACACGTCCTGCTGCTCTCCTGCCACCTCCTGCAGCCCGGCCATGCCCTTGGGTTCGCCACCCAACCAGCAGCGTGGCTCCCTCCAGCAAACCAGGCTGCTGGTTACGGAGTTAAACGCTGAGGAGCGGGTGAGATCAAGCACAAACACATAGCTGGAGGGATGTTCGGGTGCTCCAGCAGCTCCCTGTAGCAGCACTCGACCACCAGCAGCTGCTCCCTGGCCAGCCCCATGAGGTTTGGGGTGCTCGTTCTGGAGCACTTATCGTAGAATCACAGAATCATCAGGGTTGGAAAAGACCTCCAACATCATCTGGTCCAACCATCCCCCTACCACCACTATCACCCACTAAACCCTGTCCCTAAGCACCACGTCCAACCTTCCCTTGAACACCCCCAGGGACGGTGACTCCACCACCTCCCTGGGCAACCCGTCCCAATGCCCGACTGCTCTTTCTGAGAAGAAATGTCTCCTCATTTCCAACCTGACCCTCCCCTGGCACAACTTGAGGCCATTCCCTCTGGTCCTATCACCGGTTATCTTCAAGAAGAGGCTGACCCCCAGCTCCCTTTCAGGTAGGTGTAGAGAGCAATAAGGTCTCCCTTGAGCCTCCTTTATTATTATTATTTTCTCTTTAATTTTTATTTTTACTTTTTATTTTTCCCCCATTTTTGAGGTCTAATTTCTTGTTTTCACAAACTCAAAGCACAGCGGCGCATAAAAGCACGGGGCCCCGGGCAACCACATCCAGCGGGCGGCATCCACCCTCGCCTGTGTTGGGACGGGGGGGATCTTTCAGGTCCCTTCCGCCCCGAGTTTTCCCACGCAAAGTTTTACTGTTAGAGAGCCTCTCGTCCCGGTGGCTCACCCTGCCAGCCCGCCCCATCCAGCGGGCGACGCGGGTGGCAGGGGGCACAGCTGCCCAGATCACCTCGGAAAGAGCGGCCAGGCGCTGGCACGGGTCAGTACCGGCGGGGGGGGGGGGGGGTACCCGGGGACACGACCCCGACCCAGCGGCGGACAACCCGCGGGCCGCTCCCCGCGGGGACCCCCCCCCCCCTCCAGCCGCCCACCCCGGGGCTCGGCGCGCCCCGGCGCCGCAGCGCCCCCCGCCCGGCGGCTTTATGAATGGGCGCAGCGGAAGCCCCGCCCCCCCGGACGTGACGCCCGGCCAATGGGGGCGCGGGGCTGCGTGGCTGGGTGAGGTCAGCGCGGCGGGGCCGGGGCCGGGGCCGGGGCCGGGGCCGGGGGGCGGCGGCGGCGGCAGCGGGCGGGGGGGGGGGCGGCGGCGGCGGCGGAGCCGGGAGGGGGGGGGGCGCGGAGGGACGAGGAGGAGGAGGAGGAGGAGGAAGAGCAGGAGGAGCGAGAGGAGGAGCGGGGGGCTGCCGCCGGTCCCCGCCGCCGTTCCGCGGAGGGCAGCTCGGGGCGATGCAGGGCTTCGTCAGGCTGTGAGCGCCCCGCCGCCGGCAGCAGGAGCTGCAGCAGCAGCAGCAGCAGCAGCAGCAGGAGGAGGAGGAGGAGGAGGAGGAGGAAGGGGAGGGAGCGTGGCGGAGCGCAGCGCCGCGAAGGCGGGAGCGGGGCTGCCCCGGTGCCCGCCCCGCGCGGGGGGCCGGCCCCTGAGTGCATGCGGGGCGCCCCGCCGGGCCGCCGCCGGCCCGCTGCCGCCCGCCGCTGAGAGCCCGGCGGCGAGGAGGTCCGGGCGGGCGGTCGCCCACATGCGCGGCCCCAGCCCGCGGCTTGGGGAACGGCGCCGAGCGGAGGAGGCGGGCGAGGGGAGCTGGAAGCGGCCGGCGGCGGCGGCGGCGAGGAGAAGATGGCGGAGCGGCGGAGGAGCTGAGAGCGGCGCCCGGAGAAGTGGGGCCGCCCCCGCAGCCTTCCTCCGCAGCCCCCCGGACCCCCCGGCGGCCACATGCAGGCCAAAAAACGCTACTTGACGCTGCTCTCCGCCGCCACCTGTCTCGCCCTGCTGCTCTACCTCGGAGGCGTGCAGCTGCGGGCGGCCCGCGCCCCGCCGCCCGCCGGCCGGCATGGGGCTGCCCCGCGGCCCGGCAGCGAGCGGCCCTGGCCCCGCTTCCCCGACGCCCTCCGGCCCTTCGCGGAGCCGGAGGGGGCCGCGGGGGGCGACGCGGGGGGCGGCGGCGGCGGCCGGGTCTCGCCCCGGCAGCGGCGGGACGGCAGCGCCGGGCTGTACCGCGGGCGGCGGTGCCGCATGGAGTCCTGCTTCGACTTCGCCCTTTGCCAGAAAAACGGCTTCAAGGTCTACGTGTACCCGCAGCAGAAGGGGGAGAAGATCGCCGAGAGCTACCAGAACGTGCTGGCGGCCGTCGAGGGCTCCCGCTTCTACACCTCCGACCCCAGCCAGGCGTGTCTCTTCGTCCTCAGCCTGGACACGCTGGACCGGGACCAGCTCTCCCCGCAGTACGTGCACAACCTCCGCTCCAAAGTGCAGAGCCTCCACTTGTGGAACAACGGTAGAAATCACTTGATTTTTAATTTATATTCCGGCACCTGGCCCGACTACACCGAGGACGTGGGCTTCGACATCGGCCAGGCCATGCTGGCCAAAGCCAGCATCAGTACTGAAAACTTCAGACCCAATTTTGATGTTTCTATTCCGCTCTTTTCTAAGGATCATCCTAGGACAGGAGGGGAGAAGGGATTTTTGAGGTTTAACACCATCCCTCCTCTCAGGAAGTACATGTTGGTATTCAAGGGGAAAAGGTACCTGACAGGGATAGGGTCAGACACCAGGAATGCCTTATATCACGTCCATAACGGAGAGGATGTTGTCCTCTTGACCACCTGCAAGCATGGCAAAGACTGGCAAAAGCACAAGGATTCGCGTTGCGATAGAGACAACGCCGAATACGAGAAGTAAGTGAGCGCTGCCCCCGCCTCGCGCGCGCGGCTCCGGGGCCACGGCGCCCGAGGGCGCGCTCCCGAGCGCCGGTGGCTGCCCTCGGGACAGAGGAGAGTCTCGACGTACCCCTCTGGCTGGCCCTGGGCGATGCCTCGGGTCGGGGAGCGGGGAGGGAGGTGGTGGAAGCGGCCACGGGGGACGCGGCTGCGGCTCGCGTCGCCTGGGGACCGGCGGAGCGCTGGCGCCCTCGGCTCGGCGGGTGAGGATGCTGCTGGAGGATGCTCGGGCACCTGGTGCTACCCCGCCTCCCCGTCCTGCCTCTCCGGGTAAATGCTCTGCCCGAGACAAAGTTTGAGGAGGGCTGCAGTTGGCGAGAGCGGCGGTTGGGACGGTGTCCGAAAGCGCTGCCTGCTGCCCGGGTGGTTTCCCCGGGGGGTTTGCCCGAGGCAGCAACTTGCCTCGCGGGCTGGTTTCCCCTTGGCTCGAGCTGATACAACATCAGAGGAGCGAGGAGGAGAAAGAGAAGCTCTCTGTGTGAATGCCCCGTGTTCGAGTTCCTGATTTTTGTATGTGAGGGAACGCGTCCGTGGTGTGAGCACAGCTCACGTTTTCCCTTAGCGCTCTCGCTCTTGGCTTTCCCCGATGCTTGTTTTTATTTGCTGGCGCCGTCAGGTTGCTGTGGTGTTACCTTTCCAGTACGCTTTTCAGGTTTGTACAAAGAGCTGCCGGGAAAATCGCTTCCTGGGAATTACCTCCAGAGAACCACGGTGCTGATGAAGCTGTTTGCAGCCCGTTTAAATGCTGACCACCAGTACATTTCCTGCAGAGTGGATGTACGCGAAGTTTTTAGCATGGGAATGTGTTCCGTGTTGCGGGAGCCAGGCGCTGAATTAAAACAGAGCAGCCTCGCACCGCGGAGCTGCCGAGGGCTAGAGGAAGGGGTTTGCAATGCATAGTGAACGTGGGTGGGAAAATACTCCTGGGGAGGAGCGGTGGAGAACCTACAATGCCATTAACGCTGGTCAAAATTTGCAGTTGGCTGCCTGTTTCTCCACCGAAAGTAGCCACAGGGCTTTGAGAGGGATCGGCCGGGTCAGCGCCAAAACACGAGGAGGGCTGTGTGTTCTTGGGTGAACTCTATTCGCCTTCCCGTCCTTGTAAATTCCCCCTAAGCGGGGAGAAGACAGCAATGCAAATACTTCGTAGACTTTTAATGCCATTCACTTTTGGGAAACTGATGATGGAGTGATGGAATGGTGCAGAAAAAATCCAGCGGAGGTACCAAATGATGAGAAATCCAGCGGAGGTGCTAAGCTAGACTCACGCTCTTGGTGACCCAGGAGCTCTTTTGGCTGCCCTGTAGGGCACGGTTATAGGGACCCGGGCTGTGGCAGAGAAGAAGGCAGACCTGGCAGCTGTGCCTTTCAGGTCATGCTGTTGTCTGGCAGAGCTTGGAGTAATTTGAGCTGGTTTACAGATACGAAGAGTCTTGATCGTTTGCTCTGTTCTGCAGAGTGTATGTTGTCAAGTTGTCACAAAGCAAACACCAGCCGGTTGTTTGACGTGAGTACAGCCTTATTTTTTCTTCTTTTTTCCCCAGTTGCAGCGTTTGGCCTAATAAAAGATACAGCTCTCCCCATATTTCCTGGCCTTCCTAAAACGTCTTTGCAGCTTGTTTTGTAGGGAAGAGCGTACACAACCCTCGTTCACACAAAAACCGTTCTGGCTCCGAGATGCGGCTGTATCCGGGGTGGTGTCTGGTGACTTCAGCATTCCCTCACGGCGCTACCTTTTAAGACAGGAAGTGAAAAAATGATGATTCCAAGGAAGTAAGATTACACGAAGAATTGAGGCAGGCTGAATTTGTGGCCGGGCTACCGAGGTGAGCAGGCAAACAGCCAAGTGCGGGTGCCGAAGCTCTCTAACCTCGCGTCCGATCCCAGAGAGCACCTGGCAGAGCGTGCTGCTGCCCCTCCGCGCCCGTGGTTCGGAGCTGATTTACAGCAAAGTATGCCATCTGCTGATTCTCCAGGACCGCTTTCTCCCGTGTCCTGCCTTTTCTCTTTCTCCCGTTCGGATACGGACCGCGCCTGATGCTCAACTGGCTTTACAAAACCTGACGAGGTCACGTCCTGAGGGTAGGGTAACTAGTCAGCTGGTGGAGGTGCTTGTGTGTGAATGTGTAACCTGCGTGTGAACGCTGAAAGAGACTCCTCTATTCGCTCAGCCCAGAGCAGCATCTGATCACCAGCAAGGCTGTAGCACTTGGAAGTGTCTCTAAATGAAGCTGGGCCTGTGCTGACTCGAACACCACTCAGTGGGGCCTTGAAAACCGCAAGCAGAGCTGCTTCGGCAGGGCTTTTTCAGCTCGGGTTTAACGGTGTGTTCTCGAGGTTTTAATCACGAAAAGGATGAAATGTGTTCTCCAAGGTACGTGTGGTTGCATATCCATGTAGAGTTAGTTGTGTATGGCAGTCTTCTCCCTTGCTGCAGCGGCTACCCTACCTCGCAGGACAGACGGGGAGTAGTGCCCTCGTGCCCCGTCCCTGGAGAGCCGTGCGAACGAGTGGCGAGAGGCAGAGGGCTTGCCGAGCCAGGTAAACGAGGCGATCGGATGTTAAAACGCGGTAATCTCGTGCCGACGGGGTGGGGTTGTGTGCTCTTACCTCCGTACCAGCGCCCGCCGTCAGTTACTCGTGCTGGAGCTTCGTCTGCGGCGCAGCACACGGTGGGTGTCGAGTCCGAGCGAGGTCTGCAGGACGCGTTCCTTCCCCTCCGGGAACCTGAAGCAGCCAGGAACAGTGACCTCCTTACCTGTGGGAAGTGCAGGAGTGCCTTACCGCATCGGGAGGAAGGTGGGAAGGGCATGTGCATATTAAACTCCGTCCCCAAATTGCATTGAGAGATCCGTCTGTGTGTTACAGCTAATTAATTTGCATCCCGGTTACGCATCTCGGCAGATAAAGCTGATGCAGACAAAAATGAATTGCGTTATCACCATCCGACTACTAGCAAACAGGATTTAAGGGAAAACAAAGAAAATACCTGGTTTCTCTGCAGTGTTTTAGGCTCGTCGAAGTTGGCCTTTGTCATCAGTGCTGGGCTTGCTGAGCTCCTGTTCAGTGGGATTTTAGCGCCGAGCTTTCCACCTCACGAAGGGTTAAGCAGGCAAACTGCTGCTGAAGTTTGAAGACAGCCTCTTAAATATTTAATGTCAGTCTAAATATATACATATGTACAAAGTGTTTTAAACAAAGGCAGAATTCATGTACAGGCCTAACTGGTTCCAAATAATTACTTTTTGGAAGGTAATAGAAATGACTACGGATACCGAAAGAAATTGGGGAATGCAGCGTTTTAATAAAGCCAGGTGCAGAGAAGAGATTCGCACCAAAACGAGGATCTTTCTAGGGATGCCAGCAGTGTTGTCTGTGGCGTTTCCCCTGATGGGTGGACAACCCTGCCTTCAGAAGATGGAGCGAGCAGCAGTGATGGTATCCAAAAATGCAAGGTCTCATCAGAAGCCCATTCGAGTGTTCCCTGCTCTTATCTGTGCAGGATAGCTGAGGTCGGTGTTGGTAATGAAACGGTGCGGGCGGGGGAGGACACGGGTAATGAGCAGAGTCAAAGAAAGGAGGAAAGAAAAGGGGGAAGTGAGCAAAAAAATGTGGTTTTGGGCAGATGAGCATTTTTTTTTCTTGTGGTGGAGGGCAGCTAGTGTACGGCACCTCGGCAGGACACGGGGTAGCTGCTGGGGGTTCACTGGGGGAAGACTCCCGGTTGAACACGTTGTGGGTGCTTTCGGTAATCCCTGGGGCCCTGTGGGCTTACCTGGTGTGCACTCTGCTGGTGGAACACGTGTCAGCCACTGCTGCACCTCCTACCGTGAAAATAGTGTCCTGGGCAAAGGGTACAGGGATGCGCGCTGAGCACGGGCTGGGAAGAAAAGCAACTTTCGGTTTTGTTTCCTCGCCCCCAGGAATAAAATACATATATATAAAAAAAGAAGTGGCAGACACTAGGGATGAGTTTGCCGCTCACAAGACTGGCACGAAAACACGAAGTGAGGCTTAGGCATGCCCGCCGAGCATGTGATGATAATCTAGACGTTGCACGCGTGTACGTGCATGTTCTGAACAAAGGTGAAATTCTTGGGTTTTCAGCATCTCGAGCTTCAGTGTGTTGCATTAAAGCATAAAGATAAATGCCCCCTTTAATCACTTCAAGCGTTATTTTCAGAATTCTTTAAAAGGTTTTTTGAGTTAGCAGCTATTTAGGACAGGGCTGAGAAGTCATCCACGGTTGTGGTAGCTGATGTCCAGGACAGATCTGTTCCCGAATCCGGTGAGCTGCACTGAGACGGGAACCGGCCCACGGATCCTAAATATCACCAGGCCGCTGCTGGAGCTTGGATGCAGCTCAAGAACTACTGAGCGAGCTTGGGCATTTTCCCAGAGTATCTTGGCTCCTGCAGAGACCAGTCCCAATCAGACTGCTTTTTTATTTTAATATCAATTTTCAAGAAACTGGAAATCTGCCCGTTTTCACAAGGCGTTTATTCCAAAGAGCGGGAAGCAGGTAAATGTCGATGTGCTCCCCAGCACCTGAAATGTGCTGTACTGCCTTCTTACCCCTGCTCTCCGTACCTATCTCAGCATTCTTGTATGCAGATGGGGAAAGGCTCCGGCTTCCCACGGAGGACAGAGCTGCCTGCCGGCCTCGAAAGGCGCCGAAGGGATGCGGGTGCTGGCTGTCCACATGTGGAGTGGCTGCAGCCACCCTGCCCGTGGCCAGCCTCCTTCCTAACCTCAACTCGTTTTCTTGTGAGGCAAGGTGTTGTTATAATCACTTGCTCCAGGCTTTTCGGCATCTCTTCTGCCCAGCATCTAATCCGAGGCTCTGCGGTGACAATTGCGGTAGATGGCTGGCTGGTCCAGCCCCTTTTTTCCTATAGGCAGAAACGTAGGTGAAAACTGCTTTTACTTTTTGAAGAAAATCATTCTGGGATAATTCACTGATAAATAATTACCGTGCTTGGCAGTAGGACAGAACTCGAACCCAAAAGTGGTTGTAGCCATCGTTTTCACATTTAGCAGAATTAAACCCCAAACGGGCGAGTTGGAAGCACTCTGAGCCCCGAGCAAAGCCGAGCCAAAAGCCGTGTTTGCAGCCTGCTGTCCAGCCACGACTGAGACCAGCCATGCCCTTGCCTTCCTGCCTGGTGGGGCACATCTGCTGGCCTGGATTGGTTCGAGCAAGGGCTTAGCAATGTGTCCTCGGCGTTTTAATCAGAAAAAAGGACAAACGCGCTCTCCAAGATGGGTATAATTGCATATCCACGTAGCGTTGGGAAAGTCGTTTGAGTTTGACTGCTGGAAATAATCCTTTTCTCCCATATTCAGCCTGGGAACAGCCCACTGGAAAGGCAGAAGGCAGGCATCTGTGAGCGGGAAGTGAATGAAGCTGGTGGGCACGGAGCGCTTATTTGCTCAACAGATGTGAGTCAAGAGAATGCGCGGTAATCTGGTGATTTCTGGAGTATTACCTGCGACTGTTTTCCCGTCCTCGCTGCAAGGTTTCTTTCAGCAAATCCACAGCGTTTTGTGGTCTTTGGTAAACAAACCGTTTTGCTAACCAGAGCAAAGTAGTCGGTGGGTACACAGACAGCTGGCTCCGAAGGAAGTTAAGCGATGTGCTGCGTGCCGCTAGGGTGGCTGATTTCCCAAGGAGTTGGCTGTAGCTGGAGGATGATGCAAGCTGCATCCTCCTGTCCCTGCTTGCATGGAGAGGCGTTCAGCGCTCAGGAATGCGTAACTTTAGGTTACGGTTAAGGTCCTGCAGCTTTCCAGGTTGCTTGGGAGTTTGGGACATAGGGGTGTCCTGGCCAGAGCGCTCCCTTAAGGAGTGAGTCCAAAATGAGAACAAAAGAGAGGAGGTTTGTTTCACTTGAGAAAAGGGAAGTAATGCTTCAAGAAATAAAGGTCCTCGCTCAGCAAAATTTTGTGCCTAGCTGCGTTGCGGAGAAAGGAGCAGAGTGAGCGTGTTCAGTTAGATGACTTTCCAAATGGGATGTGACTTTCTGAAATGGTATCGTGTATTGGAGTAAGGAAACATAACTTTCAGCCAGCCACGGGGTTAGGACTCCTCAATAACGAGAGGAAGGAGATGCCATTTTCTGTAAACACATTGCATTTTCCCCACTCAGCTCTCCCACCCCCCTCTTGCTGAGGTGTAACCTCAGTCTTTCAGGTGCTGTGGTGCTGCCTCCTTGGAGAGGGTGCAGATCTGGAGGTAAGCAGGTGCTGACCTGGAAGGTGGCACCGTGGGGTGTTTATGCTGGCTGAGCCAGGCTCCTGGTTCACGATGCAGTAGGAGAGGCTGCCCACTGCTCCCGCAGTCCTGTTGGTGGCTGCTATGGGACCTCCTTCTCCTCCCATGGGCAGCTGCCGTCCATGGCCAGCCTTGCCCCTGGCCAAGACATTGCGTTTCCATCTGCCTTCAAAATGGGGAAGAACGCTTTGCTTCCCATAAGCATTTTTGGAGATTGCTTTAGAGGGTTTTAGAGAAAGTGCTGTGTAAAACTGAAGTACGGTTCATTAATATTTACCCTGTCCCCTTCTCAGACAGCATCTGAATTGTGACTTGCCAATAAAAAGTGATGGTCGTTCGAGGGAGATGTTATCTGTGCCGGTGAGTGGCAGTCCCCACAAGAACTTATTTAGGGTTTTTTGGTTTTCGTAGATGGGGACGCGTGGCCATTTGTAATATATGAACCTTTTGGCTCTCCTCACTCAGACCCCCCAGACATCTCTGCCCATCCTGGTGCCTGTACCAAAGGCACCTGTGGTGAAGCTGCTCTTACCGCTGTGGACTTTGTTCCCCGTGATGGTTTCTGGTTCAGAAATACACGAAAACGAAATAATTCCCGGGTTCCTAAGTGAATTTCCTGTTTGTTCACTTTTTTTCCTCTAATATACTCTTTGTGTTTGTGAATGAAACAGAATTAGGGCTAATTTAGTTGATTGGCTGCAAAACAAAAGTATTCAGTGCGAAGAATGGGAAATGAGAAGGCCTTTCTGCAGTGTTACTTCTTTGCATAATTGTAATAGATTATAATTATACAGTTGGGCGTCGAGCAGTGGGCTTGCTGTAAACACGGTCATGTGAAATGTCTGCCTGCTCCCTTCTGTCGGTTTGAGGCCTGGTGCGGCCCCGCCGACGGCTGCTCCAGCACCTCCAGCCGCATTTTCTCTCCTGGCAGGATGGCATGATAGCGGCAGCGCCGCCGTCTTCGCTCCCCTTCCCGGCTCCTCCCCCAAAATTACCGCCGGTCGATGCGGCCATGTCAGGCTGTTGACACAAATCAATGAGATCAATCACTCCTCAGCTCCTGAACGGAGCCGAGAGCTGCGCCGAGCCATCCCGGCAGCGCTTGCTGAAGGGAAAACGCGTGCTGCGATGGTTCAGGGGTAGATGAGGGGACCCTGTCCTGCTAAGGATCAGTTCTCCAAGGCTGCAAAAAGAGCATGGTGTATATATATGTGGTATAAATGTTTCCTGTGATGGCAGCATGCTGTATGACCCGAAGGCCGTCAGCCCCAGGAGAGCATCGCGTGCTGAGCTGCGGAGAGGGCCGAGGCGGCGGCAGCAGGCCGGGAGGAGGAACGTGGACAGCAGGGTGACCATGAGTCCGGGGCGAGGGGAAGCTGAAGAAATCTGCTTCTGCAAAATGCATCTTTTCCTGTGTTTGCAGCTGGACTTGTGTGCTGGGAGCGGGCTGACAAGGTTCCCCTGGCCGTAGCAGCAGGGCTGGTGCATCCCTTGAGCGTGCTGGTTTAAGGCAGTGGAGCTCAGTTTCATTCACATGCCCATAGGGCAAGCGTAATTACAGACCCTGCTTTCCTTCCCTTCCCCTAGAAGATCTTGACTACTTCTGATCCTTTTTTTTTGCCCTGCAAACGATGGCAAACTTTTATCAGAATACCAGAATTACTGGTGCAATGGGGTAGTTTAGCGTGACTACTAAAAAGCCCATCAAAACTGCACTTGCTGCAGTCCGCAAGGAGGAAATCAGAGGCTGCTTGTGGAAGTCAGAACCTTCGTCCAAAGGGGAGGACAAATCTTTGTGCTGATGTCTGGTTTTGTATCTGAGAAAGCTTGTTTGGGTGTGCCTGCTCATGGGCTCAATCAGCTGCTGTGGGAAGATAAACACATAAATGTTTCATCTCCTTGATTTGCCACCAACCATTGTGCTGGGTGCTAGCAGATTTTTTTAATTAAATATAATTTATCTAGTCCTAGTGAGAAACATAATTACAGGATTTATTTTGTATACTGCGATTTTAGAATTACTTAATAAAGAAGAGTAACATTTCCCCCTCAAGGGCTGTTTAAAAACGAACAAACAAAATCAAAAAACAAACTGCACTTTGCTGAAAGTAATAAATCTCAGGCAGGAAGCACAAAAAAAAAAAAAGGCATCTAATATGTTGGAGCTGCAATAAAGCTGAAAATTAATAATCGGTAAGTTGGTGCTGCAAGAGAGCGAAGGCATTTCCTCAAATCCATAATGCATATAGCTTATTGAATGGCAGCAAAGTTTTGCATAAGCAGGAGAAAACCCTGATCAGAAAATGTAAAACCGTGCGATCTGCAGCCTGAAGATACAGTGCCACAGAGGATGTGGAGCCGTGTGCACGGCTGAAATGTAAGAAGGTGCTTTGCAAGATCAGGGTCTGAAATTGCATGCTAAACTTCAGTTTCTGCTCTGGGGGGGGGGTTTAAGCGTTGCAGGAAGGCACGGCTGTAGTCTCAGGGAGAGAATTAGGGTACTGTGAAACCCTCACACGAAAAGGTTTGTATGGCTGTTTAAAATAATTTAAAACAAATAACAGCCCTCCACCCTCCCGTCCTCTCTCACGCTTTCTTTTCCCCCCTAAAACTGAAAGGTAAGGCTACTACTTGAGTTGTAATGGAATAATATATCAAGTGAGTGATCACATCGGGCATGGACACTTACCAAATCACAGTGAGATAACTGTGAATAACTCTCTAGTTTCAACAATTTGCATGGCCATTAACAATTGATGGGTTTCCCTTAGAACCGCATTATCTGTGGCAGCAGGATCTATTCCCGCGTACGGCTCCTGCATGCTAAGTGCCAGAGAATTGCTCCAAAGAAGGGGTAATAAAAATCTGATGGCAGCAAGGTGGGTGGAACAGGCAGGGATTTAAAGGTGACATTTTCTTGAAGGTGGGGAAGTAGTTCAGGCAGTTGTTCGTTTTGCTCTCTCCCTTCCCCAGCTGGTTTTTCAAATACAGCTCTGCAAATCTTCGTGCAGGCTTCTGTGAGCTTTCCCTTGACTGCTTGGCGTGTTCTCGGGCTGCATGGCTGGCTTTGGCACGTGGATCAATTTAAGACACGTTTCAAAAAACATTTTGGTTTAGGTTTGGATTGGCCACGTGTCTCAAGCAGCTTTTATGCATATTTGTCAAAAAGACGAAATCGGGGTAAATTTAGCAGCGCTGGGTTGATAGATGGCTCCTTTATGGGAGTGCTTTTGAGGAGGTGTCAAAAATGTGTTTTCCTTGTGAGAATCGTGCCACCCTTTCAGTGAGCACACTGCGAGCCCCGCGCTCTGTGCTTTCATCTCCGGCTTGCTGTATGTCAGCTCTTGCCAGATCCCTCTGTCAAGTTGACTTTTGCAGCCCCAAATCTCATCTCTTCTCTCTTTTTCCTTCTCCTGAGCACGCTCTTCCTGCTCCCCCCTTACTTTTCACGGCTGTTGGTTCAAGAGCCAAGGATGAAGTGGTGGAGGGAAAGTGTGAGCCGTCACAGCAGGTGAGCTGCTGGGGCTCGTGGAAGAGGTCAGGGATGCACCGGAGCCCGTGGTGCAGGCACAAATAATAAAGTCTTAGATGTGATTCTTCAAAAATGCCTTCTGCAGGTGTGCCACATTGCAGTGCTGCACAGGAGGTGCTCGTTCCCTTGGAGCAGAGAAAATCACAGCTCTCCGAAGGGCTTCGTTAAACTCCCCATGTGTCTCTTGGTGCAGAGCTCCCAATGCCTGCTCCCAACCTAGTGATGGGCAGCAGGTTCCTGCTCCTGCTCTGAAGCGTTTGTTCTCAAAGCGTTGAAAAATGATTGCATCTTGTACCTAACAGCCTTCGCAGGACTCTTCGTCACCACCTCCAGCCTTCTGATAGCCACTTTGGTTCCTGCTGCTGCAAGCCAAAATAATAATAACAATAATAATAACAAATGCAGCAATTAGGACTTGTGTCCTTTGGCTTTGGGCTTAGAAAAATCTGCAAACTTTAATGAAAACAAGTTTTCAGCTTTTGTTCTGTTAGCCATTCCTGGTGGCCTGTAATAATCCTTTTTAGCAAAAAAAAAAAACAGAACAATTTCTTTCATTTTTAATGAAAATCTTTCTGCCATGGGTCATGCTCAAATAATTAGAAGGGAGATCTGTGTTGCATGTGTCTAGAACTGGAGAGCCGAGGATTTAGAGGTAGTGGTGTGGTCCCAGATTGCTCTGGCAGTTTGGTTACTGGTTATAACAATGCCTCGTTTACTTCACCTTTATTCGCAGGATGACCGTCTTTCACTATAATCAATGCACTGATTGCTATAATTGCGTTTTGTGGTACTGTGGTCGTACAATTAACTGGCTGGGCTAATAAAGTGTGGAATGTAATGAATATTTGTAAACAAACTTCATTAGGAAGAAGCTTAGGTTGAGAATAGGCACTGGTAGAGGATAAGAGAGGAGCCTCATCCTCTGTATCAATAATTACAGCATGGGGAAACCTGGAAATGAACAGGTCAACGTGGAAACCGTTCCTCTGTTATGTATCTGGCATTTGCTGCTGCAACATGCCTTTAAAATCCCTCTATTTAAAAAATACATATATATTTCTAGGAGAAGATTCCCCTGGAATGAGATCCTATTACAGACTGGAATTGTGTTTGCAGGATGTTAACATTAAAGCTGTATTGGGCACGATGCTGAAAACTGGACCGACAGCACAGGGCTGGCAGTGGCCTTAAGAAAGAAGAGTCTATTGTCCCCCCACGATTGGATCTTAATGCAATTAAAGTGAAAAAGGAAACCACCATTGAAAAGAGGAAGTGGATTTCCTAGCGGTGCCTCCGCGGGGGTGGATCACTGACATCTGGCTGTTGCTGAGAAGTTGGATGTCTTTTATTTTCCTTGAGGAGCTGTGTCCAATTCTTGCTTTTGTGTTTGTGCGTGCTCTGTGTGCCTCCCTCCAGTTGTCTTCCCCGTGTTTCGGATGCACGTTCCTGGTCCCAGGCGTGGGGTTTGGTCCTGCACGCTTCTGGGAGACTGTTGAGTCTAGCGAGCGAAGAGCTGAGGAATCCCTCCCACTTTGGAGTGTCAGCGCCGCCACTTTGGCTGGTAGCTTTGTTTTAAGGTTGCCAGAAATCCCTTTACACCTCCTTGCCTTCTCCTCTGCCATCGTTTGAGCTCACAGCCTCATTTTTAAGCTACTTGGCTGTTTTGTTGTTGTTGTTGTTGTTTTTTTGTTAAACATGGGTTTTCTTGGTTGAGTCTGTGTGTCATTTTAGCAGCAGTAACATTAAATTCCTCACCCTCCTTTTTTTAAGCTTTTGGTTGTCTGTGGAGCTAGTTATTTTTTTTTTTCAGAAAAATTCACATCTAAAGAGCCTAGCTCAAAGAGCACTGGCTCGAGGCCCTGTGTGTTAGGCTGGGGGCTGGCTCTTCTTGCCGTGGGAGCTCAGGGGCAAGAGGGTCTTTCAGCAGCACCAGTTCATGCATCTGCTTCCTACCTGCTGGTTTCAAAGAGTATTAATTTTTATGCGTTTATTGTGTTTAATTAAAAGCAGTGCTGCTTACGGCAGTGCTCGTGGAGATTCATCCCTCCCCCCTTCCCCCCCAATGAAACAAATAGGCATCTGGTATTTGTTTTGTATAACACAATCCTCATAAAATGAAGAGTAATAAAACATAATTATCTGTAAAGGCTGGTTTTATAAGCCTAAGAATGAGCTTGTTTCTGCCTCATTTTGCTCAGTTTGTAAGATAAAGGGTCTCTTTGTATGGCTTTAGCCCCTCTCCAGGTTAGGAGAGCATCATAGGGTTTTAAAATCCTCGGGGAAGGGTGCAAGTCAGTGGGAGCACGTGCACAGGAGAAGGCGCTGGCCTATCTTCAGGGCTGGGGAAGATGCTTTTAGTGTTCCTTTCGGAAAATTTCCCTTCCAGACAATGGGTTTTACTTGAAAGCTTTGGTAAAGTAGGGGGGAGAAATCTGTAGACCATGACAATGAGGAGTAAAGGTCAAAGTTTCTGTGTGCCCTTTTGCTTCGCTTTGCCTTGCTGTAACCCTGCAAAAACACTTTCCACCACCAAACACTAGCTGGGCTGGGGGATTTTGTGAACTGCCCCTGCATCGTGTCTGCTCCCAAGGGACTGGGTCTCTTGAGCATCCTCCTTGCTGGTTCTCAGCTGCGTGTCCCCTGGAGAGGAGGTGACGTCTGCCTGCGATGGCATCCGCCACCAAGCCTGGGTCCAGCACCCAGGGCGAGGAGCAGCAGATGGGGCAGTGCTCCTGCAGCGAGTGGTTCTGCTGCTGGTGGTGTAATGTGCTCCTGGGGTGTTGCAGGGTCTGGTGCGCAATGTCAACCTGCTCCTGGGTGTTGTTTTTCCTGGGAAAAAGTGGAACTGGATCATTTACGCCAATTAGATATTAAAGTGGGATGTGCTAATGGTTTGTGACTGTTCTAAAGGTAAAATATGGGGGGGAAATCCTTTTAGAAAACTCAGTCTGAGCCTGTTTATTTTTCTTTAAAATAGTAATGACCAAAATGTCATGTGTTTGTGATGAAAGCTAAAAGCTGCAGGGCTGCAAGGCGCCTTCAACTCAGGTGTGCTTTGCAATACGTTGTCTTAGGCCCTATTCTCATTTGCACAATTAGAGCAATAGAAGAGGAGGTAGCTCTCAGCTACTCTCAGCTTTTCTGTGAATTGTAGCCTCCTCAAAAGCAGCTACGACTTCGGTATTGCTTTCTCTCTGCGGGGCGAGCCTTGTAATTTTGCATCTTGATTAGCAGCTGCTTTTGTTCTTCCACGACGCTCGGGAACAACAGGGTTGGGAGCATGCACCGAATTGCTGGGCGATACCCTCACTGAGAGAGATGGCACGGCTTGGCTCGGAGCAGCTTGGCGCCTGCCAGATGGAGGCCGATGTGGAAACTTGTCTCTTTGCAGCACAGCCTCGTGTCACGCGTGAGCTAAATGTGCCGTGGGTGTCAGAGGCTGCAGAATCCAGTTCCATTTACAAGTCAAGTGGTCCGGGATGTTTGACCCCCTCCCATACTATGTTATGTTCCACTTAGTTTCCATCAGAGGTCTGGAATGCATCTTCCTTTATTTTCTTTCTGGGGTATTGCTTTGCAGATATCTCCCTGGAAAGTGTGCTGGTCCTTAATTAATTAATATCTACAAAATGCTCTGAGACCAGCGTTGCTTTGCATTCACAACAACAGAATTATAGTTAAAAGTTGATGTAGCTTCTGATTTAACCTCCTCATGTCTCCAGAGTAAATGGGTTTTACTTCACCAGTGTATGGGGGAACCCCCCCAAGCTGTTATCTTCAGTCGTGCCATCAGTGTGACACGGCCTCTCTTATTTATTCTCTTTCTCATTGCCTATAAAGTGGTAACGCTGGGTGCATTTTCTTTTAAACGTGACATAAAGTGAAATCCTGTTATTTGCACACATTCTGTGGCACTCGTCTTCGAAGTATCCAGGCAACCTTTATGTAGATGACACTTTAACTCAAACTCTTCCATTGTTACAAACGTGGACCTGTGAAGACAAGCAGGGTGGAAAAGGGAGGGAAGAAAGAGCTGTCTTGAACTCACGTTGGGCACCTTGAGTCACCTGGGGGACTCTTTGTAGAAAGTGCAATGCATTGAAGAGCTCTGCTCCCGGGTACTTAAACCCTCCACTTCAAAGTATTGCACGCTTTTGCCTTGGGAGTGGGCAGGTGGAGCTGGCAGCTGAGCCCCTGTGGTAGAGCCGCCAGGAGAGGGGATCTCATCGCTTCTCCAGCCTGTCACGCGGGGAACAGAATCACAGAATTGTAGGGGTTGGAAGGGACCTCGAGATCATCGGGTCCAGCCCCCCTGTCAAAGCAGGTTCCCTAGAGCAGGCTGCCCAGGTAGGCGTCCAGACGGGCCGTGAACATCTCCAGAGAAGGAGACCCCACAACCTCCCTGGGCAGCCTGTTCCAGTGCTCCGTCACCCTCACCGTGAAGAAGTTCTTTCGCATGTTGGTGCGGAACTTCCTGTGCTCCATTTTGTGGCCACTGCCCCTTGTCCTGTCCCCACAAACCACTGAAAAGAGGTTGGCCGAATCCCTCCATCTCCCACACTTAAGATATTTGTAAACAGTGGTAAGATCCCCTCTCAGTCTTCTCTTCTCAAGGCTGAACAGACCCAGGTCTCCCAGCCTTTCCTCATAGGGAAGATGCTCCAGGCCCCGTATCATCTTTGTGGCCCTCCGCTGGACTCTTTCCCTGTCTTTTTTATACTGGGAACTTCCTTGCCAGGTTCTCGATTTCAGGCCCGGAAGGATGAGGGCTCCAACAAGCCTGCAGCTGCAGCCGTTTTGTATTCAGCTGTGCTGCCCAGAAATTGAGAGCCCGGGGCTGAATGGGAAGCCCGAAAGACTTGAAGAGGAAGCCACTGGTGCTCTGTTAGTTTGCTCTGACCCCCCCAGGGGAGAGGTAACCCCATCTGGGGGGGCTGGGTGTGTGACCTCTGGTTGGGAATTGGTTTCTGAAGCCCTAGTCAAGGGAAGTGTGATTTGTGAGCTCACACCAGATCCTAATCCATTTGGGGCTGCCGGTGACTGGCAGGGCGCACGTGGGTATTAACGAGCATGTTGGTGTAGGCCGGAGGATGACCACGGAGGAGCGAGCCCTTGGAGGAGGCTGTGGTGGAGGACAGGGGCAGTGCCTTGGTGTCCCCAGGGGAGGCCAGGTAAGGCTGGCAGGGGTCTGCCATCCAGGGCTAGGCGAGTTGAATCCTGGTCTCCATCAGAGGAGGGAAAGTTTTAGGAAAAATCCTTCATGTTGATGAACCAGGATCAGTTGCCTTACATACCTTATGATAGATTAATTGCGGTCCTTAGCTTCACTCGTAGCTTTTTGCTTTAAATCTTTGGACTAAGCCTATGGCAAGGGTGAGAGAAGCTTTTTTTTTTTTTTTTTTTTTTGCCACTGCTCTCAGATGGAGAAGCCTCTGCTTATTTCTGGAGCCTTCCTTTAATGGCACAACTCAACTCATGTCCAGACATTCCCTGCTGCCTTGAAGCTGCCCACCTCAATCATGTCATCAGCGTGGACTGTGGCTGATATTTGTGTAACACAGAGTATCAAGTCCTGCATTTTCTCTAATTACCCCGTTGCTTTCTTAGAAAAAACAACCAACAAAACAAAACCCCAATAAAACCAATATCCCCCAAGCCCTCAGCGTGCAGCACAGCACATCCCTGCTTGGCCCACTCACCCTGGCCTGGCGCTTTTCAGTCCCTACGTGTTGTCGTCCCCACCCAGCTCTGAAAGGATGGGGCATTTGGAAGGCTGTGGCTGTGGTTTGGGGACATAAGAGGTTGGGTATCAGGGATTTACATTTGCTGGGAGGTCGTTCCCTTGTGCACACATTGCACTCACTGGGTCAGCCCAGATCTTTTTGACCACGATGCATGTCAGTCTGGAGAACTGATTTATGTTTTTTTTTTTTTTTTTTTTTTTTTCCCGAAATGGGGAAACCTGATGGTTTTATTTATTTACTCTCTAGGTTTTTTTTTGTTGCAGCATCCTCGAGCACACAGCTGGGCTGGGCCGGGCAGGAGGCTGGGGAGCCCTGAAGCCAGCACTGCCATCAGTGTTGTGTTTTGGGAGCTCGCAGCCTGAGCCAGCTCCCCAGGGTTGCCCAGGGAGCCTGTGCAGCACAGGAATCGAAACTCACGGTTCTGACTGCAGTTGCCCTTTCCATCCTTATTCACCATTCTGGTTTTTATCAATAGCTGAGCCTAAATGTTTAGCAATAGCAGGATGGTGACGGTAGCTGTCTTATCAACTACTGAAAGGGAGGGGACGGGGATGGCTTAGGCAAATATTTAAAGTGTGGGGAGGTAGAAACCAATCTTTTCCAGTTATCTGTGTGTGAATGCTTTGGGCTGTAAACGAAAGCTTCCTGTCATAAGGCAAGACAATTGCATTTGTAGCCAAAGGTGTGTGTTGTTGTTTTTTTTTTCTTCTGCTGTGCTTAACTGTGATTCCTCATGAGACTCATGGGGGTAGCGGGGAGGAATTGCATGCACTAAATTGAAAATCGTGCTGTAATTTGATACAGTGCATGGCATTGCTGGTAATGTACGCATAAATAGAGACTCCAGCACTCGGCTCTTCAGTGGAAGACAGGTCTTCTATATTTATCAGTTTCTGCTATTTTTGCAGCATACCCTGTTACACTGTTGTTTAAAAAAAAATCCATATCGGTTCCAAAGTGTTATTGTTTCCTCATTCTGGGATCAATTGTACCAGACCTTTCTCATCGACTCTGACCTCATTGCATTTAAATAGCTGGAAATTACAAGTATTTCTTGTCTGTGGGAGCAGAGGAACAGTTCCATCTGAGTTTCTGCTAATCATCTCCTGTTCTATAGGATCGCTTTCCTCTGCTCGGAGGAGGTTTTCTGCTCCTGCTGAAGCCAATGGGAGCAGCTGCTGTTATGGATTCCCAGTAGGATCGGGGCTGGAGTCCATGGTGGCCTGTTAACAGGGGCAGCTCGTTGTGCAGGCACCCGTGCAGCTCCATTGATTCTCATGAAGCTGGGAGGGTCAATTAGCAGAGAAAAGAAGTCCACGGGGTCTGAAATGAAAGAAAAGAAAATGTATTTTCAGAAATGCAATATTTTAAAATAATGCCTATCTGGTAAAAAGGGGAAAATAGTTTTTACTATCTTATAGAGATAGCACCAAAGTAAAGAAAGAAAGAAAGAAGTCTGTAGTGCAGTGTGGTGTAGGAAGCAGAGCCCCGGGTTTTGTTTTCTCCAGCTCTTTTGGTTGAGTAATTTTGCTGTTTCTTTGCAGAATGGGGATAGTGGATTTTTGCAAGTGCTTTGTGAGCCTCAGATAAAAGGTATCCCATGGAGCTACTTCTCTTGCTTGACGTGGGGTTTTGGTACTCCTTTAGAGGTGTGTGATGCTCCCTTTCACAGGGTCGGAGCACAGCAGTGGTGGCCGTGGTCAGGGTGGGCACAGCCGGGTTTGGCTCGGGGGCCCCAGGCTGTCCCTGCCTGCCAGGAACGTGCCATGGGGTATTTCCGAGGTCATTCTTCAAGAGACGTGTCATCTTTCTGTGGCCACAACCAGAGCCGTTCGCAAGTGGCATTTGTGGTTAGTTACGATGAAAGACTAGAATTTTTCTGGGCAGACTGGTTGTCAAGTGCTGGGAGGTAATCGACAGTGAGGTGGTGAGGAAGGAAGGCAGTGCCTGATGGTCTGAGGCTGGGCTGGATGGGCTTTGGGCAACCTGATCTAGTGGGAGGTGTCCCTGCCCGTGGCAGGAGGTAGGACTAGATGATATTTAAGGTCCCTTCCAACCCGAACCATTCTATGAGTCTTATTGTGGATGGACTGGATGCATAGATAATCTAGACTTCATTTCTCTGCTACAAACAACAAAAGCAGCTTGGACACCTCACCCCAAGATTCATGACAGATTTGCCCATGATGAGGACACTGCTGGTTTAATCCCCATGCAGTAATATTTCTTTATTTGACCTCATGCCCGTGGGTTGGTCATGAAAGCTGAAATGGACACGGACTGCTCTGGTCTCGACTATTTGCTTAATGAGAGCGCAGTAGGAATCAAGTGGATAATATTTTGGGTGGTTGGTGTGGAGAATAAAACGACATGGTAAACTGAGCCCTGGTAGTTCATTCGGGACAGTGCAGTGGATTGTTATTCCATTATAGTGGGAGAAGCTGCCAAGCAAATAGTACTGTACAATTAAATGGGGCTGTTAACGGCATGACTGAGCCAATTCATTAATGACAATGGCGTATTCTTGTATCCGCTTTCCCTTACAGCTCCTGGGTGAGGATACTCAGGGGAAAAAAGACAAATGGGAGGAAGGGGGGGGGGGGGGGAATGCCAGAGTGCTCCCGGCGTGACGTCCCCGCATAGGTGCTTTTTCTGTGTGTCGTCTTGGCGAGAAGTGGAGGAAAGGAGCAGGTCACTTCTGTCACATGGAGGTGTCTGTACGGAGGGACCGCATCGAGGCAGCAGGTGTCCTCTGGCAGCGGGTGCTCTCGGTTGCTGCTCTCTCACAGGCAAATAGCGGTGGACTGCAGGGGCCTGTGAGATACAGCAACGAGTGGACAAGAGCGCTGCCCGTGGCGTTTCAGTGGAAAGCCAAAGCGAAGAGCTGGAAGCTGCAGGCACTGCACTAGTTCCTTTGGTATAGACAAAGCTGTTGTCCGACCCATTTCTTTTTATGCTTATCAGTTTCTTTCTTAGGAGTTAAAGTTAGTTCCTGGATCTTTTAATATTTGGAGCTATGGGAAGAAGACCCCGAAATAATCTGCTATAATATAAGAGTGGTTTAGAAAAAATTAAATCAACACACACTTTACTTTGAACACTAAGCCCCTGCGGTAATGAGAACATTGAGAGATCAGCGATGCTCTTGGTCAGCAGCCTCCCCGACCACATACACGAAGGTCTGTGCTGCTCGCTGTGCAAAAGCATCGCTGGTCCAGCAGTGGCAGGGTTTGTGGGGTGGCCTCTGCCCTGCCGGGTGGGCACCAGCTCTGCTGGGCATCCTGAGGAGCAGCATGAGCTTCCAGGAGCCAGCGATGGTCACCACGGTCCCGAGATAGGTATAAATAAAACGCAGTGCTGCAGAGCTGGCTGAACTTTGGCTTGCTGGGTTTTCTTCCTTTGAAGGGCTTTAGGAGATTTAGGGCTACTCGGTGTCATATATTGGCCCAGATTATGTGCTAATGATGGTTTTCCCTGTTTAAGGCTCCTGGAATAGAAGATAAACATTGTGTGTGAAAGCCTGAGGATGGAAGGAGGAAGAGAATTAAGAATTTGCAAAGCGGCAGCAACTCTCTGTGCAGGAGCTTTTTCTTCCCTCCCAGCTCAGTTTGTTTCCTCCTGTGTTTGCTAGAAGCAGGGTTACGCTGTTTTGATTTGGGCGGTGAGAAGGTTACCCTCGTTTTTTAATTCGAGATACAAACCGTAAACCTCCTTGAGGCAGCCAGATCGTGAAAACAAACGTGAAGTGGAGGTGCTCACCTGGCTTAAAGCACATCCATGTCAAAGTGGAGGGTTGCTGGCGTGGAGGCATTTGTGTCTGGCACCTCCATTCAGCAGTCAAATAAACCGAGTTTGAGAGCTCCCAGCACCGGGTGGTGCAGCACAGGCACCATCCAGCAAAACATGCATCTGCTGTGCTCCACTGATTCACATTTCCTTAAAAAAAAAATCCCCAAAGTCTGATGAGTTGACGCAGATCCTGCAGGGTTTGTGCTGAACCAGCTATCTGCCAGGCTGTCCTAATGTAGCTCAGGTGCCATGTCATCTCCTGAAACCAGCGTAAAACCAGCAGAATAGAGTTTGTCTCGTGTCCCTTCGTTGGAGAGCTTAGACAGATGTATGTAATCACTTAATTTAACCAGTCTTTTCTGTCTTCCTGCTATTATGCAAATTTTCCATTATGTGCTCGGGTGGTTTACTTTATATTGTATTTTTACAAAGAATCTAGTGTGGTTCAACTTAGCAGCGGGTCTTGCAGTGGTGCTGTGGGCATCGCAAGGCCAGGGGGACTTGCAGCCTCCATGTGCTCCTGTCCCTGGGATGCAGTGCAGCGCACTGCTGTGCCAAACAGTTAATGGTGGTTAAAACTTCACCATAAATGATATCTTCGAGGGAAGGTTTAAAAGACGAGGCATTTCCTGCTTTGAATCTTTGTATAAGAGAGCAAATTAGGCGAGCAGCCTGACCTCTGAACTTCCTGAGGCTGAAACATCAAAAGGGTTTTACCTCCTCTAGTATTAAGCAGCAATGCTTGAAAGTGTCTCACGACACCTCTGTTTGTTAAATGCCTCAGCTGGAGGACACTGGGAAGCGCTGAGTAATCTGGAGATGTGTGTTTGTGTAACGGAGCACAAATGGTGGGATGGTTTTAAAATATGTTTTTCTCCTTTGTGGAGACAGTTTGTGTGTGTGCCTGTGTGTGTTTGGATGCTCAGTTTGACAAGCAGTGACTTTTTTCTTCCTGATGACACATAATGTCTGTGTTCTTACTCCACTTTTTTTTTTTTTTTTAACATTGCGCAGGCTGATCCGATATGCGGTGCACGCTTTCTCTGTTAAATTACACCCTGAAAGTGTTGACCTCTAGCATTTCGTAGGAGCTTGTAAATTATGTATGGAAATGTTCTGTATTGTTCCTGTATGAACTCCATCGAGGAGGGACGTCTGAGTTGCTCCATTTGTTCTTGAGCTTGGGAAGGTTTCCCTGCTCCTCCCTAAACTAGCCCTGATCTACACTTGCCTATTGCACTGAAGCTAACTTTTGTCTGCACATGCAGGAAACCTGGAGTTGTTCCTAGCCAGATTAAATAATGGATCACTTGAAAGAATATTGCCTAGTATTTATTGCTGCTCACCGGAGGATAATTTCAATAAGAATTTATCATATTTATTCAGCAGAAGACTAATAAATTCAGATTTGTTTAAACAAAGACTCGAGGAAGAAAGTGCTAAATGCTTATGGTTTTATTCATTGCAGACATGAGCAACTCCATTTCACTCAATGTACTTTTACCTGCTTATGTCACCAATTAATTTGGCTCTTAATATCTTATTTTCAGCACTTTTCTCTCTTTCCTCTGGGTACTGCAAGTCATGTTCACTCCCAATGCAAGTCTGTCGAAGATAATGGCATCTCTGATGCTTTCTGGCTTTGTATGGATTTGATTTATTGTTGTGGCAAAGTCTAGATAAATAAAAACACTTTTGCAGGAAAGTGTGATCTAATACGCTGAACTTCATCCAGGAACATCTTGAATACGAATTCTCCTATGCTGTGCTTGTGGTTTTGATTAGTTCACCAGGTTTTTTTTTCCTCCTTATTTAAAAACATGCACTGTGCTTAACAGGTGAAAGGTGTTGCTATTTAGTATCTGTAAGATACAGTATAGGGGAAGTGCGTGAAAGGGCATTAGTAGTTTCAGATTTTTCGTGAGAAATACCTTCAAAACAAAGAAACCAGAAAGGAAATTGGTGGCCAAATGGTGAACGGGACCACATGAGGAATGGGTGAGGGGCGTGTATATCCATGAGCATAAAGCTAAGGGACCTTCTCGTATTCTTTCTTCTGCTTGTGTTGGGCATCAGTGCAAGAAACCATGTGGATGGTTTTAAAAATAAAAAACTTTCACCCAATCTGAGATTTCTTCTGTCAAAGTTAAATGGGCAAATGTGTCCCCTGTGTGTGAACAGGCATACTCCAAGGTGCTGGAATGTGTTATGCCAGGCAGCTTCTGAATTTTTCTGTGTGGGGGGTAGTTTTTGTGTCTGGGGGCAGGTTTGAAACTGGTGTGTAGACTAGCAGAGTTTAGGGCACATGGAAAACTAGGACAGTTTGGGAAGCTGCCACGGTTTTTGCCTGATCTGTGGAAGTTTGGTGTTGGGGCCTGCAGAATAGAGAGGGTTAATGATGCTTAGGAAGGAAAAGGGTTGGTGACCTTTTCTATGTAAAATAAGGCTGAGGAATGCCATGCATGTTAACCTAAAAAGGCCAGTAACAGTTGTTGGCTTTCTAGGAAATGTTTGCATGTGTTGGTGGTTTCTTTTCCAAAAGAAGTGAATTCTTCTGTGTCCTAGGAGTGAATCACAATGCGTTTTTTCCACTCCATTTTTTAAATTTAAAAATAAAAGATAGCAAACCTTTTTATACCAGTGGTTGGAAAGCCGATCAAGCCCTAGGAGATAAATAAAACAGTGAAGATTTACTGAAGCAGGTAACAGAAGCAACGGATCTCTGTGCCTTCAAATCCTTGACAAAAATGTATTAATATGACTAATATGTTGGTTTCTTAGTGTGATCTGCTCTTGCATTGCGAACGGCTTCACGTGGGCGCTGTGCTTTCTGAAATCCAGGGTAGAACAAAGCAAGGGGTGTCTTGATTTGATCTTTGCGTTAAAAATCTTGGTAGAAACGCACTGCTGATGGCAGCAGGACCTGCTGCTACTATACCTTAAAGCCTTCCTATATGTGTGATAAGCAGCTGGGTACGCTCGCCTGTGTGATTTTAGGGCCGTAAGTGGGGATAGGGCTCGTGGCCTGCCTGCAGCGCTCACCTTGCGCCCTGAAAGCTGCCCGCACGGTCAGTATTCATCACGTGGACGTTACGGGCTTTTAATTGCTTTTGTGTCTGGGTTGGTGGCAGTGCTCTCTGATTTATCATCCTTATTATTTGTACGACATTAACGCCGGGAGACGCCCGCCGGGACTGAAACGCTGCTGTGCCGAGGCTCCGTGAGGGTGAGGCGGTCGCAGAAGGCTGCTGTGGACGGGGCGAGAGGCGAAGTGCTGTGTTAAAACGGGTGCTTTTTATTCAAACTAGTATGATGCTGGAGTATCTCACACACTTTTACTTCTTACTAGCCAGAGGCAGCTTGAAATTACGCTCTCCTGCATTGTCAAGAGGGAGTATACAATTAAAGCCTGGTAGAAGTCACCCACAGACACGCGCTCTGAAGCAGGCCGCGCTGCCTGCCACCATGGGGCCCAGCTGCGTGACAGGAACGTCCCTGCCGTCAGGGCTAAAGTAATGGTGGAAAGGGCCGAAATCGGGGAGCGAGAGGCTCTCAGTGTGTGGTGACGGGTTTGTTTGGAGGAGAAGGGCTGGGAGCGAGGAACAGAGCGGGCGCTCTGGCGCTAGGTGGTTTTACTGGCTGGCTACCCGGTGTAGTGTTAATGAGCATTTATAACCTTTCTCGGTGCCTTCAGCCGTTTTGGTTTCAGTGCAGTAAGCGCACAGCTTTTTAGTGCTGTTTTGAAAAGGGACAAACTATTTTTGTTCGATGGCTCCCAATTTGCTCCGAGCGTGCCGTGACCTCTGCCAGTCTCCGTGCATTAACAAAGTTTTTAAAGGTTTTACAGACACTTTCCATTAGCCATGCCGTAGCTGCTTCCATGAATGTTTAATGTCAAGAGCGGTACTTTTTATTATTATTAGTTTCTTCAGTCACTCTGCTTCGATAAAAGCAACCCCTTTCACCCTCAAAGCCTCAGCAGGCCGCGGCCAGTGCCACAGCTCACATCTTCCTCTGCATCCCTTCCCATTTTCAGCTGTAGCTGTGAGAAAGTTTACCCTAATGCCATTGTGGTCTTTGTTCGTTTGTTTGTGGTTTTTTTCTCTTTTTCCCTCCCTATTATCTGCAGTTTGGCAAGGCCTAAACCCTTCCTCCTCCTCCTCCTCCTCCTCCTCCTCCTCCTCCTCCTCTTCCTCTTCCTCTTCCTCTTCCTCCTCCTCCTCCCCCCCTTCTTTCTCAGCCCCCGCTGAGCCGCCTCATGGTGCTTTTCTGACAGGATTTGGGGCTGAACTTCTCTCCAGCACAATAGCTGTCCAGCATCGCCATCTCCTTTCTGTCCGCAGCAGAAGCAAAGGGATGTCAGCAAGGCAGGGCGGCTGCTGGGGGACACTCACACATTCACCCTGTCTGGGGCAACCTCTCAGTGTTTCATTTCTTCTGCTGAAGAAAATGCTTTTTTTCTGATCCATAGCCCACTCCTCTTCCTCGTTTATTTGATGAATATGTCCCTTGTCCTCCTCTCTCCAGGAAAGCTGTGTCTTATACCAGGAGGAAGAGAAAGGCATGCCCAAGATGCCCAGCTGCTTCATGTATACTGGTGGTGCTTCAGCATTAGATTAAGTTTTGCTAAATGGCATGTTTCTGCTTGCTCCAAACACCAACCAGGGTTTTTTTCTTGTTTTTAAGTTGCCATCAGCCAACAAGAAGAGTGCACCCCCAAAGCAAATTTGGTTTAGGAGGTCTTTTTAGGTGCAACCTCTAAAAATAATGAAGTGGAAACTTACCAATCCATTATGCATGCTGAACACACCTCTTAATTGTGTCATCTTGTGCTTGGGCTTGTTTTACTTGATTTGTAGACCCAGATACACCCCCCATAAATCACATGGCCTCATTGTTTAGCATCTGTGCTATCTCGAATTCATGTAGTCTGTAACAGGGAGCACTGGAAACACACCCAGAAGGCGAGTTGCCGAGTCCGAACAGCAAAGCAGCCACTGTTGGTTTTGGCTCTTGGTATAGATTTCCTTTAATACAAGTGTGGGGGTGAAGCCCCTGAGTTCATTCTATGTGAACTGCAGTCACTGACTGATTGATTTCTGCATGTGTGCACCCTGCTTAATGTGTAGGTGCCCAGATATGTTGGAAAGCCCCAGCCGGCCCTTCTTGCAGGAGCGGGTTCCCCACCGCTGCCACGTTGTATTTGTGTGTTTAGGAGCGTCCGTCACATCCTTGGGTTTCTGTGGTTTGAGAGAAACTGGACTGCATGCTGTCAGTATTTCAGCTATGCACATGGTTATTCCAGCCACGATCCGTTGGGGCGTGAATGCAGATATGATGTTGATCTGCTTGGAGAAGCAGAAGCGTTGTACTGGTTAAAGGCATCTTCCTGCTGGAAGGTCTTTTTTTCTTTTTCTTTTTTTTTTTTTTTTCTTATTAATCCAGTTACAACTCAGCCTCCAGAGGCCTGGCCAGCCTAAGCACATGCCCTGGATTTGGTGTTAGGGTGGCACTGAATGATGTTAGCAGATTTTTCTGATAGGAGAAAGGCTTGAAGGCGAGAGGCTTTTCCCTTCAACGTATTTCCCAGTGACTGGAGCAGCCGGAAGGCTTTATTCTCCAAATCCCACTGCAAGCCCTCATCCTTTGTGTCTCCTGCTTTTGAAGCCGTGCTCCATTTGATCCACAGAGAGTCTGAAAACTCTTGTTTTGCAAATTGGTTCCTGAAGCCTGCGATCGCAGTCCTGACGTTACGGGAGCCGTGACGGCAGGAGCCGTATCTGCCAAATGTCTCTCGCAGGCTGCTGCGCTGGGATGTGAGAATTGAAATGTTCAGTTCTGGCTTCGGGAGCCAGCCAGCAGCTCGACCTGCGCACGCCGGAGGGCTGCGGCTGGAGAGGCGGCAGCTCTGCGCGTCGAAATCTCCCCGGGATGAGGCTAGATTGAGAGAGAGCTGAGACTGCGCTCTGCGAAAGCCACTCACAATTTCCCAATTCGCTCCGCAGGTAAGGAATAGCTCCGCAGCAGCAAATGCCTTTCTCCTGACTCCCTCAGACCCTGAAACAGCTGCTGTTTGTGCAGACCCACCAGGCTGGCAGCCGCTCATCCCCGCGGGTGCAGATGTGCATCGGTGGGTGCGAGGGATGGGGACACTGCTGGTGTCCCCCTGTCACCCTGCGCCTGGGGGTGAGGAGGGAGGGAAGGACGCGCCTGCAGGCCCCTTTGCAGCTTCACGAGGGAAGTGCCGGCGGTGTCCTGCAGGCAAGAAGAAGTACACAGAAGCGCAAGCCTATTTAAGCTGTATTGCAGGTGAATATTTAACTATGGCTTCAGGTTTTTCTTTCTAAAAATAAAGGCGAAGATGCTTCTTGGGCAGAGGGTTGTTAAGAAGTGCAAGGCGTTACTGGAAAGCGGGTGGTGGTCGTAGCGTGGAGCTAAAGCTTGCTTTCTTCACCGTGCAGACAGCCTTTGTCTCCTTGCAGGGTTCCCCCCTCACCCGTGGTTTGCCTCTGTGTCAGACCAAACCGATGCAAGCCGTCGTGTTTCTCTCGAAATTAGGGAGCGAGAGCCCGTGGCTTATCTCTGCCTCCCTCTCTGTGCCGAGGCAGGGATGGGACCTGGGCGCAGCTTACCGAGGGGCTGCCTCCTGGCATTGGCAGCACTGCACTATTAACCTAGCGTCTCTGAATTGGACTTGAATAACAAAAACATGCTAACAAGCTCCTCTCTTTTTAATTACATTGATATGACACGCACTGGAAACAGCGAGGCTTCCCCTCTCTTCCCTGCCCTGTCCCTGGGGGGAGAACGTCTCCGATTGCTTAAAGTTGGTTTTCCCTAAATGAGAGTTTCCTAGCAATTGGGACACTTCCTTCGTTGTTCTGGCCTTTTATTTGAGATAATATTAAGAGACATCATAACATCACAGTGTCAGAGCAAACAAAGCACTATGTAATTTTATCCCATATTAATGCAGAGTGTCGCAGATGGTGCTATCATTAGACAGCAATCTATAAAAATGGCCCATGAGACAAAGCCCTGGCACAATTATTTATTCTTCAATTATTTATTCAGCCCTTTAGGATGTGTAGTACTGACAGACAGCACAGAGCGTACTGCCTACCAATTTGCAGATCTTGACTGACCGAGCCCTCCATCATCTGTGGAATAAAACGTTTGGGGGGGAGGGGGCCGTATCGTGGCCTTGGATTTTATTTTCTGCCTCTTTCCCCTGCTTACCGACTGGTTTCAAGGTTACCTTTCCAAGCAACCTCCACCCCGATTGTCACCTTTTTCTTGCAGCTCATTGCCAGGAAGACTTCAGGGAGCCCGGCCTGAGGTTGCCAGCCCCTGGTGGCTTTGGGACCAGGGGGTCACCGCTGCCCCTGCATCCGGGGAGCTCTGCCCTCGCTGCCGATCGATTTGGGGATGGATTCTGCCCGGACCCGACGGGAAGCAGGATCAGACCCGCTGGTTTCCCGTCAGATTAATGTGCGGGGATGCGGGCTCTTTTGGTTGAGACCGTAAAGCCGGAGACGTTGTCTGCTCCTGACAGCTATTACTGTTGCAGCGGCGTTTGGGGAGAGGAATTTATTGCCTGCCAAATTTTTACTGTCACTTTACCGTCAAAATGATGTCAGTGCCATCAAAAGGAACGCGTCTGCCTCTGCCTGTACCTTGGCCTCCCCTGTGATAAGACAAATATTGCCGTGGTTGCCCAGTGAACCAGAACTGGGAGCCGATCTCGTTAGATGCTAATGATGTTGTTACTGGTTTGGTTTTTAGGCTTCGAGTGACTGGGAAACTGCTCAAGTGTCATTGTCCGAAGTGGCTCGGATTCATCTGGAAAAATCCTCCCAAGCGACTGCATTATATTATGCTGTATTAATGGGAACTTTTAGTTCTGTAGGGTTTCAGAGACCCCATAAAATGCAAATTTATCTGTCACCAGCGTGTCCTGTCCCTTCCCTGCACATGTTGGTTAGGTTTGTCCCTTTGGTGTGTGCGCTGTCACAGCTCCTGCCCCTGCGCACACCTGAAGCAGTGTCCCACAGGTACCTTCTGTTTTGTTTAGTTTTGTTTCTTTTTAAATAAATTATAGCATTCTGCTGGAAAGCCTCCCTTGCCTTCCCCGTAGCACTTCTCCCCACACCTGTGATAAAAATGAACAGTGGCCCTCTCACTCAGAGACACGGTTTGGGTTATTTATAGATCGTACTAACTGCATGTCTTTAAAACTAAAATCCAACCCTGCCCCTCTTTTTTGCTGGTGAGTCGTTCTGGCAGGTCCTTTGCATTAAGCTGCTCAGTTGTGGGCCAGTGGAAGCAACCTCCCTGTTTTATTTTTTTTTAATTTACTGGTAAATCTATAACAAGTAGCTTGTAACTGACAAGATAAAGTCTCTAATTGGATTAGTTTGTAATTTCTGAAGTGCTCGGTTTAGAGAGCTAAGTTAGCTCGTTTTGTTCCCGATGAGATAGGATCTGGTGGTCGTTCTCTTTAATTTCAGTCAGCCCTTAGGTCCCTGCCAGCCCAGACCGTTCTCCGATTAAATTTGCAAGCAGCCTTGGTCTGAAGAGTGGACGGGGAATGTGTATTTGTTCCCTGGCCAAATGCTGGCGTTTGGGATGGAGATTTTCCTGTTCTGGGAAGCCCCTTCCCCATTAGTTGCCCACTTCTTCACGTTCTCACCCTCGTTAAAGAGTGACTCAACGAATTCAGGGGATTCTTGTGAAATACCCACGACCTCAGCTCACGCCGACTCTGTTTTTGGCACGAGTGCCCCCAGGAGAGCTCTGCCCGTCCCCGGGTCCCCTCCTGCCATCCCACGGCCGGGTCCTCGGGCCGTGGCACTGCTCAGTCCCCTTTTGTGCCCACGTTGGAGGGATGGCTGGGATTTCACGAGTCGGTTCGTGCCGAATTCACGGCTGTTGGGGAGGGAGGACAAGCGTGAAACCACGCATGGAAAGCCGTGAGTGTGTGTGTTTGCACTCGATCCCCATTAGATGTTCGTATCATGTTAGAATATATCCGAGCCATGCCAGCGGCTTGACTTAAGCAAAGAAACTCATGGTGAAGGCTGAAAATCTCTGCTGACACGCAGGCCTTAACCCAGGCGGTTGTGCCAAAAGAGCCAGAAAAGGCTCAGTGGCAGGAGATAATGCCGCCGCGTCAGCACGCATTTTCAGCCTTAGCTGTGAGTTTCCTGGCTTTTGTGTACTTGAGCTAAACCCTGATGTCAGCAGCCCGTCACCCCCTCCAAGTGAGTCCCCTCGCACGAACTGGGGAGCAAATCCCAGCAGTTTGCTGCTTAGCGGGGCGGGCTGCTGGGTGATCCCAAGGGACGGGGGCAGCGGTGGCACAGGCTGGGAGCTGCTGTGAAACCTGCTCCGCTTCGGGTCCGTGGGGGCGTTCCTGGCCAGCTGTTCCCAGAACCAGAGATTTGCTTTGCGGATCGATGGCTGGAGCTAACGAGGCTCCAGGGCTCAGAGTCGCTGATAATCTTTGTGCTCTTGCCAATAGCAAGACATCCACGTGCGCTGAAAATCCCTCTTGGAACTCGTTTGGTTGCGTTTTTAATAAACGCAGGCTGCGACCAACCGATTTCCTATTCGTGTCACCTGCCCCATCTAATTACTCTAGCAGCTTACCTGGTCCTTGTTGTGTCTTGCTGTTGTTCAGTCCTTGCACCCTGCAAGGTCCTAGGCAGGAGCGTGTGCTCCAGCCGGCCCTGTGGTGTCCTGGGAGCTGGAAATGCCCCGTAAGCTCCTACAGCACGATGCACCACTCACCTGCTAAGAAAACAGCATCATTTTGACAGCACCGAAACAAGAAGACGAATATTGGAAAGAATAGCAGAGACACCTAGCAGGATTTCAGCGATAGCGGGATTTGGTTTTGAGGCTCTGAGCCTGTGCCGGAATTCGTTTGGTCTGATCCCCAGGTGTCCCACTGACTCAATCTCCTTTAACAAGAAACATTCAAGAGAAAGGAAAGGGAAATCTCCCTCTTGAACTTGAAGTTGTAGCTGGTGTGCGAGTGAATCCTTCTAATCCAGCAAAGCGGGGGCAGAGAGAAGGGTTTATCGTCTGCCCCGTCTCGGTGTCTGCAGCGAGAAAAACGCGCACAAGCACCGTGTTGGTGGTAATCCTCATGTGCCGTGACAGCGTAGCGTGGTCTGGCGTATGGGCCGGGTATCAGTTCTGCAGGCCGAATAAACCAAATCCATCGGGTCAAAGCAGCCCTGTTTCATGCAAGGTGGGTTGTTCGGACGCGTGGGTGGTGCAGGAGAGAAGCGAGCGCTCCAGGGTGCGCTTCTTCCCATCCCGACGTGGCATTAAAAATAGGTCAGATGACTCAGACCTCAAGGCTTGACCGCGAGCCCTGCGGGGGAGCCTAGATGGCACGCCGAGATTGCGGTTGTTGGAGGAGGATGTGAACTGTACCTGGATTACGCGGCTTTGAGCATGGCTTTTTTGGGCTTGTGCTTGAAACCAGACTAGGCAGAGGTGGTGCTTTCATGGAAGAACAAATATTTCCATTTCCCCCGCCTGTGGAAAAGCCACATAGTGAGCGTGTCTGGAAAATGAGTGGCTTTCCCTGCTGCTTGTTTTGGATGTCAGACTGGGGCAAAGTTCAGAGGTGCCAGTTCTTGTTCTTTTAGCGTCGCAGATTTCCCGCAGTGGTTTTGCCTTTGTCCCACCCTTGCGGCAGGCAAGCGCACCCATGCGTGTGTAGGACCCTCCGTTTGTCCTCTTGCTTGAAATTGCCATCGTGTCCCCGTTAAGGCTTTGTGGAGATGGCCTGCAGGCTTGAGAGCGGGGCCATGAATCTGTTGCAAGTCCCAGGCTCTGCGAGCACGCCGATTTATGGATCTGATCGCCGAAAACTGCTGACCACAATGGTTGCTTACTGCTTGCTGTTACGAGGGATGCAGTCCAGAGTGGGGAATGCAGGTGGGACAGGACCCACTGAAATTACAGCGCAGGAAACTAATCTTCCCTAGTTTTAGTAAGGCTCGAACGGTGTGTGAAAGATCTGGGCTGTGGTGATTGGAGGTATGAGGAGGAAATCCTCAGTTTGGAGGAGCTGGAAGGCGTGCAGCCTACCCGTGGCAGCAGGAGTGGAGGAGGAGAGGGAATGGGGCGTCTTCCTGGTCTTTGGTGAGCCTGATGCACACCTCTTCTTTCCTCTTTCATACAGAAATGGGTAAAATATGAGTAGTTGGTGCTGTTGCTGAGTCAAGCAATCAACATTTTTTCTCCAGCTTCTGAACAATGGGACATGAGAGATATTGCACATAGCTGCTGTGCGTATGTATAGGCCATACGAATGCCAGTGAAGCCAGAATACCCTAAAATTGAAAGTGAAGTTTATTTCAGGTTACTGCGTTTATGTGAGGTTCCTCCGAAAGCAGAATTCGGCCCATTCTTTCTTTCGTTTTTTAAAGAAGTGGAATATCCATCACCCGTTTACTTCACCTCTCTTCCAATATTACGAATAGACAAAACAGCTGAAATAAGGGGATAGTGTCGTCGGTGGGTGGTTGGTGTACAAGACTTACTTTTTTACAGAAAAAGAAAGGCAAACGCTTTGGGTGAAACTCTTGCCTTTGAAGGTTTTCCTGCAGAGCTGTGGTTTTAACCGTTGGCTCCTGCAGTGTGTGGCTCATTCTTCTCGAGGCGGCGGTGGACGGAGGCCTTGCCGATTGCTCCAGGCCGTGGCTGGTGGCCTGCCTGAGAGCCAGCTCCAGCCTGAGCAGGGAGGGGTTGCATCATCTACCTGTGTACGTAAATAATAATAATAATAATGATAATAATAATAATACAGGACAGCAAATGAAGGTGAGGTTTTAAGGAGGGCATGCAAGGAGGCAGAATGAGGACATTTTCCCTTTCAAAGGTAAGGAGGGGAGCTCAGTTTCTCTCTCGGCAGGGTTCCCTGGGGCTGTGCATCTTGACGGAGAGGATGAATGTGGGACCCGTGAGGTGGTTCTGCATACGTTCCGGACAAAATGGAAACCTCTCATGACTGTATAGTCTGCCTGGAAAAAAAAAAAACGCTGTTTTTAAAATGGGGATAATGTGACAGAGCTTGAGGATGAACCGGGGTGTGCTGCTGGGTTTGGTCGGACAGCTACAAGTCTTCATTCTGGAGAGCGGTGCTTCTGGCCCACGCAGGGAAACAGCGAATAAAGGTTTTAATCTGTGGGAAGCTGGATTTCCCCTGTGTCGCGTGAGACCTAGGCGTCACTTAAATCCTGTGTGTCTGCCAAAATACTTCTTAGGTGGCTTGAAGGAGCGTCTCGGCTTCATGGTGACCCGCTGTGCTGGGGAGGATTTTCTCCCCGGGAAGCAAGCCAGACCTGAGGGAGCAGAAATGTTAAGTGTCTTTGTTTCACTTGGCCAGTCACTTGCCTTTCTGTAGCATCTTTTTCCAGGCCTCTACAGTGGTAAATCAGGAAAAAAAAATCCATCTGCAGCTGATGTCTCAGGGGCTGGCTGCATGCAGGGCACGCGGGCTCCTCTCCCTGCTGTAGGAGCTGAGCCCTGTGGGGCAGGGTGGTCTCGAGCAGCTGGGGGCAGCGAGGAGACGAGGGCTTGGAGCAGTTGGGTATCAAACCAGGGTTTGCTCAGCAAAAGCAACTTGGGGCTTGCAGCTTGCCACGTGCACAGACCTCTCTGCCTCTCCTGGGGTGAGCAAAGCCAGCGATGGCCGCGACAAAGCCAGCATGCGGCATGGCGCAGCAACCCCAGGTACTTCTCCTTGCTCACTTTCCTGTTGGGAGAAAAGGCTCGAGGTGCCCCTCTGCTTAAAGAGGGCTCTGCAGAAATGATTGGGATCGGGTGGCGTGAGTTCAGTTTTGGGGAAAGTCAGGGGAGGAGTGCGGGAGAGGAGATTTCAACGGGCACGGGGAGCGCGGGTGGGAAAGGGGAGCAGGCGGTGCGAGCTAGGGGCTGAGCGGGCTGCAAACGGTGGGGTGCTTGCGGGAGGATGAGGGAAATATGGGCTTCAGTGTCTCTGAAATGAGAGAAAGAAGGTCTGGTGTTTTGTGTTCGTGTTCCAGAATGAAGCTGTTTTACAGTGGTCCTGCTAAAGGTTTTAGCACCAGAGAGAAAATGGGAACGTTTCAGTTCTCTTGACAAGGATAGTTTATTTGTATTAATTCTTTTGTGTTACATTGAAGGAAATTTCCTGGCAAAATGCCATTTGAAAGGATTATTTTAGAGTTTAAATGTGTTTTGCCAATCCCTTCTTTCTTTTCCTCACCTCCAAGTAGAGGAGGGGAATGTATGCTGAAATAAATTTTGGCTTCCTAGCTACTCAGGGGCACAGGAGCAAAAATTAATGCAAAATAAATAAATAAATAAAACATTTGCTCCTGCAGTTCATTGCAGCTGCAGCGATGTGTTGTGTTTACATCTCCACTTCTCAATTTTGGTTTCAGGTGCTAGGACACAGGTTTACAGCCAGAAAATGGCAGAAGCTTGGCTTGGATGCTATTCTTTCTTGCCCAGTCTTGTCCAGTTCTCGCTTCTCTCCCTGTCCACAATCCTTCTGAAGTTCTGTTTCTTGAGATTTGGATGTATATAAATTCGGCAAACCAATGATGAATTGAAACCGAATAATAATTCTGCAGTTTGCTTTTGCGTTGTTCCTTGACACACTGAAATTAGACTTTTATTGCATTCTATTTTTAATATATTTTAAAAAGAAAGGAAAATAATGACTGTTACTCAGTGAATTTCATAAATGGCTTTATAACTATTATTGGTTCCCATGAAATAAGCTTGAGTTGAGGTATAACAGAGTCTATTGTATGGCTTTTGGCAGACGACAAACAGTACTGCAAGACATACCTTTCACAGATGCTGCAGCCTGAGCAAAACTTTGCCGTAGCCCATCCCTAATTTCTCCTCTGCTTGTGACCACGTTGTGGTCTTGTAGCAATTGCTTATGAAGAGATGGAGCAGTCGGGAATATTGGTATTTTCTGTTGTGACTTGGTGGCTAAGCTTGGCTGGGATTTAGTACCCCTAACCTGCTGGCTCTGCACACCTATGGCTTTGGTTTAGGGAGTTGCAGCTCCACGGTTGGGGTGGCCCAATTTTGTGAAGTCAGTTGTTGGTTTTGCCACTGTCCTCTTTTGCTGTGCTCAGTAACCAGGGATTGAGGGCATGCTTGTGTAACACATTTGTTTCTTAAAAAAAATATTTTAAGCTTGCTTCTTTATGGGGGTTCGCCTCTGATAACTTTTGGCCCTACAGTGGAGTTGCAGCAGGGGCCAACAGGAGTTCTGGTGGGAGAAGCAGTAGGAGACGGTCCTTGCTCTGGTAAGGTCCTAGCGTCCTTCAGACATAGGTGAAGCTTCTGTCCTACCAAAAGAAGGTCACCTGGACTCCAGGAGTGCATTGGGTTTTACATGGCAAGGTTTTGGTAGCAGGGGGCTGCAGGGGTGGTCCCTGTGAGCAGAGCCCAGCAGCTGCCCCATGTCAGAGCAGAGCCAGCTCCAGCTGCTCCAAAATGACCCACTGCTGGCCAGAGCCAAGCCAATAAGCGATGCTGGTTGGGCCTCTGGGAGAGCAGATTGAAGAAAGGGAAAAAAAACTGCCGTGCTCTTGCAGCTGGGAGAGAGGAGTGAGAAAATGTGAGAGAACCAGCCCTGAAGCTCCAAGGTCAGTGCAGAAGGAGGGCGGGAGGTGCTCCAGGCGCCAGAGCTGAAGTTCCTCTGCAGCCTGTGCTGTACCACGGCGGAGCAGATCCACGCTGCAGCCCGTGGAGGAGCCCCCGGTGGAGGAGGTGGATGTGGCCTGGAGGAGGCTGCGGCCCATGGAGAGCCCCCGCGGGAGCAGGCCCCGGGCCGGAGCTGCAGCCCGTGGAGAGGAGCCCACGCAGGAGCAGGGGGTCCGGGGGGAGCTGCCGCCCGTGGGGGACCCGTGCTGGAGCAGTTTGCTCCTGGGGGATGGACCCCGTGGTATGAAGCCGTGTGGGAGCAGTTGTTGAAGAGCTGCTGCCTGTGGGCAGCCCCCGCAGGCTCAGTTCGGGAAGGACGGCATCCCGTGGGAGGGACCCCCCGGGGAGCAGGGGCAGAGAGGGACCGTGAGGGAGCGGTGGAGGCAAAGTGTCAGGGACTGACCGCGGCCCCCGTTCCCTGTTCCCCTGTGCTGCTTGGGGGGAGGAGGTAGGAGAGGGTGGATGGGGGAAAGGCGTTTTTGGTTTGCTTTTAGTTCTCACTGCTGTAGGCTGTTAGTAATAGATAATAAATTTTATTAATCTGCCTATGTTGTCTGTTTTGCCCGCGATAGCAATCAGTGAGCGATCTCCCTGTCCTTATCTCAACCCTAGAGCCCTTTTCCGTTGTATTTGCTCCCCTTGTTCGTTTGAGGGGGGAGAACGAGAGAGCGGTGTGGTGGAGCTCAGCAGCCCATCGGGGTGAAACCACCACAAGCAGCTAGCACGCTATCTGTTTTGCTTGTGATTTTCAGGAAATACTTCCTCAGCGCTAGGAGAGAGAGTGAAAATACAGCTTGGAAAGTCTGCGATCTGCCCCGAGGCGCTGCTGGTCCAGCAGCCACCTTGCTGAGGCACAAGGGCAAGATTCTTCTTCTCCGGGGTCAGGGCTGCGCGGGGTGGTGCTGGGACCCGTAAATCGAGGTTATTCAGTAACAGTGTGGCTGCGAAACTCCATTAGGCTTTCATTCTGCATTTATCACAAAGAGCCATATAGAACTGAATAAACAAAAAAGAATCCTTAATTTTAGGAGCAATTATTTATATTTAAAAAAAAAAAAAGGAAAGGAAAGCAAACCAAAGGAAAACTGTGCAAAATATGTTTTTGTTTCCAAGGGAAACAGTAATGAGAAAGAGTTAGGTCATTGTGGAAAAAAAAAACACATAGAAAACCCTTTTTTAGCGAGGACGTGGAAACAGAGCTTATCTTTTTGGGCAGCTTTGCCTAATAGATAAGGCCCTGGATTAGAAGTGGGTTCAAATCCCAGCTCTGCTGGAGAACTTTTGTCAATTTAGGCCTATCATTTTATGCCCTTGTAATTTCTTGTTGCAAAGAGAAGATCATGCATGTCGTCCTCCCAGAAGTGGTTCACAGTGAAGATGAGGGCCTCGTGTGGCCCCCGGGGATAGCGCCCGCCTCTGCTGATCCCGAGGACTTGAGGCTGCCTGTGTGGGGCAGGTTGCCGTGCCCTCCATGAGGTACCTGAGATACCACTTTATTTCTCACCCTCTGCTAAGGAGACTCTTGTCACCTATGATATATATACGTGGCACTTGTACACCTATAATATATATACATGGCGGCGCTCTTGGGAGACGCCGTACACCGCAAAATGCCTCCCCTCCTCACCCCCAACTTCGGAGAAGCCCAGTGACTGTATCAGTTGCTTCAGCACCTGTGGGCCAAGGAGCAGCTGCTGACTGATTAAGCCTTGCAGCAGACTTTGGAAATGGCTAAGCATGATCCCAGCTTTCTGGGAGGTGAATTAAGCATGGGGAGGATGAGCGGCCTGCGCAGCATTACGCAGCCGTGTGCCGTCTAGCGCACAACCCCAGACGTGGCCTGCTCGATACTCCTCCCTCTGTCTGAGGGACAAGCTGTAATGTATTGCACAGTGCCAGCCCCAGCATAGAGGGGGTAGGTCAGCGTTAAAATAAGGATTATCAAAGAGCTGGGGGACTGGAAGTGATACGGGGGCTCTGCTTTCTGAATCAGCTGTCTTCAAAACCACAGAAGATGATATCCTCTGTGTTTGGTGTTACGCAAGCTGAAGCTTTGCTGAGCCAAACCCAAAGTGATGACTACAACCGGTGCTTGCTTTTCAGTTTTCAATATGATGCCGCAGTCTGTTTCTTTTTCTTTTTCTTTTTTTTTTTTCTGGTATGCATTGTTTTCTGCAAGCTGCAGAACAGCTATGGTGTCATGGCACAGCGGAGGCAGAAATCCACACCCTGACTATGTCGTGGGTACGTTTTTAAAATGCCCGAGGTCCCTGAAGTTCATGGTGGTGTTGGACGAGGTAGTGGAGAACACCTCTTAGAAACAGGCCAGGCAGACACTAGTGGACCAGACTTGTTACCACAGCAGTAAACCACGGGAGAGTACAAACAATGGAATGAGAGCATCCAAACTTTTTTCAACCACGTTTAAGTTCAGCATCTAAAGAATTCTCACAAGGAGCGAACCCAAAGAAATGCAGCACCTCAAAGCCTTCAGTTAAAATGAAGGTGCCTTTAAGACTCACATTTCAGCATCCCACTGGAGAAAACCAGATTTCTTTAGGAAAACTGATTTTCTATAGAAAATTTCTTTAGAGAGCTAAGGTAAATATTAACTGAGAAACCACAGGGCTGCTCCTCTCCCCCACACCCCCTGGCCTTCCAGGACGCTTAAATCTCCTAAAGGGACAGAGAGGTACAGTCGATGTATTGAAAAAAAAATTACTAGATAAATAAACTTCCTTTTCGGGTATTTTAAGGCGGTCCACCAGTTATTTGTAGTACCAGAAGCACCTGCCACGGGTTTGTCCCTACCCCCGCAGCCCCACATTCGCTTGTGCGTGTCTGCTTAATGAGCTGGAAACCATTAAAGGGTGCCCGGGTTCCTCCTGGACTTTTAACTGTGCTAAATCAAAGCCAACCCGAGGCTTGGTGAGCTCTAAGCATCTTTTCATTTTCAAATAGCGGTGCTGGATTGTTGATAGTTATCTTTTCGCTGATAGCATTGTTTTTTTTAAAAGTGTAATTGCTGTTTAATTAGTTTCTAAGTGAGAGCTGTGGTTGAAATCAGCCTGCTCTGAAGAGGAGAGGGTAAATATTGCTCGCTCATCTGTCAGTGAAGACTGACAGAAAGGGGCGTAGTCCCATTTCAGAGCCTTTTAATGCCTTGGTTAACCAGCACAGTCTGACACAACACCTGACCAAGGCCTGGCTGTTTGTATCGGCCACAGCTTTTGGTATCACCGGAGTATGGGAAAACATATTTCATACTGACCCTTGTGCAAAAGCCAATGGTTAAGCTGCGGGCGATTTCAAAATGCAGTTACTCCCTACATAAAAAATGTACAGCAGAAAATAGCAGGTCGACCATGTGGAGAAATAAAGCCAGAAGAGAGAGTATATTTTCAGTAGCAATTTAGTGCATGATTGATCTTACTGATAGTGCTAGTGTAATGTTCATAGCCGAGTAAGCCCACTAGCAACAACTTGCTTGTAATGTGTGTGCTGGAAAAATGCAAAGAAAATAAATTAAGTTTTAAGTAAAATTCACGTTTGTATTAGAAAATCAACATGTTAGAGTTTAGCATGCTTCACATTTTATGAGAGCTAATTCCCTTTCCAAAATTGCCCTGTTTATGTGTTTGTTTCGCTCTTCCCTTTGACTCTCCTCCCTGGCTGCTCGTTTGTCTTGATATCTGTACTGTGTATAAATATATATTTTTATTAACACCTGAAAGGCAAAAACAATTATTTCAGGTGCAGTTAACTTTGCCCCTGTATATTTGTTTTCTTATTAAATCCCCCATAACGCTTCCTCTGATGCTTCCTCCCTTCCCACCAACCTCTCTGATAAGACAGCTGATCGTCGTGTGTCATTTTTGCCCCGGGGATGCCCCAAAGCAGATTTCTCCCTTCTTCAGCAAACGCAGCAGCTCCTGTCCGAGAAACGTGGACAAGAAACCCTACAGAGGAGCGAAGGCAAGGCGTGGAGCGTAGTGGAAGAGTGGTCACACCTCCAGGAACACGATGCGCCTGCGGCAGGGACGGCGCTGAAGCGAGGTGTTGGTTTAAAGGGCTGCAGCCACGCGACGTCGGAGTCTGGTTTTGCTCTCGTCATGCTCTGTGGTCGAGTTCTGGTTTAGGTGTTTGCAAGCGAAGGCTCTTTCCCTCTTGTGGAGGGAAGCTTTCAAGCTGAAGTCTCTTACCCTGTGGAAATTTGAATATGAAAGCTTTCAAAATCACCTGGCAGTGGGCGAGAGAGATTTCCGTTCTCACCCTGACCTTTCTTTTATAATAACTGCACTTTCACGTAGTCTTTCTGAACAGTGAAAGTAATGGTAAGGACCGTGTTCAGAAAGGCCAGCGGCAGAGGTAGGCAGCCTCCACTGACGCCTTCTCTTTTCCAGCCCGTCCTTGAGTTCTTCCCTTTGTAGCGCGGGTGCTCAGTGCAGCCGCCAGCCGGGAGCAGTGTAAAGCCAGCACCTCTGCGTTGGCTTAGCCTTTTTGTGGTGTGCTCAGCCTTTTTTTCTGTGTGTGTCCTGTTTGGCCGAAGGCATGCTGGCAGTTATCTTTTCCTCCCTCATTGGGCTTTTGTGTGGCACTGGGATTTGGTACATCTTGCTGCAGCCTTTTCAGATGTTGCTGCCATCAGCTGTTTACAGCTCTGCTTCAAGACCGACTTGTAGCAGGTCGGGGAACCCCTTGTGTGCACCTGTATTTCAGCAGGGCTTCTGCGTTACTGCCCTAGATGTTAGTTTAACCCACCAGTAAAAATAGATTTGCTTCCAAATCCAGACAGTAGGATGGAGAGGCCAAGGCACAGCGTGCCTTCACTTCTGCTGGGAGCGTGCACGCGTCCAGGTCCGGAGTTTGACACAGCCCTGAAGCTCCTGGGAAGAAAGGTCCTAGTGCCTTGTAAGTCCCCATGGGATCTGGCAGAGGTGAGGCTGAGCGAGCTGCAGCCTGTGTGGGAGCTCGGGTGGGCTGAGCTCATCGAAAGCAATGCGACTGTTAGGAATCTGATCTGCAGCTGCGGTACAGAAGGCAACAAGAACAGAAAGCATCCAGGTCACTGGATGGAGGACATGCTCGCGTCTGATCCTCGTTTGTAGGTACAGCAAAAATTCGAAGGCTGAAATAATGATGACGGTATCTTGGTGCTCAAAATGGACCCAGTGTTATAGAATCATAGACTCATTAAGGTTGGAAGAGCCCTCCAAGATCACCTGGTCCAACCATCCCCCTACCACCAATGTCACCCACTAAACCCTGTCCCTAAGCACCACGTCCAACCTGTATCTAGATCCAGACAGCCTGAAGTTTGGAGTAGCTTTTTGTATTTTCCCCAATTGGTTATATTCAGCTATTGTTTATTTTACTAAACTTTAGGGTTTGATCTGTTTTATGCCAGGGTTTTTATTTTTCTTTTGTACGCCTACTGTAGTTGAGCTGGGATCTCTAGATAAATAACACTGCTTCAGTATTTGCATAAGGGCCTTATATATTTCAGTTCCACTTGGGAGGAAGTGGATATCTAGCTTTTGAGCGTGTATTAAAACATCATTGTGGGTTATAAATTGTTGTTATGGGCTGTTCACATAGCGCCTTGGATTTGCATGCCCAAGTCTGAGAAATAAAATGAGTGATCACGTTCTGAGTAAATGTATCTTTATCTTACTACTCTTCTTTCGCAAAAGGGCAGGCCTGATGTTGTATGTTGAATTTTGCATGCATGGTGTGTGCAGCTAATCTTGTTTCATAATAACTTACTTTAGAGCCATTTTATGGCAGGGTGTTATCTCGAGGCCTTGAAACAGCCGGTTGTTTCAGCTTACTTAGCCCAGTGGCAGTAGTTCTCCTAGACAGCACTCTCAGGTTGAAATCCACGCTTTGCACAATGGGCTCTAGGCTGTGTTCAGTTCTTTTTGTGTTATTTCCTCTCCCTTTTACTCATTCATGACTGCCACATCATTTTTCCGCGGTGAAGAAGTGAGTTATTTCCTTTGGGAAGCATCTTCCGGCACATAAAAAAAAGTGAATTTGAGTCGTTCTGTTTCCTGCTGCTACGCTTCCATCACCGGATCAGCTCCTATTTTGCTTGTGCAGTCTCCTTTTTCAGATGTGCCAAATAGGGCATTGGTGAGCTGTAGCGAATATTATAGGACATGCTCATCCATGCTTGTTCCGGAGTATAGGGAAGACATAAACCTGCTCCATCTGGCTGACGGACCTGGGTGAGTGGTGGCTGGGTGCCACTGGCACGTCATGAAAGCAGGGTGCCCTGGTGAGTGTTATTTCCATTGATAATTTCTTTCAGCATCAGTATATTATGAAGAGAGGCTGAGGGAGTTGGGGTTGTTCATCCTGGAGAAGAGAAGGCTCCGGGGAGACCTTACAGCGGCCTGCCAGTACCTAAAGGGGGCCTGCAGGAAAGGTAGGGAGGGACTCTGTCAGGAGTGTAGGGATAGGGCAAGGAGTAGTGACTTTAAACTAAAAGGGGGGAGATTTAGATCAGATATAAGGCAGAAATTCTTCACTCAGAGGGTGGTGAGGCCCTGGCACAGGCTGCCCAGAGAAGCTGTGGATGCCCCATCCCTGGAGGTGTTCAAGGCCAGGCTGGATGGGGCTTTGGGCAACCTGGTCTGGTGGGAGGTGTCCCTGCCCATGGCAGGGGGCTGGAACTGGGTGATCTTTAAGGTCAGACACAGACACAGACACAGATTTCTAGGTTGGAAGAGACCTCAAGATCATCGAGTCCAACCTCCGACCTAACACTAAGTACTCCACTAAACCATATCGCTAAGCTCTACATCTAAACGTCTTTTAAAGACCTCCAGGGATGGTGACTCAACCACCACCCTGGGCAGCCCGTTCCAATGCTTAATAACCCTTTCGGTAAAGAAGTACTTCCTAACATCCAACCTAAAACTCCCCTGTCGCAACTTTCGCCCATTCCCCCTCGTCCTGTCACCAGGCACATGAGAGAACAGACCAACCCCCACCTCTCTACAGCCTCCTTTAAGGTAACTGTAGAGAGCGATAAGGTCGCCCCTGAGCCTCCTCTTCTCCAGGCTGAACAACCCCAGCTCCCTCAGCCGCTCCTCGTAAGCCTTGTTCTCCAGACCCCTCACCAGCTTGGTCGCCCTTCTCTGGACTCTCTCGAGCACGTCCATGTCCTTCCTGTAGCGAGGGGCCCAAAACTGAACACAGTACTCAAGGTGCGGCCTCACCAGAGCCGAGTACAGGGGCACAATCACTTCCAACACACAGTCCCTTCCAACCTGAGCCATTCTGTGCTTGTATGATACAAGATGTGCTGAGATGTGTACATAAATGTGTGTATCATCTCTGTATGATGTGTATGAAGTACCTGCATTTACAGGGGACTTTGCCTGGTTCCGAGTTAGTCTTCTGGAATGTGAACGTCAGGATTTGTCTGTCCTGTGTCCAGGAGGGGCAACGAAACTCCTCTTCTAGACAGTAAAAAAAGAGTAGCTGCAGAGGGAGTCATGCCCACCTCAGGCTGGTATCCACATGGTTTACACCCAGATCACTGCGGCCATGGACAGATGGAATAAACTGGATTTAGGGGGAACACATCTCTCTCTCTCTTGACTCTGCCTCTGCAGCTGGCTTTCAGCTGACGCCTGGCTTTCAGGCAGCTGAAATTAGGTGGCAGGAGAGCGGTGGTAACCGTCTCACTCCAGCAACAGGTCCCTAATGAAGTTACAGGATTTTATTTAACAACTTTGTCCCTCATCAGATTGTTTTTATGTATAAACCCTGGGTATTGTGACTGTAATTGTGTTTTGCCTTTATAATGTGTTATTTTGAGGCAATTTTAAGTACTTTTTTCTCTTGCCCAGCCTGGTTGCATCTACATATGCTTGCCGTGTTCAGTGGAGCTTTTCTTAGAGAAGCACATCGAGAATGTGTGGAGCATCTCAGAAAGCGAACAGAAGGAGATTCCTAAAATGTCTGTTGTGAAGGGAAAGAGGAGCCTTTTCTGCGAAGAATGCAGCAAAAATTAACAGACCTAAAGCAAATTACCATCTGAAATGTGCTGCTTTGGAGAGTTTTCTGAAGACCAGAGGAGATCATGGAAAGCAAATCATTCTGCTAATGTAGGACACAGCTTAGTCTACGAAAGTTATTAGTTTTTGGAAAGTTTTTGTAATCGTATAAAACTCTTTCCTAAATCATCTGGGGCTTTTTTCCTTTCTTGGCTTGCTTAGCATGTGTAGCCTCTTTTATTTGGCGTGGATAGCTAGGTGGCTGAAAAGAAAGGCTTATTCCAGGGAAGGCAAGGGGGGCCTTTTCCAAAGATAAATTTCACGGAGGGGAAGGGGCGGTAGAGTTTTGCCCCACTTTGGGAAATTGCGTAACCGTGCGCTGATGTGGCAAGTGGCGAAGGAACGAGAAACAATCACGCTAAATCAGATGCAGGTGCAAGGAGATAGTTGAACTTTGCCCAGCGAGTCATTTCAATGAGTCATGTGTATGTGTCTGCCTCCTAGCAGCCTGAACTAACGAACTTTAAAAACTATTATCTAATTAAGATAACAAGGCATTTGAGGAAGGATCTTTCCCATCTGGATGATTTTATTGGATCAGCTAAATTGTATGGCTTTGTTAGCTGGAGTCTGCCTCGACTGAAGGCTACAGCTGGTGGAACAAGATGGAAGAGGGGGCCTGGAGTGAGCTCCAAATTGCACAATTTCAATCCAGATCTCTTCCACCTCTGAAATGAGTTTGGGCACATGCCTGATCAGGGTGTTTCGCTTGTTTGAAAGCGTGCTTCTCTTTCCTCTGGTGTTGTTGACTTGTTTGAGAAGCATCTTGCCTTGAAGTGGCCATGTTCTCTTCTGCAGATGACAAATGTCGGGGTGAGAATGATGGAGGGGAAATTATTCATTGTGTCCTGAGCTCGTATGGATCAAAGTTGCGTGTACGTACGCGTTGCCCATTTTCTCCTGAGGAGAAGTTGGATTTCATGTCACGTGCCATGGGGAAGAGGCCCCGCTCGGGCTGAGAGGCAGCGGATATCAATAGACCGAATATATATTGACAAAAGCATTCAACGTGCCAGTCAGAAAGCAGCCTTCTCCCCGAGACAGAGGGCAGCTGTCTGCTGCTGACTCGAGAGGTGTTTATGAGCAAATAAATCTTTGTCTTCTTTCCATCCGCTAATGCGGTTGTGCTAAATCAGTGGAAAGAAATAGGAGGAAGGTGTGAGACCCTACCTGCCAGTGACGGTGCTTTGCCCAGATCCTTTTCTCTTCAGGACTGTTTTTCTTACTGCTTGTGTAATGCAGTTAAAATACCCAGAAAAGGGAAAGTTTTATTTCTAGATACCGAGTCAAAGTATGATCTCTGTAGAACATTTTTAAGGCAATTAACCCAGTGTGGTCCTAGTCGCCAATGGAAAGGCAAACACACTTGCCAGGGAAGTTTTTGCCTTGTCTGTCCTGCGGTTTGTGGTCTGCTAATTAGGTCAGTTGGTTTATTTGAACTAGACAGAGATTTGTTAAAGTGCGCGCTTGTAAAAGAAGGCATGGCCGTTTCCTTGAAATAGGATGGCAATTCTGAGTCAAACGTTGCTCTTCCTGGCGGTATTTTCACAAGGCGAAACAACGCGTGCTGGATACCTTCTTAAAGACCTGCGTTACTTCTGATAAATACCACAAGTCAGGTGTAGGAAACTGGAAATTAACATACAAGTTTGCAGCTAATTTTGAATGGAATGTGTACTGTTGTTTTCAATCAGAGACCAGATATTTAAGAGAGTATTGCAATTAAAATATCTATTGTTTTTTCTTTTCCTTTTGTATTGGAATATTGAATTATATTCTGTAAAAGTTCCCCTTAGCCACTTGAGCAGACAGAAATATATCTATAATTTTTCCTTCTTCATCACTCCTCACTGCTGGGTATCCCTGGATCACCAATGGCTGACACTACGTGCAGTTAAGAATTTACCTGCATTATTCTGGAGCTTTTTTTTTTTCCTCCCGAAGGTCTAAATAGGCCATGTTTTCATCAGTTTATATGCAAAAAGAAAAATTACAGTCATTAGCTAGGTCTCTTTCTAAGCTGAGGACCAGGGGGCCATAGTCTGGCCACATTCCCTCGCTCCTTTTTGTATCCCTCCATCTAAAACAAAACCCAGTGCATTCTTGCTGACAGGCAAATTTAATTCCTTGGCATTCCGTGAGGCTCCTTCCTCCCACTGCCGGCTGTTCAGAAAGTAGCTCAGCATTTAGGACGTTCGTGTTATATGGTCCTTGGCTGTGTTACTAATTTCCCATAATCTCTGCTAAGAACCAGTATTGTCTGATTTGGGATGCATTGCTTAAAACATTAAGAAGCCGTTCCCTCCAGGGCTGCACAAGAGGGAAAACGCTGTGCCCAGTGGCCGGGGTTTATATGGTCGGTATAAAGGTTTGAAAGTTCCTTTTGTGCATTTACTGCACAAATTTATTTTACTCTTGGAAACCCTCTATTATTCTTAAAAGCACATGAAGAATTTATTTTACACTAATTAAAAACATACCACATCGTTTTAGACCAAGCCAACTAATGTAAGCTTTTTTTTAAACTGGTATTTTAAAAATGTTTTTCAGCTGTTTGTGAGAAAGACGATAGGTAAAAAGGAAATACTCATTTTTGTTGCTTTTTCCCCCCTCTCAGAACTTTGACTACAGATTTTTTCAAGTGCCTTTTTTTTTTAGTGGAGTTTTTTTTGGTTTTGTTTATATATTTTTTTAATATATAAAGGAAAAAAATCTGGGTTGTCTTGTTATAAAAAATTCATCTATTATAATTACGAGATAGAAGTTTGTGCAGTAAAAATACCAATCTCTGAAAACCTCTAGTTGGAAAAGCTGGAAAAAAATGTCATGTATTATAGAAAGTAAAGAGAGCAGTAAGGATTCTTTTGGGCTGTAATAGGTTTTGTACCTCTTAACTTGTTTTCATCGTTAATTTAACCTTAAATCTCTAACTTATGTCAACAGTTTTAAGATGGTTTTAAATGTAACATTAATGCAGTTAAAAAACACAAAAACAAATTTTGCAGTATTGGCAGTAGATTGCAGATAGACTATTAAATAGAAATGCATAATTAATTTTTTGCTGTGTAGTTGTTTTGGTTTTCTGATGACAGTGCTGCCAAACGCTGAAGGTGATGGAAGTTTAAAGCTTTTATCACCCCCTTAGACCTTGATTAATCTGAATTTGTACTCAAGCTGTGCCTTATATCCTTGTTTCAAATGGATTTCTGGAGCACAAAATTTTTCGAGGCTGTCCATATGAGCCTCTTCTGGCTTTTCTGAGGGTTCAGCCCTGAGTGAAGTGACCGTGACAAAATCCGTCCTCTGGGGCTGGGGGTGGGAAGGATCCTGGGCTACTTGTGCAATGAAAAGGAATTCAGTGAGAGGTTCCGAGTTCTCTCCCAAGAGTTCGTTACATTTCCTAGCAAAGGCCAGATACTTGTTCCTAAAAACTGTTAATTGGATTTAATATTCTTGCAAACAGTCACGGAGTTGGTAACAAAGAACTGATGGAGCGGACGGACAATGCCTTGTGCTGAGTTTCAGGATAAGTGACAGTCCCGTGCTCATTATGAACTGCTGGGGTGTTCCTCCGTAGTTAAGGTTGCAACTAGTTCCCCATTGTATTCCGTTTCATCAGGTTGTTTGTTTTGCTGTATGAGAAAACTTGGATTCGAGGATGTCTTTTGTCAACTAACTTTATTTTAACAAAGCGTTTCTTGTGTGTTTTCAGTGCTAATTGAAGTCCATCAGTGGCTATATGATTTAATGGTCTTAATAGGAATCTCTGAGCACAAACAAAACAGAACACTGTAAATCACAGCATGTACAGAGAAACGTAATTCTCTCTCTCTGGAGAGGTAAACAGCAAAATTACTGAGCTGTATTATATTGGGTTCCCTGCAGGTCATCTAAAGAAGTGGGATTTCAGCTTTATCCACTTTTGTAAAATAATGTCGCATAAACAGACTGAAGTATAAATATCGGTGACTTCTTTTGTTTCCTTTGTGTGACCATAACCAGTGCTGCTATTGTTGAAGAGTTACAGCTGCTTACCGTGCTCCTGGGAGCTTACACATAGGTGTATGGTCGATGATTTAACTGAGCACGTTTTCTGGCAAATATTGTTTTAAAATAATTGAAGATACGCTGTTTTTAAAATACCCACCTGCCTTTGATACTGGTAACCAAGGTAACTTGCACATGATATTATATGCAGATGTCTTACTGGGACAACCTATTTTTTATTTCATTGTCAAGTAGGTGGCAACCGTGCAGAAATTTTTACGTGAAGATGGTAAGAACTGCTGCGCAATTACTAGTCATGCTGGGCATGTGAAATATAGTTCTATAATCAATTTTTAAACGTTCTGTATTTTACTTATGGACTACAATATCAGTCTTTTTCTCCTTCCACTAGTAATACAAGTTTACGATTTAAATAAGAAGCACAGCAAACATGTTCACAGATGTATGCCGGTAATGGCTGCAGTTGAATAGGTGTTATTTTCCATCTTTTCTCTTTTGACCTTGTTAGCTAGAAAATCTAGGATGCCATCTCAGACTAATTGTACTGCTGGCGTGTATGCATTGTACCTGGCTGAGGGATGTCTTTTGATGTACAGAGAGATTTAATTATCAATATATCTCTTGACAGCATTTCAAGAATGGTAGAGAACAGAACAAGTGTGCTATTTTTAAAGCTATCATTGACATCTTCAAAGTCCATGGGATATTGACAAAGCATAATATTAAATAAAATTCCATGGTGTGATACTGAGAGCTACTATAAGACTGAATAAGAAAAAAAAAAAAAGATTTGCAGAAGCAGGGAAAGACGCTGTGGATGGGAGATTATTCCTTCTTGGAATAATGTGTCAAGGTGTGTATTTTATTGCTGCTCTTTGTGTCTTCCTGTTACCTTATACACAGAACTACCTATTGTGTCTCGTGTGCCATCCCCTCCTGAAGGGAAACCCATACCTCGTGTATCTGTTGCTGAAGCTGGTCAGCTGCTAACCTGTGTTAGTCCCCATACTGCTTCTTCCTCTGTAGTGGGGAATTTATGGAAAAGGGAGGCAGTTAGTTGCTGTAATGGGAGTAATGCAGAGCGTGCCGTGTGCCAAATGTTTTAAGAGCAATTCCACTTCTGGGTGGGATCAGCTCTGGAGAATGTACATGAGGTGATCAGGGCTTCCTTTTTTAAAGAAAAAAAACGATACTTTATCTTCAAGTAGATTGCAATTTGTTTCCTTGGTTATATATTTGTGGTAGGAAGAAGTGAAGTTTCATATTCATGATGTTATAAATTCATATCTGGAATAATTTAGGAGGAGCTGAAGGAGACACAAGTTAAAAAAACACCAACAAAATAAACTAGGACATTTCCAGTTACGAATGCAGAACCAAAACCTAACACTTGAAAACAGAAAATTACAATTGCTCTCACTTAAGTGCTCTTAACTTTTCATATGCAGTAATGTCACATGTACAGTCCTTGAAACAAAATGCAATAAACCTTCTGCCTCACTTCTTTCGTTCCACTAACGTAGTAAACCGTTTAGGATTAACATTTGTAATCTGGTGTTACTTCCTTGATTGAAGTGTCGCTGCATGAAACATGCATGTGTGTTTACTGTCATTCCTCACTACTTACATGCAAGTTTCAACTTTCATTTGCTGGCATGCATCTCTGACCTGCCTTTGTGCTGCCTTTGTGTGGACATGAAATTCCTCTGCTTCATTTGCAAATATTTCAGTTTTATGCCACCAAAATATAACCCTTTTTTTTTTTTTTTCACTGAAGTGCTTTGATATGGTAATAATCAAAATATGGTGTGATTCCAAATGAGGTATACAAACTTTCTTGTTCTTGGCATGAAAATATTACTCTCTGGAAACACCTTCTGTGTCAAATGATGGATATGTTCCTGTGATTTATGTAAGTGATTGTCAGGAGGTTTTGTGGCTCATCCAATTTTAGCAGTCAAGTACTCTTTCCTTGTCACTTATGACATACTTGATGAATTTCCATGATTAGCTAACGTGCTTCATAATTGTCAAAACTTTGCAATGGTATTCCTTAGAAATATTGAGAAGGGGGAATTCAGTTCTACCTCCCGGTTTTTCAGAACAGGCTTTTTTTTTTTTCCCCTCCAATTCTCTCTAGTACATTTATCCTCTCCAGTAATCTTTTGCAAACCTCTCAGGTTGCTTTGCTTAATACTCTCTCAGATACATATTTTGTCTGTTTAATGATGAACAATTGTGCTATTCTTTACTCAGGTGCAGTAATACCTGACTGCAAGAATACTCCAGTTGTTTTTAACGGGACTATTTTGGTAGTAAGACGCTGTAGTACTGAAAATGCGACACCGGACTTTTCTATCTGCTGATTTATAACTTGAATTTTCTAGAGAAGTCCATATACAAGTATTTTTTCCCCTATGTCCAACACTTTCAGACACCTTTGGCCTCCATTTTGGGCGGGCATGCACCTCTCTGCTGTGCTACCCAGGTCATCAGTGCAGATGCTTAAAGACTGCTGGAGTATGTCCTTCCTGTCACTGTAAAGGTGGAATTGTTTATGGTGCCTTTTCTAATTCTTTATATTTGCAATTCAGTGACTTCTGGCTTCGCGGCTCATGTGGCCTGTAATAGCCAACCTCTGCCCCACGCGGCATGGCTCTGGGAAGGACCCCACCATTACGGGCAGCAAGGCCAGCACCTCACTGCCACTTTCTACCCCCTGTCACTTATCTGTCTGCCATGCCTGGTGTTAATTACAGTGCAGGAAACTGAAAAGGAAGGGAAAATGCAAAGGAGCCTCACAGTCCTGCTTTCAGGTCTCTGATGCTCTCAGAAAAGGCGGAGAGGGCACCGCTGGGGCTTGCGTGGCTGGTGCCGGGGTGGGAGGCAGGCAACGCTGGCTGAGGGAGGCAGTGAGCAGCACATAAACAATTAACGCCCGTTGTTTCGGTTTATGGGATGCCTTGAAGTGCAGCCGTGCTCGCCTGGGGCTGGGGAAATAAGAGCAGGGAGACTGTGAAGGCTGCTGTGAGGAGACTGTAATGATTTAGAATAAAAGCGGGGAAGACTGGTGAGCAAACTGCTGTAAATCAAGTGTAGGGTGATTTTTGGAAAGAAAGAGGAATATAAGAGATAATTCCTTTGTCCCCTCACAGTTCCCCCACCGCCCCACCAAGGCAAAAAACTGGGGCTCGGTGGAGAAAGCTAGGTCCTGGACATGTGTGGGTAGGGCAGGGCCCGGCTGGGGGCTCCTGCAGCTGAGGGAAATGCTGCTCAGTGCCCCTTTCTAAAACAGGAAGACCTCTACGCATATTCCTTAAGCAAAGCAACCTCTGAGAGTGGCGGGATTATTCCCTAAAAGATAGCAGGATGTCACTGCATCCTGGGCCTGGCGTGGGTGCAGGTACTCTCCCTCCTCAGTGCAGGGTGAGTGGATGCCATGGTGCCTCTGCCTGGCTCTGGCGTTTGCAGCCCCAGTGGGCAGGTGTGTGGAGATCCCTGTTTGGAAAGAGTACTTGTGTTTGAGGCAAGAATGTATAAACTGCACCCTGTAAGGTTCTGGGGGTGTATTTTATTGGTCGTTTTTCCTCCTGCCTTCCGTTTCAAACCTTTCTGTGAACTCGAGTCCTCCCTTTAATTTGCCTGAAGGAAATGTGAGTCCACTTTTCTTGTGCCTCATTATTAACTCCTTGTTGCAGCAGGAGTGTTTCATCTTCCAGAGGCAGCGGCTGTGGGTGCCTGGGGGAGGATGCCATGCAGCGCGGGCAGCACAGCATCCATCAGGAGCTCTGTAAATGTGAGACGAAACAGTAAATGCTGCTGTCATAATATGGCTGACCTGGGCCCCTCTATGTGCCAGAGACGCCAAGAAGTTACTTACTTGAGCAAGCGCTGCAGTGCTTCTTGTAGCTGAAATAATTTTATGGGGTTTTCATCTTTTGTGCTTTTCTTTTCCTGGGCAAAGTTTTGGAATTGAAACCTTTGTCCTTGAAAAGTCCCCACAAAATAAAATCTCTCTGAGATGAGAAACCAGTAAATGTGCTTTCTGAATTGCTTACATAAATAACTAGAAAACTCATTTTCTTGTCTCTTCAAAACACTGCAGTTCAGTATATCAGAGGCTGTGTGGTATTCCAGTCTTTCCCCCATGGCCGTGCAAAGGTCAGTGTGTAATTATGCCAGTTTGTTGCAGCAAAGTTGTGATGGTGAGACCTTTAAAACGGTTTGTGAATGAGAGAAAATATTTCTTCGGCTGGACTCTCCACTACTTCTCCCTGTTTGCAAGGTGTATCTTCGTTGCATATTCAGAAAAAAAAAAAAAAGGATGTTTTCACTGGGAAGATGG